>NW_024037076.1:25561076-26064271 GCF_015706575.1 Patiria miniata | reverse complement strand
TTTTTCTTTTTCATTTCCTAGACTTTGCTGTCATGTTTTTTGTTAATGTGCAACTTGAGATTGTTGAGATTGGCCAGTGGGTGTACTGTACATGCACAATTTGCAAATATTATTTTTTTATTACTACATGTATTTATTATTATGTATTACTTTGCTGAAACGTTACACATGTGCAGATGGTACAATGATACATTCATGTATGACAACATTGAGACTGTGTACATGTAACTTAATTAAAGGGAATGTACGTCATTGGCTTTTGCTGTAATTTGCAGAAATGAACTATTTGAGGGGTTAGTATACCGTATATTAGATCAAATATTGTTGCACTGACATGTTTGAAGTTTTGTGTTCGAAAATGCTTGAAAAACCGAAAAAACCAAGAAAAAATCAAGTAGTCTGGTTCCCTGACTCCACTTAGATGAAATGGATAAAAAAAATGCCGGAAAATAATATTGTAAGGTAAGGGAACCAGTCTTGCTGGCCTACACCCGTTCATGAACATGGAACCAATAGCAAAACAAAATTTGGACTGAAAAAAGCGTACATTTAAAGCAGTAGTTGAAATATAGTTAGGTCTTTCCACCCACATCCTAGTAAGTATTTCGTACAACTTGGTAGTTTTATTTTTCGATGTTTGCAAATGTTGTATTTTCCCTTTATTTGACTGGATCAGTGGAGTTTTCAAAAGTTTCCAGGGCTGTTGCAACTTGAAGTGTGAACATTCCCCCGCCCCCCCCCCCCCCCAAAAAAATGTTCATAAACATGTACATGTACGGTACATGTATATTCACCATCTCCAGTGCATGACAACACCCGTTTCCAATTTTTAGCAAAAATATCCATCTCTGTTGGAAGTAAGTAATTCTTCCCCGTTGGATTAGCTGTGCACTTTTCCTAGGTACTTAAAAGAAAAAAAGGGAATTCAGTTGAAGAATATTGTCAAGTTAACCCCAAGTCACAAAGTCTATCCAAGGAAACCTCAAAAGACATTTTTGAGGACACCCATGGCCCTTGAAAAAACAGGGCAAACCGATAGGCATGAAAAAAAAAATACATAACCAGGGACCTTTATATAATGGCTTCGCTTCGCTTGGCATTACAAAATGCATCCAGAATTTCTGGTAATTGGGTCGTGTACCGCTGAGAAGCTACAGAGAATGCCATTAGCTAGTTAATGGAATGAACACTATGCCATTACTCGATTAATACGGAAAAAGAAGTATATCAGCAACATCACAAAAACCCCAAAAAAACCAACAAACAAACAAACAAAACCCCAAATGCACAGTGTATGCCTTTATTCGTACATGTACGGGTCCGGAAGATCATGTTATTCCTGATAAGTACACTGTACGTACCCACTAACGTGCGTACGGTAATTTGCTCGTTTTCATCCATGCGCCAGTGGGCAAGGTGAATTCTGCAGATTGTACTATTAGTTATCCCGCGAGTACGATTGGACACGAGTAATGTACATAGTGCGTCTGTGTCCCACATATTCGGCCTTGTGGTTTCGTATATGTGGGACACAGACGCACTAGGCCTATATTTTCCGTGTTCCACGAGCGCGAGTTTTGATAACGAATTTATCTTCAAGTAAACTTGATGCACAGTAGTGTGGTGGAACAACGCTCGCTGAACACGAACTTTTTCAGCGGTTATCCCATTACACGTGCGTGTTGTACGGAATGGGGGCGCGCGCATAGAATACCGCAATACGCGGAGTGCGGTATGGACCGTGGCCGTGCTACATGGTTATAGGCAGCCCGGCTTGTTGCCATGGATCGACCAATCAGATTGAGGATTCAAGTTTACTTGAAGACAAATGTATATTCACCAGCAGAAAATTCCACATCATGAGCAGTTCATTATTGTCAAAGTTTATCCACATTTTTTGTAACTCAGTTAAAATATAGGATCATTTGCAAACTCACAAAAACAAAACTGCCAAAATATGATGAGTATTGAAGCCACCAGTTTGATTTGTAAGAAACTAATACATGTGTTGTACTGGTATGAAACATCCTGAGAAATTGTTGAGCCTTAGGCTGTCATTCAAGAAAAAGAGGAATTGTGTATAAGCCAAAATAAAATAATAGTTCTGCTTCCGGTTACCCAACGGTACCTACCCTATTTCGACAGCAACTTCTCAAATTTATTTTGAGGAAAAATGAGAAAAAACCCGAAAAACCATCAATTTGCTCTTTTCACACTTCCGCCATGGGCATGCAGAGACCCTTGATCTGGAATCTTTTACACAATAAATATAGCCGGTTCAGTGATTCCCGTGGTTGGGGTTCAGATCATTGACCGGCTATTTTCATTATGTAAAGTTGCCAGATCCATGGCGGATCGTGAAAAGAGCGAATCACTACATTTTAACCTTGACTACACACAGACACCTCTATATGATCATTTACAAAAAAAATTGCCCCCCCCCCAAAAAAAATCCCTACCTACCTGTAACGTACCGGTACCCTGTTTTTAAATGCCATGTATCGGAAGTACATGTATATGTACCAAGGTTAAATTGCATGAGCTGCTGATGAGCACCAGGGAACTTGCTCAATACAGAATCTATTCTGCTAAGCAACACCAGGTTACCAGCCAAAATGCAATAGGGTACACATGTACGTATACATGTGCATGTATCGTTAAGCTGCAGATTTTTTTTTGCGTATTTTCAAAATAAGCTGAGCAAAAATCTTTCCATGGCACTCAGAAAAAAAATTGTCCCAAACCAACCCAGACCTGCAAAGATGAAAATACATACACATGTACATACTAATGTAGATCTGCCTAATCCTTTAGAACTTCCCCTTGGGCATGACACATCAACTAGCCCCTTTCTCAAAAATTGGTCTTGTACCAAATATTTGGCTTTGCCGGGCTCCAAGATTTGATCCCCAACAACTGTTGTGACCCTACTGATCCTAACCTCTTTTCCCATTTGCCAAACATGTCCAATCCCCCCCCCCCCCCAATTGCGGTACGACACTCACTATAGGCCTATACATTCTGCAAAGTCTCCATCCGCCCCGCCCCTGTCAGTCTTGTGGGGGGCTACCACCAGCTGTGTTTCATTGGTGTCACACATTTGCAGGAAGTTGGGGGGGGGGGGGGGGGTGTAATGACTCACACGTAACGTCTTGGAATCCCAAACTCACCCTCACTGTACATTCCACTTCTTTTCTCACATTGTTTGAAGATCCAAGAAAAAAATACCTGTTAATTGGGCCAGGACAGAAATTATCATAGTTTGCAGTATTTTGATGATTGTTCGAGTTGTGCGTTTGTTGTGATGTTTTGATTAATTTAGCACTTTTGAAAAACTGTTAAATCAGGTTTAAAACCCTAAGGCCCCCCCCCCCAAAAGTCTCCGGTTTCTGGTACGGAACTTGCCCCCAAAGTGGTGCGGTGACGCGGCTTTTTTTTTTAACCTTTTTTTTTCTTCAAATGTCGACTGATGACTGCAAATGGTGCCCGACTAAATTTAGTGCAAATATATGGGAGTCCAGAGAGGCCATCTAAAGCTTATACTCGATCGTAACCCCATCTAAAACACGTTACAATTGGGCAGCAGCAGGATTCCAGTCAAACCAGTGAGTCTGGCCGTTTTGAGACATCATCTTGCATTGAAAAAAAAAACCTTTTTCATTTTGCTGATGCGCATGGCTACGGTGACGCGCGCGCATACAGAAACCGGAGACTTCTTTTTTTTGGGCCTAACCCCCTAGTCGTTCCCCAGGACAACCCTGCTAAATCCAACAGGCCAAATGATGCTCATTCTAAACAGGACACAATCCAAAATGCCAAGTTTATGGGTATATACATTGTACCTCAACATATTTAGAAAGACATGCTCAATCCTACAGAATCCAACTGTGTCTTGCCTGCTGAATCCAAGAGAATGTAACACAATCCAACTGTCTGTTATTACCTGCTGAATCTAACAAAGTGCAACGTGGCACTATTTAAAAACCAGCACCCAACTTAAACCATTGCTATGACGTCACACTATTGTTAAGAGTATGGATTCGGATCTACGAATCTCTTACACTGGTCACAAAGTGTGGATTCGGAACGACGAATCTTTAGTAAGTGTGGATTCGGAATTACGAATCCACACTTTGAACACGTCGGACAATTGTTCTCCTATAGGACCGTCTGCGTGAAAATTTGCTTTCTGAAAATTACCAATGCATCTTCACTGTCAGATTCTCCGCCGTCACTGCAAAATCTACTTTTAGTCGGAAAGAAATCTTCGTCTGAACTATCAATTTTGACGCAAGGAACCTATACCTGTACACACAAAATGACTTGTACGGGTGTGGCGATACACATGCTAAACATGCTAGGGAAAAATGTTTGCAACCTGCCGCCACTTCCGCGCTTGTGTACAAAGTCTATGGAGAGTCATTTCAAGTATTTCCTAACAAAATTGGAAACATTTCTCAGTCCCAGATTCATGGCTTATCGTCATTTTTGCAACGAATGACCTTCATTGAGATGATATATATGAAGAAAAAAAAGTGGCGTCAGGTTGCAACATTCTTTCCAATACTTCTGTTGACGCATTGGTTTAAGTCGAAGAATACACTCGCAAGTGTGGATTCTTAATTTACGAATTCACTCGGCGCTTCGCGCCTCGTGATTTCTTAAATTACGAATCCACACTTTCTCGTGTATTCTCCTTAACAGAATCCGACTATGATGTGTTCAGTTACCTGCTGAATCCAACAGAATCCATGTATGTTCCCTTTTACCATGTTTACAAGTCACCTGCTGAATCCAACAGACTTCGACAAGAATATACTTAGGTCTTTTTGCTCAAGTCAGCAGGATCCAGGATCCAACGGAAATGTAAAATAGTTGGATCCTGTTGGACTGAGCTACATACAAAATGTAGGTTAGGTAATAAATATAAAAATGCTACCAGCACTTTGTGTAAAAACCATGCTTCCACGCATTACAATGTAGTACTGTACAAATGTTCATGTACATATACATGTATAGTGTACATGTACATGTTATGTATGTGTGTGTGTGTATTTATGCATGACGTGTACATCTACATGTACGTACTGCATTTTCACCCTTATTTAGGAAATACTGAAAGCAGAGGGTTTTTTTTTCCCTGGAGAAATTACATGTACATTGTACATAATGGAATTGATGTATTGAATCAAGTGCATACATGTGCATACACATACATGTGTATATACCGGTACCAGCAAAATAGTTGTTCGTTATCAAGTTTTGGGGGAATGGCCTTGCAAACACATTGCTCAAAAAAGTAGTAAAACACGTTGCCCTTGAGCTTAATTGTATTAATCCAACTAGGAATGTGACGATGTACAATGTACATGGTCAGCAACAGGTACTGGTATCTTACGGTACCCGGTACATATATTTTATTGATTCGGTATCAAGAGATACAAATACATGTACATTTATATTTAGGACTTGAAAAACCAATTATTGTGAAAATTAATATCCAGATATCAGCTCTTTACACTTGCGTACAATACATCGTTGACATAAATGTGAAGGTCATGTTTGAATTATTTTGTTAGTGTGTCACTGTGTACACGCTGAAAAACAAAGCTACATTTGTACATGTTGGGATGCAGGATGGATGATTTTCTAAAGTTCAATACATGTACTGTCACAAAAAAACTGTAGGATGTGACAATTACGGGCGTTTACAATGTAAATTTATGTTTGAATGAATAAGAAAATCAAAATCTGTCCTCAAATTTTCATTCTGGTCAATGGAACCCAAATTTTGAATTTGATACTTTATATTCAGTTTTATTTCTCAGCCTTGGGCGAGTAGTGGATGTTTCTACTCGAGTACTTGTGAACCCTAAACCCTAAATTGCTACTCCCCGAGTACCTGCTTCTGCTCGCACCAGGACGTGTGTACTCGAGTAGATGAAAACCACGAGTAGAATGAGTAGCGTACTACTCGCGAGTACTCGAGTAATCGAGTTACTGGCCCAGCAGTACTGTAAACCTATGTAGTTTACAAAGCATTAATACAGGTCAGGAGCCATAAAAAGGACTTGCTCCTTATTGCAAAATAGCTCAAGGAGATTGATATGGTCTCTTTCTCCCTCTCTTGCTATACATGTATAGGCCTTCCCATCTTCCTATTTTACAATGTATGTCATCTGGGTTTATTTTGGAGCCTCCTGACCTTCCGGTGTGGAAGTGCCTGAATTTTGAAGAAATAGACACTTCCTGCCCGGCTGCCGATAAAATGTTGGGTTATTAAAGTGACCTTGAAAATGAGCTGTCCGAAATGGGCAGTTTGTGATGGATCGCTCGGAATAGTTTTGTAAGCCCTCCTGTTACAACAGATCAGTCGTCTTCCTTCCTCCGTGCGAAAAAAGGGGGGGGGGGGGGGAATGCCTCCACATGCGCATTCCCAAAGTGCAGCATATGAACTTTGGTGGATGAAAATTAAATGATGTACTTGGCGAGTCTTCTTGGGAGATGAGATTGCTGCCATGAAGTGGCGCAGCCTGTCAGCGTACGGCAGGGGTGTAGTCGAGTCCTGATCACAAGCCCCTGCAAGTTTATTCCCGATTCAGATCACAAGGTATTCAAATGATCTTCGACAAAAGCATTCCTTTGTCCTTTCTTGTGACTGGACTTGTGATTTACTTGTGATGGACTTGTGATGGACTCGACGACATCCCTGGTGTAAGTGTAAGGACGCAGTGTACAGGAGCAGTGAGTCCCACCATCTCCCAGGCCCTACCCATCTTTAAGTCAATTCGACTGCACCTTATTTAGTGGAACCAGGTCTCGTCGAACAGGGGCATGGGCAAGGCGTACACGTCTTGGCTTTAGAATTTTGGATTTTCCTTTAACTTTATGTTTGTTATTTAAAGCCAGAGTCCATCATTTGCAGCTATCCAAAAAATAACTGGCGTAATTATTGTTGAAAAACATACTTGGTTGAAAGATAGTAAGGGGACTAAACTCTCTGTGAAATTATTCTTTCTGGCAAGCTGTCATTTTAAAGAAATCAACGAAATAAGGCCTTTCCAATGGTGCGTCTTAAGAAGCATCGCTGGAAATTCATAGTAGTTTGTTTTGTTATTCGGTGAAGCGCGTGCATTGGCACGACGCACACGCGTGGTTGCTATAATTCGTCGGATCAGTGCGCGACATCGCGTAGCTGCAATCAGCTAGTGAGAATGTGTCTCGGACGCTGGATTCAGGCCCAATTCAAAACATGATTCAGCAACTTTGATTTGAAATCGAGATCCTAGAATGTTGCTTTTCTCGAAATATACAGCTGAAGCTGAGCTGAAACTTTTCTCAGGTTAGTTGTTCAGCATCCTTCTTCAGATATTGAGCACTTTTGTTGCTTCAAATGAACAAAATGCACAAATTACAAATGATGGACTATACCTTAAACATAACGGTACCTTAAATGTCAATGTTTAGCATCATAAACCGGGGAGTGGGTGTTGAATTGCGGATGAAGATCTATAGAGGGGGGGGGGGGGGGATTGGTGTCATGACTTGACAAAAATGATGAATGGAGTCATACACTATATACAGTTTCCGAATCTGGAAACAAGACAGATAGCTTACACGTTAATTGTGGATCTCCGAGACATTACGTGGAACATGTTAAATGCATTTGGATACTTAAAGATGTGATTGCCGGGAATTGTCAGGTTTTATTGGGTTGTAATCAACTGCCAACTGGCACATCCTCAATCCTGAACGTTTTCCGGAGGAAATTGATGTGAACATGGTTGTGTAGAGGGGGAAGTTGGGAAGCATATAATTCCTAGCTTATCAGGGATCTGAAGTTAACTCGCTTAGAAGCAGCCCGTTTGAGTTGCCGCTGCCTGCACATTTGTAATTACTTGAAAAGCTTGTTTGGTATTCCAAGAGGCCATATGTTTTTTTCACAATGTCACAACACCGTTTTTGTGGGTGCAAACACTAGAAAAATCCTGCTAATTTACAGGATTTTGGTATTTTTTCAAATCTAAAAAGTAATTGATTGTAAAACTGCATTTATTGAGCTGTAGCAATATACTGGTATAAGTATATTGTTACTCACAGCACTTGCACGTATCTTGGATTCATGACCAACTAATCGTGTCGTACTAGTAGTCAGTACAGTGGCCTCATTCCTTCAAGAATAAGGCCAATTGGGCCTGTATACACATCAAGACTAGGGTTTTTTATACTGAAGACAGTCTACTGTACAGCAGGCATGCAAAATCACTGAGAGAACCAACGAAATTGAAGATGAGTTCTCCTTCTGAAGGACTTGTACTGGTAAGTGTGTACAAAATGTCAATATCTTTGGATTACACCGTGATTTACCGGTACCTGCTCTAACTAGTGTGCAAACGAATATGGAAATTTCATGAAAAAAAGACATCTGAAAAAGGCAGCACTTTCTGATTAGCCTATAAAGAGGGTGAGTATGCTCCTAAAGCAAAAAAACCTACAAACTAAGCCTAAATTATGTGAAAATCAAAATTTGACAAAGTTCGACATGTTTTTGTACATGGTGGAAGAGTGGCCTTTATTTATGGAGGTAGTCCAGTGAATTGGCCACATTTATGGGGCTATAACTACCGGTAGGCGTGAATTTTTCCATTTTTGATAACCAGAAAATTCCAGATCGCACAGTATGCTCACCATTGCCCTCATAGCCCTGTGTACAATTATGGATAGAGATGATCAAGATTTTGATACATACAAAATATATACATGGAATTAACATGTTTGGGGTGTTACTTTCAAATAAGAACATCCGGAATTCTTTTTGCATCTATATCGGGGGGGGGGGGGGGGGCATGATGCTATTTAAACATCCTGGTAATTACTGTATTCTTCATTGAGGGTGATGTCATTCGGAGTCGGAAGTTTTACGATTCAAACAAATTGCGTGCCCTTGCTTCGTGATGTCCTTGGTGGACATGAAGAAACTAACAATTTAATGACATGTCATAAATGATTTCGGTAGTGTACAAAATGTAAAAATAGATATCAATGTGGGTTTCCATACGTGTACCTACATGTTCATGTAGGTCAGCCGATTGCAGCTACGCGATGTTGCGCACTCATCCGACGAATTATAGCAACCGCGTGTGCGTCGTGCCAATGCTTGCACGCGCTTCACCGAATAACAAAACGAACTACTATGAATTTCCTACGGTGCTTCTTAAGACGCACCATTGGAAAGGCCTTCTTTCGTTAATTTCTTCAAAATGACAGCTTGCCAGAAAGAATAATTTCACAGGGAGTTTAGTCCCCTTACTATCTTTCAACCAAGTATGTTTTTCAACAATAATTATGCCAGTTATTTTGTGGATAGCTGCAAATGATGGACTCTGGCTTGAAATAACAAACAAAAAGTTAAAGGAAAATCCAAAATTCTAAAGCCAAGACGTGGACAACCCTATGGAATTTGTGTACGCTAAGTTTTTGTTTGTCTCAGATATTGCGCGTTCTGCGTCCATTTGTGTATCATTTAATTGGACAATATTCCACAAGCTGCGTCGATTCTAACGCGATTCTACTGCGACAGGTCAGTTGTACAATCGAACAGGCATGTTTGAGGATGATGTCAAGGTGGCAGAGGACTTGGCTTTTTTAACAGCCAGGTGGTGCACAAGTGTTGCATGTACTTTGTGTCTTTAAAGATCGATTGGAAACGACATTCCCTCCCCCCCCCCCCCCCCCCCCCCCCCCGTCACACAGTTCCTTCCTTTGCATTTGGACAATTACATATACATGTATGTACCGGTATGTATCAGATGGCATACACACCCAAGTGTGTGTTTGCCTGCAATTGGCCAGGGGACCCCCTATTGTCCCTCTTTTGTTTGTCCCTCAACTTTTTAGGAAGACCCATGTTTTGTACAAAACGTATGGGAGGAAGACCTCCAAGGTCTTCCTAAAAAGTCATTGTCTCTTTTTGGTGAAATTTCATGTTGAAATTTTGATACGCAAAAGTGTGCAAACAAATATGGACATTTCACGAAAAGTAGACATCTGAAAAAGGCAGCACTTTCTGATTAGCCTATAAAGAGGTGAGTATGCTTCTAGAGCAAAAATAAACTACATGTACAAACTAAGCCTAAATGTGAAAATCAAAATTTGACAAAGTTGGACATGTTTTTGTACATGGTGGAAGTGTGGCCTTTATTTACGGAGGCAGTCCAGTGAATTGGCCACATTTATGGGGCTATAACTAGGCGTGAATTTTTCCATTTTTGATAACCAGAAAATTCCAGATCGCACAGTATGCTCACCATTGCCCTCATAGCCCTGCGTACAAATATGGATAGAGATGATCAAGATTTTGATACTTATATACATGGAATTAACATGTTTGGGGTGTTACTTTCAAATAAGAACATCCGGAATTGAATTCTTTTTGCATCTATATCGGGGGGGGGGGGGGGGGGGGGGGGGATGATGCTATTTAAACATCCTGGTAATTACTGTATCCTTCATTGAGAGTGATGTCATTCGGAGTCGGAAGTTTACGATTCAAACAAATTGCGTGCCTTTGCTTCGTGATGTGCTTGTTGGACATTAAGAAACTAACAATTTAATGACATGTCATAAATGATATCGGTAGTGTACAAAATGTAAAAATAGATATCAATGTGGGTTTCCATACGTGTACCTTCATGTAGGTCAGGTTCATGCAGTTTGTATTGTCTGATATTTAGAAAACGCTTCCCCAATATGGAGCGATGAGCGCACAATATTTATCTTAGACAGAACAGAAAACATTACAGCTGACATGAGTCATATTATGTACACATGTTAGTATTGAGCTATCGCCATTTGTGAGTTCTATAGCCACGCCCCTTAGACAACCCTATGGAATTTGTGTACGCTAAGTTTTTGTTTGTCTCAGATGTTGCGCGTTCCGCGTCCATTTGTATATCATGTAATTGGACAATATTTTACAAGCGATTGACGCGATTCTAACGCGATTCTACCGCGATAGGTCAGTTGTACAATCAAACAGGCATGTTTGACGATGATGTCAAGGTGGCAGAGGACTTGGCTTTTTTAACAGCCAGGTGGTGCACAAGTGTTGCTGTACTTTGTGTCTTTAGAGATCAATTGGAAACGACATTTCAACCCCCCTCCCCCCCCCCTTGTCACACAGTTCCTTCCTTTGCATTTGGACAACATGTACATGTGTATGCTCTGGTATGTATCAGATGGCATACACACCCAAGTGTGTATTTGCCTGCAATTGGCCAGGGGACCCCCTATTTTCGCTCTTTTGTTTGTACTCTAACTTTTTTGGAAGAGACCCATATGTTTTGTACAAAACATATGGGAGGTCTTCCTAAAAAGTTATTGCCAAATTGGGGACCTTCAGGAATTGGGGACCCTATTGTCCTCTATTGTTCAGCGTCCCCTATTGAATGCAGAAACAAACTCATTTCTTTCAGAACCACTTTGTCATAGGAAAACAACAACTTTTGTTTCCTAATGCTGGCAATTTAAAGAGTAAAGACCAAGGTCGATAAAAGAAGAGGTCTAGCAGCCTCTTGTTCCTCTTCCCTTTTCCTTTGTTTACATACATGTACTCTTAACTTTTTTGCAACAGCTCTCATTGGTTTTGTACACGTTTTCCAACCGAGGAGTCCTCGATTTGGTTTCTGTCCTCGATTCATCGACGATGGTGCACTTGTGTGTCCTCGATTTACACCAGAAACAAACACGTGTGTACATGCACATGTGTACATGTATGCACATGTACCGGTACACGTATGCGATTAATATAAAAATTATTTTATGCCGGTACACTTGTTACGTACAGGTCTACTTGTACACATAAGTTACTGCACACTAAAATTTATTAAAACTGAAAATGCACGTACATGTATGAGCAGATCATTTGCATTTCACATGATGAGGCAACCAATGAAGTTACAGATCAGCAGATGTTGGTGACACCATCTTGCATCTCTCTCGCTGATTATTGGTCTTTTGGGGGATTGTAGATCTGTGGAGAGAGAGGCGGATTTTATGTTGAGTCATGCGATTGGTTGAAAACGCTTCGGCATATAGCGTGCACATCATTTGTCCAAATGTGTTTAAAGTTTTAAAGCTAACATGTGGACCCCCAGTGTGGTTACAGTATGCTGTGGTTTGAAGTTGAAGCTACAGAAATTAAGATGTGTGCTTGATGTGCATGTAGTCATTTTCGATTGTTTTACATACGTGTCCGTCGGAAACTGATAGGAGAACCACTCGTCCTTTTCCTTATAGAATCCGGACTTAACGCCAAGACCGGTAAGTTTGTTTTGAATGAATTCCAGTACTTTTGGTTATATACCAAATGTGCGCAGCAATTGTCAGTGTTTTTTAAATTATACAAAGAAAGACAACATCATGAACGACAGAACAGTGTCCTGTCATTCCTTGCCTGTTCAGAGTTGATGAACTTCATAGGCACTTTTAATTATTCTTTTTTGACAGTAAGATTTTCGATTGATTTGTGTAAAATTGGCAAAATCTTGACATCATTGTTTTTGTGTTGGTTTTCATTGGGACCGCCCCCCCCCCCCCCAAGAAAAAACCAAGGTGTACCCAGGATTGTGGCTGTTTGCAATTATGAAGTTGTAAACGTGACATTTAAGTTAAATCTGAAATGCTGCATAAAAGTATGCAATGGCTTTTCCCATGGTTTCAAGAACCCCTGTAATTATTGGGTTAAACCAATAACATGATTTTTAATTTTTTTTTTTGATTGAGAAAAAGGAATTGGATGTACGGTACATGTACACTCTACATGTATTTGTACGTAGAACACATTAGGCCAAAAAAAAAAAAATACTCGGTCTCTGGTCAGCGCGCGCGTTGATTTTAATCATGCGTGTCAACCTTTTTTTTTCTTCAAATTAACACGGAAGCTACAACAGCGCCTCCTCAAATTTTTGTACCAAGGAGCACCAAGGAATGGGGAAATTGCACCAAGGCAAATGATAAAGGACACCAAGGCAAATTATGGAGGACACCAATGTATAATGAGGACACAAAAAAAAGTAAAATAGTACCCACCTTGTCTGTACAATACAAGCTTGAAAAAAAAAAAACGCATCCCCGTATCAATTCCGGAACTTCGGTCTGACCAGAGACCGACTATTTTTTTTTTTTGCCTTATAGACATTTTTGTGTGTATTTTTTTATATGTTCCTCTGGCTGACAAACAAAATGTTCTTTTAGTTTTATTCTTTGACGACAAAAGCCTATTTATAGGCAAGTTCTGGTCTTTGAAACCAAAACTGATACACGTACATATGTACAGGCATACATCACCAGTAATTGTATTGTTAGCTGACACATAGCTGGATGTTTGCCAATAGTCCAATTCCCAATTGTGCGCACTCATCAAACATTTCGAGAGGGCATACAATTACTTTATCCAGTGTTTATAGTCACGCAATAGAATGGTCTCTGGCCCCTCGTCCAATTCTTCATAATCACATAATGTTCATGTGTAATGTGCTGATGTGGATGATGTATACACTGTACGCATATTTACTTTGTCCTCGTTTTCACCAGGAAGTTTTGTGTTTACTTTTGCCCCCGCCCGCCCTAGTTAGTTGAACCCTAATCTAAATTAATTTATTGAATCAGTTGAAAGTAGTGTAAATTATTGAATCCGTCCACTAACTCCCGAGTATTAGCAGAGTATTAGGCAGTAGATATGACCTACATCTATCAGTTTGTTTATTTATCTCTTCGGGTTTTTTTGTTTCACTTTTTGAAATGAAAAAAAAAAAAGTATCAGGTTCAAGGACTGACTTGGAGCAGTAACAATGTTTCAGTAAAAGTGAGACCTCAGTTATTCAATATTGCTAAAGTTAAAAAGTGCGAAGGCATTATTTTGCTAAAATTTAAAGACACGTCTACAGGAACATTTGCAATTACCCAGAAACGGTACTGGTACCTACCGGTCTACCGGTATAAAGAAAATTCTTGCTTGAAGTGAAGATTGAACTGGTACTAAATACCCTGTTAAATTATTCCGCCTGAAATGTAATCATTCGGAAGCTGACAAAAAAGTGTGCCTGCGGGCATATCTTTGGGTTTTTTGTACGTGCATTAGCAACGGAATCTTACAAGACCCCAAAATTGTGCGTGTTTTCTCTGTTTTCACAAAAAGTAGAGTGTCCACTGAGCTGAAACTTCAACACGTTAGTTGTTGTGCCCACTTCTTAAGATTTTGAGAAATTCTATTACTTCAAACAAACAAACAAAAATTTGCAAAAAAAATTCCGAGACCTTTAAAGGTACTCTAAGAGTATCATTTGCAGAGCTCTACACAGTAACTGACAAAATTATTATTGAAAAGCATGCCCGGTACTTGGTTTAAAGATAGTAATGGCACTAAACTCCCTGTGAAATTATTCTTTCTGGCATGCTGTCATTTTGAAGAAAACAATAAAAGGTCATTTCCAAAGATACGTCTAAAGACACATTTTTGGAAATTTCCGTTAGTAGTTCGTTTTTAATTCGGCGGAGCCGTTAATGGACGCGCGCAAGTGTTAAAACGACGCACACGCGCGTGGTTGCTATAATTCGTCGGTTCAGTGCGTGACATTGCATACCGGTAGCTGCAATCGGCTGAATGAGAATGTGTCTCAGACGCTGATTTCGGGCGCAATTCAAAACATGACTCTGCAAATTTTGAATCAAGATTCTAGAATATTTTGTTTTCTTGGAATATGCAGCATTCAGTGACCTAAAATTTCATCTGGTTGGGCCAAAAAGAAAAGCTTCTGATTACATGGCATTCGAAAATAGGGTAGGTAGGCAGGGATTTTTTTTTTTGGCCAGTTATTTTTGTGTACGATCATATGGAGGCGTCTGCGTGTTGTCAAGAGTAAAAGGTAGAAATTGATGGTCTTGGGTGTTTTTTCCCTCATTTTTCCAATAAAAAAATGAGGGTAGGGGCACTGATCTCTATATAAAGACTGGATAGCTAATACAGAGCCGCACAATGTACGAATTTGACGCCATATTGGTGAGACCAACTGGTGATCTACAAAGGACAAGTTGCCGTTTTTATAGACAGCATGATTTCTTTTGTAACGTCGCGGTTCACTTGACTTATATTTTGACCACCACCACTGACCAAGGTTTACTACAATTTTTCTAACGTCGTGGTTACTAAAATGCCGCAAATATAACTTTTTCGGCGTTTTGAAATAATAATCACTACGGAAATGTGTCCCTTTTAGAACATCATAATATGTGTACGTGACCAAAATGCGCGTCAACTGTTGATACAACGCGCGCGTATTTACGCGTAGAACGTTTGTATTATACGCGGCCATCTTTGTGAGACCGGGGGCGAATTGGTCAATATGCAGGGTCTACTGTGTGAATGTTGTATGCATATCCGCTATCCAGTCTTTATATAGAGATCAGTGGGTAGGGGCTGTCAGAATAGGGTAGGTAGGGAAACCGGAAGCAGAACTGTTATTTTTGGGCCTTACATGTAGTTGTTACGTACCCTTCTTTTGATTTTGAGCACTTTTGTTGCTCAAATGATATACCGGTATTCTACATGTACCGTACCTTAAAGAGGTGGGGGGGGGGGGGAGAAATACATGCAACCTGACAGATTAGCTAAGGTGTGCATTTAAATGAAACTTAAAAAATAAAAAAGTAAAGGGAAACCTTCTTCTCACTTTGCGTTTTGAAGCTACTGGTATAATAGGAAACACAGGTGTCGTGTAGTGCACAATCTGGCCCAGATGTCAGTTCTGTCCATCATAATATGAATACTACACGTAGCTTGCATTGCATGCATATATATTGACAAATGATAAAGCATTGATGTGATAGATATGCACACATGCAGTTTCCACATTGGGGCCGTCCATGGCGTTGACCTCAACTGACCAGCCAGGACTCTAAGCCCCAGATGGTAGACTTACTGGCTCGCCTTAGATTAAACTGGCCTGCCGTGCTTTTCAGCAAGACCCTAATTTCTCTCTCTGGAGGAAATCAGTCCAGGGGCCCGATTTTGTTAGCTCTGCTAAGCATCACCATTTTGTGCTAACCGCGCTAGCTGAAACAAATTCTGTGCTAACCGTGCAAGCACAGAATTCTCAGTTACGGAGTGCACGCATACATGTGCATTCAAGCCAAAATGCCTGACTAACCCATGAAAAATACATTTAGCAGTTAGCGCGTTCCGCATAATAAAAGTAAGCATGGAATTTTCTGCTCTTAGCGGGATTTTTCACTGACAGTGAGCGGAGCCATGAAATTGGGTTCAGGTTACTTGTTGGCAGGCTCTGTGTGTGTGTGTGCTTCTAATCAGCTGGAGCTTACAGCCACTTGATCAATCCTGTCTTAGGATTAGCATATAACTGACCCAAGCAGAAGATTGTGACACCAACTACACTTTACAAATGTGCCGGAGCTTACGGCTATTGTACCATGTGGTCACTGATGGGTTGATGCCAGGGCGATTTGTTGCATGGGTTTTTATGGTGCCTGGGATAATAGGATCTGCAGTGTCAATCATTTGTGCCATGAAGCAACAGGGGGGGGGGGGCCATTTGGAGATCAATTCACATGCAATGCAGCCATTGAGTCTTTCTACCAGTAGTTTAACCAACAATGGAGAAAGGAACAGATGAAGCAAAGGCTGAATTAAAATAAATGTGACCGGCTCCACAAAAAAAGGGTGTTATTATTAAGTTGCACTGTGCATTATCGTGTAATGGCCTGCTCAACATTGGGAGGGTGAAAAAACTTTGTCAAAATGTGATTTTCATTTTTTGTCATGAATGACATCTTGTTTACCTACAGTTTCAGGTTTCATTCACAGAAATTTTGATTTTTATAAACAAAGTGGAAAAAACAACCATTTTGTGTGCATCGTTCTGTTGTTCTACAATAAAGCCAGCTATTTCCAAGCCTGTTTTCTCAGTTGTGTAATTTGAACTCCAGTGAAGTACATGTACTTAATATGTAAATACGTCATATCTCCTGAACGGAGGGGCTATGGAGCTCTATTATGCACCAAATGAAAGCTTACGTTGTGGGCTTTCCAACCATGTATAACTCAATTTTACTTTTATTGTGACATAATACCCTTTTTTTGTGGAGCTGGTCACAAAATCATATCTTCTGGTAATCAAGTGTTTAAGTGGACTGATTGACTTGTTTATGGATAATTCCGGATAAGAGTTGCAAACTCATGAATTTTCAAAGTACATTTCTACAAGTAAATAATTTCTTCTTGGAAAGTAGACAAACCAAGCTTTCGGAAACAGTTTTGCTTTTCTTCTACTGCACTTGGATTTATTTTTTTTTATCAAGGATTGAAGTTTCGAGAAACAGAAGTAGCGTTTTCCTCTATTTTGCGATGGAAATTTGAGTTCCCCTCTGTTACAGTTCTTAAGCTTCAAAGATTTTGTTTTTGGTTGGGTATGAAGTCTCATGCCGTCCCTATCCATCACTTTAGATGCTTAAACCAAAAGATGAAACATCACAGTCTTGCGCACCATTTTGAAAAAAAAAAACGAATTTGCAATGTCCCGTCTGTCACAAAAAAAACCATGAAAAAGTTGTGTATTTTTTACATGAAAAGATCTTTTTGGTTCAAACTTGAATTCCTATCTTCTATCAAGATGAGCTCAACCTAGAAAGTAAAATAAAAATATCCCTTGATGTGTAGTTGATATTTTTCATCTCAAACTCTTTCCCGTCTGCCACTCAGTAGAATAGGCTGAGAATAAAATAAAGTGGGTTACTCCCATTGAACCACAAGATTTGTGAAGGAAAACCATTATTTCTGGTATACATGTAACCATCCTTCCATGGTGGGTCCTGTACTTTCTGCAGAAAACGGCCAGTGTTAAAGGGAATATACATCATTTGCTTTTGCTGTAATTTTCAGAAATGGATGGAATTGGGGGGTTGGAAATATATAGCAAATATAGATACACTGACTTTTTTGAGGTTTTGGGTTCGAAAATGCTATAAAAACGAACAAAAACGATCATTTTCCTGTAGTCTGGTTCCCTGACTCCATTTAAGAAGAAACAGAGCAGTTTACATACATTGGGGAAATGTAAGGTCAGGGAACCAGTCTAGCTAGCTCGTACCCGTTCATAGGTGTGTAATCGATTGCAAACAAGTGCGATGGTCAATTGGGGCCAGTATTTGAAAAAAAAGCCAGTTGTTTCCAACGCTGATCGGCCGATCAGCGTTGGAAATTGATACAAAAATACCACTTTTCTTGAAAATGACAGTATACCAGGTGCCATGATTTTACAGGATGCTTTACACTGTCATTCACTAACAGTCCAGCAAGGTATTTCAAAATGATTTGGTAGTTTTATTTTTTGATGTTTGCAAATGTTGTATTTTCCCTTTAACACAATTACATGTAACCTTAGTTGGCATAGTACTTACATGTATTAATTTTTTACATGTGTACAAGCGATCACTTGAGCAAGGTCGCATACACTATGCATGGGTGCACATTGTGCAGATTCCAAGGTATTACCTACTAAATAAATTAGCATTCAGGACATGGATATTTAGTTGTTTGTTATTTTTTTCAGGGGGGGGGGGGGGGATGGGTTACACTATCTCATCTGTTCACTTGTCTCTTGTTCCTGTGTGCTTGTAAGCAACATGATCCTAAGGATGTTTATGTCATCATACTTTCTGCATGTGGTGCAGAAAGGAAAGAAGGTGCGTGCTAATGCCATCATCCCTAAATGCTTGATTGTTTTGACCTCTACTCCACACGTGATAAACACATGAATTTTCAGGGAAGGAAATGGTTTGGGAATCCGGATTTCCTTTTGAGCCGGTTTTTCCGTCCAGTTGACTGGTTTCAGGGTCGCTTTTCATGTGTACAGGATGTGCTCATTGTCTCTGTAAATGTACACAGTGGTAAATTTCCAAGGCGGAATACCGGTGGGTTGCACTAAATTTTTGTCAAAATGCAGCTTTTAAAAAACATTTGGAGGTGCTTTACTTCAACTCTTTGTTAAATGTTAAGCCCGGTTCATACTTCACGCGAATGCGAATGCGAATGCGAATGCGAAGCGAATTTGACGTCATGAAACGTTCGCTGCGAAATTCGCCCGAGTTGAAATGTGCTCAACTTTTACGAATTCGCAGCGCGAATACTTGACACGACGTCACAAATTCGCTTTCGCGCCGAGTATGAACCGGGCTGTAACGTTGTAATTGATATGATCCAAAACTCCTAGCCTGCAATCTCCATTAAACCATTTCTGGAGTGCTGTTGTCCAATTGTTATCACGTGCCTTACTACGTGGGTTAGAACCCTGACGGGAAACATGGTGCTTGTGTTCTTGGGCAAGACACTTTACTACAATTGCCACTCTCCACTCAGGAGTATACATGTAAATGGGTACCTGAGAAGGTAGAGACCAGAATGCAATGATCTTGAGTTGCTGCAAAAAACTGGTCTCATGGCCTGATGAACAGGGGTAATATAATTGTGAAGCGCTTTGATTCCTTTGTTATAAAGCGATATATAACTAAGCAACATATTATTATTATTTTTATTATTATTTCTAGATGATTGGATGTTTAAGATTTGAAAACACACTTTCAGGTTTATTCACTGAGCTCTTAATAATACTAGATTTGTATTGTCTGTGACTGACGCTGGAATTACCGGTACTTACGTTTAGACCTTATGTACTGTTCAACCAGTATCAGGAATTATACATTTGGACATGTACAATGTACGTGTGTGCATGTATCTCACATGTATTGTGTACCAGTAAGGCACGTGATTAACGAATGGATTACATTTTGTACATTACACATGTGCAATTGTAAATGTATGTATAGTGTTTGTGAACAAGAAAAACGTTGGTGCCCTTCGACTGTTATCCACATTGTTATCTTGCACGTCGCCCTCTGTTGCCCACACAAGGAGCCTTTAGAATCATAGCTGTTGTATTGAGCATTCTGGATATTCAATCCGAATTGAAATGAATTGAAAAGCATTTGGTACCCTGGCCAGAACGATTACCATGATAATAAGTATGAAAGCTGGGCCCAAGTTTACACAACTGAGGCTGCACATTCTATGAATATTTTTCCCTGTCCCCTTTGTTACATAGAGCGGCCTGGGTTATTCAAAGGCTGAGAAATCTCTGCTTTAGTGTGAGCTACATGTACATGTTGGATGGGTTTCTGTGCTGTGCAAGCGTAAACAACAAACATGACTATCACCATATTACAAAGGTCAACACAATCAGGAGGTTTTTTTTTTATGAAACCGTGCAACAAAAATTGGGTGACAAACTTCCATTCATTTCAATTCAAATCAATTCAATGCAATTTTTTTCTTCTATTCATCCACAAGCAAGAAGGAAATCAATCTCTGTTCTACTAGATTAAGACGTTTACCAATTTTAAAGTGAGGATTACCACATAATATTTTGTGAATTTTGCTTCAATTTTTTCTGTTCGACCGTTGGAAAATACTGATCACACACTCAAAATACTGATGACAATATAAATTCTTCACCTTCTTTTATTTTTAACATTTTTGTTGCTGATCGCATTGCAGTTTAATAGCATGCAAGAGATTCTCACTGTCATTATTTGAGAAAAAAAAAACACAAAAAAAGTAAGAACGAAAAAAAACAAGGTCAAGTACATGAAATGTATAGATCTATCCAAAAGCATTTGTAGCTGATAGTATCCCATAAGAAACGTGACACATGTACCGGTACCATGTTTGATGACATTGGCGGTCAGAACCGCACACAGGAAGTTGCATGTATCACGATTGTCCGGATGTTTGCAGGTCAGTAATATGAGCTCATATCAAATCATAAAAACACCAGTACATGTACCTCTTAAAAAAATGGGGAAAAAAGGGGACAAAGAAGAAAAAGGAGCTTGTTTACTTGACTTAAATGTGCCTGCACAAAAATACTTCAACATGAAGGCCACTACATGTACCGGTAATTTGAGGAACAGTTAACAAGAAGATAAATGTGTTGACTTGAAATCAAGAGGACCCGTAACGTGACCTGACCTACATACAGCCATGTACAGGTACCATACATACACATAGTACGCACAACTGTACCATGACTATAGCACTGTTTAATGTGCTGCATTCAGTGTGCGTACGTGCATGTACCGGTAAACACCATATTGTACATGTACATGAACATGCAGCATGCACACATATACATTAACCTATTTTTATTTTTAACATTTTTGTTGCTGATCGCATTGCACATTCATAAGCATTTCAACAGTATGCAAGAAATTGCATGTCATTATTTGAAAACAAACAAAACCCACACAAAAAAGTAAAACTGAGAAAAATAAGGTCAAGTACACAATGTACATCATGTATACATGCAGTGGCGCACCCAGGGGGGAGGGGGGCCCTGGGGGGGCCTTGAGCACCCCCCCCCCAGAGGTTGTCAAATTTTTGTTTGTAAATTAATTTTTTAGTCCCATGATTTATGTACCGGTACATGTACAATGTATGTGGCTTATTATCAAGTAGTATAATAGGGGTGTAAGTGGTGCCACCAACGTCAAACAGTCCGCCCCTCCAAAACAAAAAACAAAATTTTTTCTGCGGCCAAAAAATTTGGCCAACTTTGTTTGAAAACACACTGAGTATACAGTGTTTATACGTCGGTGAGGGAAAAAAAAACCAATTTGATTGTTTGAAAAAAATTGAACTTCTAAAAAATTTGACAAAAAATAGATAAATTGTGAGCCCCCCCCCCCCCCTGCCAAAACCTGGGTGCGCCACTGCATACTTGTTCACGTATCTCAGTTCCGGTAGCTCTTGTTATTATGTGCATACTCAAATGAGCCCGTCATGTGAAGGCTTTAGAGCTAACGTGCCTAAGGCATCAATTTCTTGTTGCAGGGGTCATGTTTTCTGGATCACATTCAGGCTGCGAGTGGCTGGCTTACTTCCAATCCTCCTGGGTGCAGAATTTGCAAATTCAAAAAAAAAAAAAAAAACAGCCGATAATAACATTCGGAGTCGTTAACCTCTGAGTGACAGTAAAGCCGAGTACGGAAAGCTGTAGACGTAATCACGCACGAGAAAGATGCGTGTACACTTATTGGGTACTGTATGTACCGCACATGTTGGAGATGAATACAAATGGCTCAGTGATCGGTTCGGTTAGATCTATGGCAAATTTCAAAGTTCATCCACAGTTCAGGATTACCATAGCTCAGATGTTGTTGGCATTCTCGAAAAAGTCCGCCCTGGTTGATAATACATCGTGTACACAATGTACACTAACTTTTTAACCTTTCAAAAATGTTCCTATATTTTCAAATCATGGACAGTACCCTGTATTGGCAGTTAACCCTTACTTTTGAAAAATGCAGCATCTGCTTGAATTGAGCACATGAATTCTCCAAGCTGAAGGTCTGGGCTGTTGTGGAACATATCAAACTTTTTTCTCTGAAAAAGTTTTCGTCATTTTTTACAGCTAGTAAAACCATTATTTTTGTTTACTTTGAATTATGCGGTATCTTCGTGAATTGAGCACATGAATTCTCCAAGTTGAAGGTCTGGGCTGTTGTGGAACAAATCATACTTTTTCTCTGAAAAAAGTTTTCGTCATTTTTTTACAATTTGTAAAAAAACATTATTTTTGTTTACTTCCTTTGTTTCCCCAGTTGCGTGAGCGAGGAATTAAAAGTGGGAAGTGAGAACGTTACATTTAAGATGAATATTACATGTACCTTTAAGATTATTTTTGGAACAGGATTTGTGGCAACTGATAGGACACAAGAGGGCAGTATTTCACACAGGAAAATATCCAATTACAATGCTCCTTTTAATATTTGGTAGGATAAGGTCATACGTGTACATGTAGGCTGTGCAGTATACATGTACGTGTCACTGTACATTGATCGTTGTAACTCCTCACAACTTGTCCAATTAACCTTTGGGGAACTGATATGGACGCAAGAGGGCGCTATGCTTTGCCGCGCCAATGTGGAGATTGCCATTGGGTTTATTTATGGACAACACTCGGACTTGAAGTCAAGTCTATGCAGTGTTGCCACCAGCACTCATAATTTGTTTTTGCATCATGGTTGAATGTGTTGGCCAAGTGACCCATGACGCGTGCATATTGAGACCTTTTTGGCTTCCGTTGGATCCATTGTTGGAGCATGGCTCACAGAGCATATCGACTCATAAATACCATGCCCGCATTGTTGCAACTCATGCAGGGGACCTTTTCTCTTTTGAGGAGAAAAATGACGCCAGCTTGTCTTTGTATGCTGGGGGCTGTGCCTGCATCAACATGACTGGTTGTATACCGTGTTCAGTGCACTGGCTCTATAGATTAACGTGTACACTGTACAAAGACAATCTGAAAAGTTTTTAACAGAATAAAGACTATTGCGTCACACGTGTTTATCTACATGTTCATCTCAGAACAAAACATGAGTGTGTCAGCTTGAAAGGTGACTGTACTTTTTTTGTAAAAAAAAAAAAAAATGAAAAAATGGGTATATTTCTAGTTCAGTAATGTGCATTGTGCAAATTTTTATCTACAGTCATTTTTTTAATTGAAAGATCTCACAAATCAATACAATATGAATAAAAAAATGGAATACATTGTCAGCGTTTTGCATATTTTTTGCAGTCACTGGCAGTGTGTTGCAGTCAGATATGCATTTATTGATTTGTGATTACTGCACTTTTGTTAATTGTGCATTAAGAACCTCGCCTAAAGCTACAAAATACTACTAGTAGTAAGGCCAAAAAAAAAAATAAGTCGGTCTCTGGTCAGCGCACGCGTCGATTTTAATCATGCGCTTCAATCTTTTTTTTTTCCTAAATGTTCCGCGGTAGCTCCAACAGCGCCCTCTATTGCCGCACCTCCTCAATTTTTTTTTACCAAAGAGCACCAAGGAATGGGAAATTGTACCACGGCAAATGATCGAGAGCACCAAAGCAAATTATGAAGGACACCAATGTACATGAGGACACCAAAAAAGCAAAATAGTACCCCACCTTGTCTGTACAATCCAAGAAAAAAAAAAAAAGAAGCCGCGTCGCCGCGTCAATTCTGGAACTTTGGTCTGACCAGAGACCGAATATTTTTTTTGGGGGGGCCTAATCTGTAGTATGTAGTACTTCAGCATATTGAAAGAGAGCACAGCACTTTTTTTTAAGTATTTGGGTATTGCATACATAATTTTTGTAGTACTTTTGTAGTATGTGGTACTTTACCCCAAGGTACGGTAAGCCATAGGGGGTTAGGGGTAATGTGGTTGGGGGTAATGTAGTCCGAAAATTTGGGACTCTCAGTACTGTGTACACGTATGAGAGTCCCAAAAAAAGGTTTCTGTCATTAAATTGGAAAGTATTTTTCTGGACAATTGCAAATGATCTATACTTGGCTGTATGGGCTCCGTGCACAAGTACCCCATCAACGGCCAGAAAAAGGAGAGTTGGAGGTGACCTAGACTGGTTCCCGATCCATCCACTGCGTATTTTGAATGTATCCAAAGTTATTGGAGGCGGGGCTTAGTCTCGGAGACCATCGCAAGTTGAATTGGAACGTATTCGCGCGCCAGCGACGCCTGACGCTCACGCGAAGACGCGGTGGCTATAGCTTTTGCACATTCATGAAGTCGTTTGTACGTCGCGTGCGAACCAGTACAGTAGAGTACGCACACGCTGTGTGTCCCGTACACGGAGCTCTCAAAAGAGGTAAAAGCGCCCTCTTTTGTTGGCGCACGGAGCCCATAAGGTAGCAAAACACTTCAGGTCATGTACCGTACGTACCGGGTACTGGTACATGATTATAGCAGCCGCACGCGCGCGTGTGCGTCGTGCCAACGCTCGCGGGTGCTTCGCCGAATAAAAAAAAGCTTAAGACGCATCGTTGGAAAGGCCTTCTTTCATTGATTTCTTCAAAATGACAGCTTGCCAGAGAGAATAATTCACAGGGGGTCCCCTTACTTCTTTCAACCAAGTATGTTTGTCAACAATAATTACTTAACA
The DNA here is from genome assembly GCF_015706575.1 of Patiria miniata. Lineage (NCBI taxonomy): Eukaryota > Metazoa > Echinodermata > Asteroidea > Valvatida > Asterinidae > Patiria > Patiria miniata. Next base: position 26,039,196 of record NW_024037076.1, on the reverse strand, counting down.
ATTAATTGTGTTTATAGAAGATTCATTTACAAAGCATTAATAAACAGTCCTAAGCTCCTCTTCCGGAAAAAAACCTTTAAACATTGAATCAATTTCTACATACATGCACATGCATTTTAACAACAAAGCCATTGGTTTTTTGGTGTTTTTTTTTTTAACGTCAGCTGCAGATAGCAAGCAGCAATATTGCCTTCGACACTTAGCTTTCAACCGGTGTTATTCATCAAAACAAAACAACGACGACCAATGTGCATGGAAACGGACCAAAAATACATTAAGGATCGCTTGTGAAAACAAGACCACTCCTGCAATCTGATCGAAGGTCTGCTCGGCAAATTTCATTGCTACTTCCATCTGACTTTATTACATATTTTGTACAACAAGTACTATAGTTTTGATCACATTAAAGGGACACTAGGTCCTGGAACAGCCCAATTGGGCTACACAACGCGCTTTGAACGAGATTATGTTAATCAGAAATAACATTTAAAAGTAGGATATAAACATCCACACAACTATCCATTCAAAGCTGGGCGTTTTTGTGTTATTCCTGTATTATGCGTGCGAGAACGAATTTCGGGGTCCACTTTTGCGACCCCGCGACCCCATAAATTCGAGCTGTTTGGATGCTACTTGTGATTTCATTCGTCAAGTGTTCGTCTTTTGCGGATGTTGAAGAAACCACGTTGTTTGCATTGGTGATTGGTCACCGCTGTTCCCGAGACACACAACGTGTATCGTACACTGAGAACGACACGAAAAATGTATTCGTACTCCGTCATGTCCAATGTAAACGTGCAGGTTTAATTTTCGTCTTTTCTCGGGAACCGTAAGACATTAGGTTGGTTTCCTTTCAACTAGATGTTTGAAATAGGCTAGGTAAACAATCCAAAACATGAAATTTTCGGGGATTTCAGGACCTAGTGCCCCTTTAAAACCATTGAAAAGCTGCACTTGCCACTGGCATAACAATTAAGGGTCCAGTGTTTAGGAGGGGGCTGGGAATTGGGGGCCTCATTTTCTGGAGGGGCCACCCACCGCTTACTATCCCTTCCCCCAAATTCTGGGGGGGGGGGGGGGGGGGGGAGGGGGTGCACTTATCCCATTGTCTTTCATGTCATCACGTGTTGTCCATATTCAGCTAACGCAAACCCACATTTGTAATACAGCAAATCATTACCGATATAAGGTGATTTGGCCCCAAAAAATGACACATTCTGACAAATTGCTGAATGATCCAAATATATTTGCTTAATTTTGGATTGACCAAGAAAGAATAATTGCACTAGACCTATTTTCTGCACGTCAAATCAGTTTCAGTGACAGCAAAATGAGACATACATTTCCAGTGTATTGATTGGCAACAGGTCAATTAGTAATTCGAACTGGCATCATGTGGAGATATTTTGAAACATTTCATTAATAAAAGCTGTAAAAAGTTCCATAGAGATCAGTGGCCAGTTTTTGTAGCGCTGACATTTAAATGAACGTTTGCTAGGCAGATGGCTACAAGTGCACACACATTAGGCCAAAAAAAAAATAGTTCTGCTTCCGATTACATGGCATTCAAAAATAGGGTAGTTGTTAGGTAGGGATTTTTTTTTTTTTTGGCCAAATTATTTTGTGTTCGATCATATGGAGGCATCTGCGTGTAGTCAAGGGAAAAAGGTAAAAAGTGATGGTTTGGGGTGTTTTTTTCTCATTTTTCCAATAAAAAAAGTAGGGTAGGGGCTGTCAGAATAGGGTAGGTAGGGAAACCGGAAGCAGAACTATTATTTTTTTGCCTTAAAGGGAATGTACATCATTGGCTTTTGCTGTAATTTTCAGAAATGAACTATTTAAGAGGTTATTATAATAGATCAAATATTGTTACACTGACATTTTTGAAGTTTTGTGTTCGAAAAGGTTGGAAATACCAAGAAAAACAAAAATGTTCAAGTAGTCTGGTTCCCTGACTCCGCAAAAGATAAAATGGATCAATTTATAGATGATGGAAAATTGTAAGGCAGGGGAACCAGTCTAGCTGGCCTGCACCCGTTCATGAACATGTAACCAATAGCAAACAAAATTTGGACTTAAAAAAATGGTAAATTTGGAGCAGTAGTTGAAAAATAGTTAGGTTTTTCCAACGCTGGTCGGCCAACCACCGTTGGAAATGTTTACAAAAATACCATTTTCTTGAAAATGACTTCACACCAGGTGCCATAATTTTACAGGATGCTTGAGACTGTCATTTACCAACATTCTAGAAAGGTTTTTTGTAAAAACTTGGTAGTTTTATTTTTTGATGTTTGCAAATGTTGTATATTCCCTTTAATGCACAAATTAGAGTATAGAAGGCATACATTTTATCATTGCAGATATGTACATGTATGGAGCTCCTTTTTATAGCTTCATGGTACAGAAATACATGTCCATACATCTGTACATGTACTTAGTACCTTGCACGTTGTATGTACATGTAGGTTGCATCTACATACGTGTACATGTACTGTACATGTACATGTACATCGTACATTTCAATTTCATTTGCAGGTCAAGGCCGGCCCATCAGATGTGCACAAACAGGCATTGCAAAAGAAAGAAAAAATATCATAATGCTGTGTGGGTTTTTGGGCAAAGCCATTAGCCCGTTGGCCTAACGCATTGCACGCATGGTTTGCCACCCATGTAAAGAAAAAATGGGGGAGAAGGGGAGAACAAAAAGAGAAGAAAATAAAAAATAAAACCTGTGAGAATGTGGGCATTAATATGCAGACATGCATTAATTATGTAGCTGACCTGCAGCCTATCCATAGCTCACTGCCTGGCTCGGATGGATGGTGTGGTTATACATGACCAAATGTATATCCCAGCACCTGCAAATGTAATCCAACACAATGGTTGAAGGGGGGGGGGGAGTTTGGGGAGGAAAAGGTTCTCCAGTTCTGTATGTGTAGGACATTACGGACCAGGTATGCAGCATATATGACTTTGACAGATGACTCAAAGGCACGTCCTGGTTACGACTTTTTGAAAAAAAAAAAAAAATACTTTTATAGTTCTTAAAAACGCAGTTCGTTATGTCAAACTGTATTGTGCATTTTTTTTTATCAGATTGGGCCATAAAATTCCCATCTGGTTTGATTCTTTCAGTAGTTTTTGTTTTGTTCACCCCATACATTGTACAGTGTGCTTGCAACTCTTTCAATGTCCATTAACCTGACCCCAGTCATGCCAGTATTAAAGGGAAAATACAACATTTGCAAACATCGAAAAATAAAACTACCAAGTTGTTACGATATACCTTACTAGGATGTTTGTAAATAACAGTCTAAAGCATCCTGTAAAATTATGGCACCTGGTGTGAATTCATTTTCAAGAAAACTGGTACTTTTGTATACATTTCCAACGGTGGTCGGCCGACCATCGTTGGAAAAACCCAACTATTTTTCAACTGCTGCTCCATATTTACCATTTTTTTCCAGTCCAATTTTTGTTTTATTCCAATTTTTGTTTTTGTTGCTAGACTGGTTCCCTTACCATACAATTTTCTGGCATTTTTGATCCATTTCATATCTTTAGTGAAGTCAGGGAACCAGAATACTTGAACATTTTTGTTTTTCTTGGTTTCTCCAGCATTTTCGAAAGCAAAACTTCAAACATGTCAGTGCAACAATATTTGATCTGTTATTCTAACCCCCCCAAATAGTTCATTTCTGAAAATTACAGCAAAAGCCAATGATGTACATTCCCTTTAACATGCATGAAAATTTAAAGCATTTGTCCAAAATTGGATGGAAGATAATTTTAGATATAAACTAAAATTTTATTACATATATGCATTAACTTTATTGTTTAATCTTTTTAATTAGTGCAGTATGGTGAAAAGGCTGGGGTGGGGGTGGGGAGGGATACGAAGCGAGGTTTGACCAGTCTTACATAAAGATTGTTAAGTTTTATTCCCAAAAGTGCATTGCAAATAAGGATTCTTGCTTGTACGCATGTAATTTTGTTGTTGTCACAAACCAATGACTAAAAATAAAGAAAAGAAACGAAGAAAGAAAAACACAATTCTTGAATCAAGTGCACTTTTTAAAATTCATTGCAGCCAGGAAATCGGATACACCTCGGGGGCATGAATGTATTCATCCTTTTTCTTTTCTGTTTGTCTTTCTCCCGTCCGCAATCTCGACAGCAGCAACTTTGTTGACTGTAGGTAATGCATTTTCTGTTTTGTGCGTGAAGAAATTTGGAAGAAATTCCCTGAATAATATGTCTTGTACCTCATCTCAAGTCAGTTGGGAAATCATAGCATTGGGGGGGGGGGGGGGGGGGGGGACCACACGGCAGATTTTATACAAAGAACAGAGGATGAGGATATCATGCATTGAGGTTGTGGATGCGTCACACATTACGTAGAAACAGTGCGGTGTGCTATAATGGTAGTGTGGCTGTGCATACATACATGTACATATTGAAATTATGTTCATGTGTATGTGCCATGCACATTGTACATTTTCAACCTATCCTAGAGAAATTGTGAGTCTGACTAATGTTGTGTTTTCTCCTTGCTCGGTTGTGATTACGTTGGTAATCCCACCGATGTTCATGTACATACCTACCGTACGTGCACGTGGACACCACTTCATTAAAGGTAATTTACACCATATTTATCGTAATTTCATGAAATGGACCCGTTTAAGGGCTAGTACTTGCATGTATTTGGCGTCTACATCGATACACTGACCTGGTCAGTGTGTTGTGTCCATTGGTGCTGGAAAAAAAAAAAAAAAAATTTTTCGTTTTCAACCATCAAAGTGCTCGCTGATTCTGTCGAGCGTAGAATCCATAGGCCACAGGGTGTGCTGGAGTGCTGGCAGCGTTGTGGGGAAAAAAAAGTACCGGGTACGTGTCTGGTACGGTACCTAGAACACCAAAGTGTACACGCGAAGTCCATAGCAGGTTCACGGCTTTTTGCCCATGCTTGATGGTTTGGTCCGAACCAATCCTTATAATACTGATACAGAAATCCTCTTTTTTTTCTTGAGAATGACAGCATACATGTACACCAGGCACTGTGATTTCACGATATGCTTCATACTATTTTTTACTTACAATGAGCTATTTTATAATATTGCGGCAGTTTTGCTGTTGAGTGTTTACAAATGGTACGAGCATGTTTTACCTTTAACTTTATCCAGCTCTCTACTTTGGAAGTATATATTGAACTCTAGCTTGGCTTTGACTGCTGACGCACAGACGCATTGCCATTTTTCAGGGCGGGGGACGTTCGGGGGAAGAAAAAAAATCTCAAAACCCCAAAATTTTGACTTGGCCATGTAAAATCAATCAGTTGTTATCAACCAAACTGGGAGAGCCTATTTTCTCTTTCCTGTTCCGAGGAAAAGAAATATAAGATGCACGTGTCACACTTTTACATGTACCGGTATGTTCCTCATGTACAGGACATTGTTCACACCTTTAACACAGCTTTTTGTGTGCTTACGGCCTGCATTCAAAGGGAAAAACATGCCTATTGTGTATTGCAGACATTACGCAAAATCTTTTTTTAAACATAAAGTGCATATTGTACAGTGCATGAATGTAATGATATATAAAGGGCATAAATGTACGTGACAATGCACCGGGAACGCAAACAGAGGGCTTGATTTCGATATCAACTGTACGTTGCTGATGTCGTGAGCCATGTTTTTTATTTTTATAAGGCAAGACAAAGAAAAGCTGCAAGTACAGGTTCAAAGGCAAGCGAGACTGATTTGCAATGGATTGGGCGGGGATCAGGGCTTAGGTTTGAAAGAACGGAGCCACAGTTACCTCGTACACGCACCTCAGATAGTAGTATCTCTCCCTTGGCTTCGACCAGTCGTCACATCGTTTTTGGTATTTTTTCAGTTTATAGTGGGGTCATCACAGTCTTTAGGTTTACTTAGGCCGTTTGACAGTATCGCACATCCCGAAATGGTGCCACAAGAAATCCTCAAACGCTCTTCTGTTGCATCACGTATATATGCACAAGATTTATGTAAGAGTCATAGGAGATGCAAGAGGGCGCTTTTCGGTGGCATGGTTCGTCGAGGGTTGACAAGGAAGTTGTCTGGAACTGATGCTACATACGCATTCAACCCCTGCCTCCCCCCCCCCCCCCCCCCCCCCCCCCCCCCCCCCCCCCCCCCCCCCCCCCCCCAGGTATTTACACGTACAATGTACCATTGTCACATTGTCCGGCAATGGACCGGTAGTCCTTGATCATTAATGTTCAGGTTCTGTAACATAATCCCCTGCATGTACATGTATAGGGATGTTACAAGTCAGTTAGGAGAATGACCCCACTGCATGTACATTGTATTTCCACTCAAACTTGAAAGCTTTCTATTTCCTCACATACCGGTAGTTGATGATAAAGGGCTGGTTCAGCGACATTAAAAAGTCACAACTGAAAAAGTAGGGCTGGTTCAGCAACATCTGGTAGCAGTGTTGTAGTCGAGTACTTTTTTCCGAGTACCGAGAACTGCCGAGTACTTAGGTTGCCGAGTACGAGTACTTTTACGTACGAGTACGAGTACGGGTACTGTACTTCCGAGTACGAGTACCGGTACCGTACTTGTATAAATTTCCGAATACAGCCATATGGCAAATGGTTCATTGTGCGTAATAGGCCAAGGCCAGTCAGACAGATATACAGACCCACTCACGGCTAGCTGTTGAATGTGTTTCTCCGGACGTGCACAGTGGAAAATCGGGAATCTTCGATTTCTCCACAAGCCAATCAACCATTTCAAACTGAAAGTATCGATAAAATAAGGCCGTGGTGTATAAAGTCAAGCTATACCATTTTCTTCCCGACTACTGCTATTCGAGTACGAGTACTTTGATGATCGAGTTCAATTTCGACATGTCGAGTACGAGTACTTTGCTGCCCGAGTACGAGTACCGCCATTTCGAGTACGAGTACTTTGACATTCGAGTACGAGTACGAGTACTCCACAAAAGTACTCGAGTACGAGTACGAGTACTACAACACTGTCTGGTAGTCTGTGGTCTGGGGGGTCCCAGTGCACCTCAGAACCCACCGCCACCGGTAAATATTTGAGGAAAAAATACCGATAAAAAGTGTAAACAGTAAAAATTTGAGATGCACTCTGTCAGGAAGCCATATTGGAACCGCCTCTGAGCTTACATGCATAAATTTTCTTAGCACTAGGTTTGGAGGGGGAAGAGCCATTACCAGAACACATCTTGACCGATCTTAATCAAACTTGGCACAATTAATCTTCATGAATAGCTCTTTCGAAAATGTCTTTGGTTGTCATGGAAACCAACTATAGAGGGCGCTACAGTGAAGCGAATACACATTTCTTTTTGGAAATTATCCGAAAAATGTCTCATCTTGAGTTATTACGTTTTACTGTTCATCTTGAATGGCACCAAATCCTAACAGCAAATTGCTGATGGACCTTAAGTTAAGTCAATTTCAGAAAGTTGTTAAGAATGTAGCGTCCCCATGCGTAGCTTTCAGTTCAGTGTTGTAGTCGAGTCACCAACATCGAGTCCGAGTCCGAGTCTTGAGTCGCGAGCCTCCAGTCTGAGTCCGAGTCACGAGTCACAAGCCTCGAGTCCTTGTCTCAAGTCTCGAGTCACAAGCCTCGAGTCCAAGTCTGAGTCACGAGTCACTTGGTCTTACACGTACATGTAGTTTTTCATCAAACTAATATAATAATTTAAATTATTTTTCAATCATCGGTTCTGTTTTTAAGTTAATCCCAGTGTATAGTTTACCCTGTGTGTGTACATGTTGTTTAGACCCAAAATGTGTTTTCCTTTAAATTCCCAGTACAGTGTCAGAAAACCCTACATTCCCTTACTTTCTTCCCCATTATGGATGAATATTTCCTGATTACCAAGTCTTTAATTGAAAGGTTGTGTCAATATTCTGAACACCTTGTTATAGTTTTGACTGATTCTGGTGGGGACATTGAAGTAAAATCCCAACATTTTAAAATCCGTATTGGTGACACCTACGTTCTGTATTTTTAGTTTCCCATGGTTTCCCAAAATAACGCGATATGTACATTGTACATATGTATGTGCTTGGCCTATCCGGTGCAATGCAATGTAGTGTCAGGCCTAGTATTAGCATTGTCAAGAATTTTGCACTATTGACTAAAGTTTGCATCCGGTCCGTGCCATAAGCAGACACTCATTGGTACTGGACACTTTTTGGCATGACACCGGGCCCTGGTGCTCATTGTGCAGGCACTAGCGTGCGTGCGCGGCCCCTGGATACAATTTTCTGTGGCGCCGTGTTTTGTCTATGAAGTAAAAAAGAATGCTACATTCGTCGCACATATATATACGTAACGTTAGGTTGTTTTTTTTGATGAAAATACGTGACTCCAGTCATGAGTCACCAAGCTCGAGTCCGAGTCTTCATGGTCGAGTCCGAGTCCGAGTCATTTTCCAATGTGACTCGAGTCGAGTCCGAGTCACGAAAAATGTGACTCGAGTCCGAGTCCTGGACTCAAGTCCTACAACACTGATTCAGTTACATGTAATTTGTGCACGTTGGCCGTATGACTGTCCGATTCTGAGGTACAATGTTAGGACTGAAAAATTGCCATGCACGAACAGTATACAAATATAACATGGTTTGAGGATGGATAGTCGATATTAGCTCCCCGAGGTATTGGAAGTTGACAACTTCCAATTTTCCCCTGGTCTTTTTCAAAGATGGAGTGAAAGTCCTTTGTTCACTTGTAGGCTTTCCATGTTCATGTACATCCGATCAAACATTAAAAAAAGTACATGAACCCGGTATGTGTAAATGAAATTGGCAAAGTTTGTTCAACCAGAAATGGTGCATGCTCTGTGTACGGTACGTGACTACATGGGTCACGTGAACAAAAACATGTAGCCGCCTCCTTAGGGCACGGGTCCAATTCACATGCATGCAACACAAATTTACCATAATGTACATGTATGTATCGGTACATGTACATGTACCGGTACGTTCAGCAAGTGGCTTGGTTCCAGTCAGCTACATGGTGAATGAGCGTGTTATGGTATATTTCTACACATTATCACATTGTGACCCAAAGGTCAAATTGGGTCACGCGATCATGAGGTCTACCCCTCAGAGGAGCAAGTCATATGTAGATTGATGTATCATTTATAGGTATGGCGCTTACAATGTGCTAGTATGTAACTGCTGAACAGGCAACGGGAAAATTGTACATTGTTGATAGCACATTTGTGTTTGGGTGTGTAGCTTAAAGTGCGCCCGTGGGCCAGACAGTGAACGCACCATTGTTAAAACTTTCATGCATTTGTGCGCATACATGTTATGACCTACCGGTACATGTACAATAGTTCTGCTTTTGACATAAATGTTGCTGGCGCGACGCACGTCACACTCGAGATACAATATGTACGATGTGAACATGTACATGTAGGTGATCCGTCACGTTGGGTGCGGCCAATTGTTGCGAGCTGCTTCAATGGAGGACGTGAGGAGTTTTGTGGCCCCCTCCGCCAAGGTACGCAAGACGGAGTGTACTCTAGTCTCAGGACTGTTTTTTTTTTTACAATGTAAGTTGACTCGATCATGATCGCCAAAATCACTGACAGTCGTCGGAGAGGCCATTCGCCAATCGTAAAAATAGCCCTGGTGATTGTGCATTGAAACCGAGGAATTCGTGGAGCAAGTACACGGATATGGAGAGTTTTGCTGTTGGATATATATTTCTGGTTATTGCCTATCAACAATGGCGATGTAGTACATGTAACTGACTGTAATGTACATGTACATGATATATGAAACTAATTTCCAAATGAAAAAAAAAAAAAATGAAAAAAAAAAAATCACATTTGGCAAAGAAAACCATATCATTCCATCGCGGCTGCTATCTTTGATTGTACATGGGTATGTGATCCTGTTGCTGTGACAGTGGCATTGCCCCCAATCACGCAAGCAACTTCAAAGCCGACTCGAAATGGAGAGTACTGCTGTTGGATATTTCTGGTTATTGCCTTTCGACAATGGTGATGTACATATGCAACTGACTGTAAACATACGTGTACCGGTACAATCATGGAAGTAATTTCCAGATGGAAAAAAAAAGGAAAAAAGAAATCACATTTGGCAAAGAGAACCATCATTCCATCTATCTGTATCTGTATCTGTTAGCTTCTGTACAAACGCCTCGTGTGGCTATCGCGTACAGCCTCATGGTGTATGTATGAGGATAACTGCCAGAAACACTGGGGCGAACCCCTTCTCTCAGCGATAAGTGCTTGCTGGGTTCTTTTACATGCATTTATACAACACACGGGACCTACAGCTTTACGTCCCATCCGAAGGACGAAGCAATAATGGTCAAGTGCCTTGCTCAAGGGCACAAGTGTCCGGGCCTCAGGGCTTGAACCCACGCCACTGTTGCCTCTGAAACGCCAGAGCATGAGTCCAGTGTTCTTAACCGCTAGGCCATCTCACCCATATTTTAGTACATGGGGTATGCAATCTCATTGCTATGACAGTGGCATTGCCCCCAATCACGCAAGTGACTTCAGAATGGACTTGAATGGCTGTTTACAGCTGCTTGCAATCTCCCAAGTTTCCATTTGCCTTACACTTCGCACAACTCCCCGGATAGTTTGTGGACCGAACTGCACGGGAGTGTACACGGCGAAAATGTTCAGCCTGAGACTGCACCGTGTGGCCAAAGCGCGATCTGGATCTGTCCTCAATGGCTTCGCGTTTGACAACAAGTTGAAATGATATCTACTCAGGTGCGTAATAGTTTGAATTTCGAATCTTTCTTCATCTTTTGCTTATTGTTGGCAGTATGAGTAAGTTTTGTTTTGGGCAGGTTTAAAAAAAAAATAAACCGTGCGATTCGTCCGCTGTGGAGGTTTTGGTGCAACCTTACTTGCCATCGGTACTAGCTGGACTTCAGGAGTCGGGAAGCTGTTAGAAACTTGGGTACTGCTGTGTTGAATCACCAGCTGGTTGCAACTCTTTAATTACATGCACCACTCATCCAGGCTTTGGGGTTTTGCCCTTGATTGACACAATTTAATAAGCAGTGTCTACGAAGAGAGCTTAGCTGCGCTTGGACTCAAAGAGTTTCTAGGAGTTTCCTACAAGTACTTGGGCTGTGCATCGGAACCAGGTACCCGAGTCCCCGACCGCTGATGTCAGGAACCAGTTCCAGATTATGGAGTTCAGTACCCGTAACCAACTTTACGCATTGCTGAGTACGTAACTTCTCAGACAATGAAGCAGAAAGGTTTTGAATGCCATTTGTGGAGATTTTCATCAAAATGGAAACCTGGCTACAGGGAAAAAACAAAACAGATCCACAATCATGACACTTGTGATAATGCAATTTACATGCCCTTCCAGACTTGTACTAGGAATGTGAAAGCCCAGGTATTTCAGACGTCTTTCGATAACAGACTCTTCGGTGAATTCACATGCTCTTCATGTCAAGTACAGAGATGCCAATCCCGAGGGACCTCGCGAGCACACAGGACAGGGGGACGCCATCTTCAACTCCCCCATGTGACAGAGGCGAATCATGGGATTTATATTAGGCCGGAGTCGATGGGCAAAGGAGGAAGTGGATAATTGATTCCGAGTATGATGAATTGATTCATTAAGGAGGCATAGATAAACTCCCCTTGACATGTAATCACTTTGAAGCAGTGGTCATGTACCAAAAATAGTTCTAATCTAATCTTTTTTTTTCTCTTTTTTTTTTAGTTAAAGGGAATATGTACATCATTGGCTTTTACTATAATTTCAGAAATGGATGGATTTGGGGGTTACTATTTTATAGTAAATATTCTTACACTGACTTGTTTGAAGATTTGTGTTCGTAGATGCTGGTAAAACCAAGAAAAATAATCTGTTCCTGTAGTCTGGTTCCCTGACCCCACTTAAGATGAAATGGAGCAAATTACCGAGATGATGAAAAAAAAAAAATTGGACTGAAAATGGCTTAATTGAGGGCAACCTCTTAAAGGGAATATACATCATTTGCTTTTGCTGTAATTTTCAGAAATGGATGGAATTGGGGGTTGGAAATATATAGCAAATATAGTTACACTGACTTTTTTGAGGATTTGGGTTCGAAAATGGTATAAAAACCAAGAAAAACAATCATTTTCCTGTAGTCTGGTTCCCTGACTCCATATAAGAAGAAACAGAGCAGTTTATATACATTGGGGAATTGTAAGGTCAGGGAACCAGTCTAGCTGGCTTGTACCCGTGCATAGGTGTGTAATCGATTGCAAACAAGTGCGATGGTCAATTGGGGCCAGTATTTGAAAAACAGCCAGTTTTTTCCAACGCTGATCGGCCGATCAGCGTTGGAAATTGATACAAATATAGCACTTTTCTTGAAAATGACAGTATTCCAGGTGCCATGATTTTACAGGATGCTTTACACTGTCATTCACTAACAGTCCAGCAAGGTATTTCAAAATGATTTGGTAGTTTTATTTTTTGATGTTTGCAAATGTTGTATTTTCCCTTTAAAAGCTTGCAAATAGAAATTTAAAACCTTTGTTAACTCGTTATTCAAGATTTTGTTGTGGCACACAAGTGGCGCAACGGAGTATTTGCGCTGCTGAGTGAGTTCGCAAAAATAACAATACTTAACAATTTCTGCCGACAACATTGCTGATTTTGCTGCAATGAATTTTTTTAGTGGATTGTTAAAACTATAAATATTGGAAGATGACCAATTGTTTTTATCATCTAGTTTTAATACACTTGTTTGTTTCTGAATAGTCCTCAGAATATTCTAGAAAACTGTGGAGGCGCCACGGCATACCTGGAGCCCAAGACTAAGTTCGATCGAATACCGAAAAGTTCACCTCCTTGCACATGCATACAGAATTTGGACATGCGTACTGAAGTTGCCTAATGCAGCATGTAGCAGAACTCACTTGTTATTAGTCAATGCCCCGAAAATGTTATTCATCTACTAGTAATTATCATTCATTTGAATAGACATGCACAATGGCTTTTCCTGAGCAGCTTTCCCAAAAGACAACACTCGTATCGCCTACCGTGCATGAACATTGGTTGGGCAGTGTTATTTTACAGCGTATGCATCTACATGTACGTGTACATGGTTGCGTGCACTTTTCGCTTCATAGGAAATCCCACTTTACTCTCTGCGCACAACAATAGTCAGTGTAGCCTGGGCAATGTTGCTCTTTTATCTAACATTCACAATGTACGTACACGTATGTAAAGGCACAATCTGAACTTGCAATTGGTTGGGATGCATTGATGCTTGGGAGTTGTGCTTCAGAGATTTAGCCACAGGGGAAAAAAAAGGACTCTGGATTATGACAAAGACATTGAAGATCGTTCATGCAGTACATACTGTTTTGTTGATGACTGGCTCTGAATAAGGTGCGACCTGTGGTCGTTGGGGGGGGGGGGGGGGAGTGGCTGAATGAAGCAAGGTCAATGCAGTACTGCCAGATACATTGTGTAGCATAAATACCGTACATGTACATTGTATGTGCCTTCTCCTGTGGCTTGGCCCAAAGTCTAACTGTGGTCCAAGCAAGGTTGACACCGTTTGGGTGATGCCATTGCAAAGGATACCGGTTTATCAAGCCAGCTGCACTTGACCTGACCCCTCTGTAAGTAGCAATGACTTCCATATCAGCGGTGGGCACTGTACTGTGCATTGCGTGTGCGAATGTTTGTCCCATTAAGTGGTGATGTGCATTGGTGGTGACACAGAATATATGAGCTGGATTGTGGATGCTGTTGAGCCACCAGGTTTTTAACTGTTAACTAAAAAAAAAAAAATTGATAGCCCTGTCGCTGTCGGAAAGCGACTCTTTAATTGACGGATGTTTTGCATGGATGCGAAGGTGCGTTGATTAGAAAGAGCACATGGTACATGTAGATAATGTACCGGTACATGCATACTGTTCATTATTAACGGAAAAAGAGAGGCAAGGGTCTTGTTCCCGCCTCATCCTCCCAGCTGTATTTGTCTCAGTGACCAGATACCAGACTATTACTTTGGATGCTGTGACCGGTATTAACGGTAAGACATGCAGATGTTCTGAGCGTGTACGGTTGTGTTAATTACTGTTTCAAATTATTGTTTCACAGTGGTCTTGACTTAAGAGTTGACATACGTAGGATTAGAGCTTTTCATGTAACAGTTCTATTCTTGAATTCTTCAGTAATGTGAGTTTGAAGATTTTTGTAAGGTTTTACTTTTCCATTTTTAAAAACAAGTTAGGCAGAATAAAAAATTTAATTGTGTTTTTACAGTAATGCCCTTCACATTATTCAGGTAGGTACCGGTACTGGTAGGTAGGAAAATAAATTTATTATGTAACTTATGCCGAAAATCCATGTGTCCGTTTTCCGATGTGCGTATTGCGTTGTGCGTTTATCTTTTTTGCGTATCTGTGATGCGTACTCTAAAAATCCATGCCTACGCATTTCTCTGCAAACTTTGTGGACGTAAAATCTCAAATCGAGAGAACGCAGTAGTTTAGCGAGCATAGAATAATCAAGTCTCAATCAAATTTGCATAAGTTTTGGCAAAGTATAGTTACGAAATAAACATTGACAAGATTTAACTTCTCAATGAAATACACAGGGTATGAACATTCAATGTTTTATCAACCGAAAATTTAAAGATTAAAGCCAAGCCAGGCCCTAGTTTGCTTCAGTAACATTCCCAAACAAAACTGCTTCCTTTTTAGGCCAACCATCAATAGTTATCTTTTTACCCCACCACTTCCTCATTTTTGCAAGTTGCAGGCAACAAATCCCTATCCTGAGGATGGGACATTCACATGGGCAAAGCTACGGTTGAATGTCTCGTATATCGTAGCATGTCCATTTAAGCAACACCGCGCGCCAGTTTCATCAGAGGGGTTAGAGGCTGTGACATCATTTCAATCAGAAATGTGGACTAAGCTGTTGATTGGTCGATTTGGGTGCCATGTTTTTGTAATACAATAACGGATTACTCTGCACGCCAGAGTCATCAGAGTGGTTAGAGGCTGTGACATCATTTCAATCAGAAAGATGGACTAAGCTGTTGATTGGTTAATTTGGGTGCCATGTTTTTGTAATACAATAACAGATTACAGTTATCAGAGTGGTTAGAGGCTGTGACATCATTTCAATCAGAAATGTGGACTAAGCTGTTGATTGGTCGATTTGGGTGCCTTGTAAATACAATAACGGATTACTCTGCGCGCCAGAGTCATCAGAGTGGTTAGAGGCTGTGACATCATTTCACTCAGAAAGGCGGACTAAGCTGTTGATTGGTCAATTTGGGTGCCATGTTTTTGTAATACAATAACGGATCACACTGCGCACCAGAGTCATCAGAGTGGTTAGAGGCTGTGACATCATTTCAATCAGAAAGGTGGACTAAGCTGTTGATTGGTCGATTTGGGTGCCATGTTTTTGTAATACAACAACGGATTACACTGCGCGCAAGAGTCATCAGAGTGGTTAGAGGCTGTGACATCATTTCAATCAGAAATGTGGACTAAGCTGTTGATTGGTCGATTTTGGTGCCATGTTTGTAATACAACAACGGAAGACCCGATAGAAGGTGCCCGCTGAATGGTCCGAATCTCGAGGTCAAGACGCAGACTTGTTTTGCATTAATCGCCGAATCTGCTCACATGTCATAGACCCTTGCTGTGCAAGGGGATATTATAGACTAAAAAAATCCCATGCGTATTGGATGCATCATCCATTTCAATCGCTACCGGAAGCGTATACAGTGTCAACGGATTACGCAATACGGATAGCACAATGTGCAATACGGATACATGGCCGTATTGCGCATTGCTTATCGAACAACCGATTTTTAAGCGACGTACACCTTCCACATCGAAGGGGATATTCCATAGACTAACAAATCCCATGCCTATGGATGCATCGTCCGTTTCAATCACTACCTGAAGCATGTATAAATTTCAACGGATTACACAATACGGAACAACATGTAGCACAATTTGCAATACGGATACATGGAACAACCAATTTTTACATGTAAGCATTACGCAGTGCGCACTATGCTTACGTATTTTTCGGCTTTATTTTTATTATCAGACATGCAACGTTTCATCGGATCAGCTGATTTCCTCTTTTTTGGTTGTAATTTCCTCTTTTTTTGTGGCTTCCTAGTTTATACATGCCTGTATTATCTTTGTCTATCTGTCTGGCTTTGTTTACATTAGGGTACCTTTTCAAATGGTATTCTGTTTAATAAATTTCCTTAATTGTATATTTTATGTGGCCATAACAAAATGGAGGTCAGCAAAAATACAGAAAGGTTGGGTTACCTCAATCTCACAATTTTTTTCGGCTTTGTTAAAAAAATAGTGTAATTTTATTAAAGAGGGGCAATTATTCCCTCATTGAAATGTGTGGATATGTGCAGGCATATTCTGTTCCATTATGCATAATGTACACAGTCTGATGCGTGTACAGATCGTAGACATGTGTATGTAATATTGCATTTGTACCAGGTTAATGGACAAGTGTACGTCCTTGACCCGAAATGTTCAGTTTAATTGATTTTAAAGGAGCACACTTCCTTCTTGTGTTTTGAAACTGTGCGTTAAATGCTGAATTGAGTATTTGCATTTCATTTGGCTGAACAGGTCAGTTAGGTGCAGTTAGTACTGATTAAGTTGTGTGGGTCAACCTTACTGGCACAAGAAGAGCCAGTTTACTGGAACGAATCTGATTGGTTTGGACTGCTTGTGTTTCTGATTCAGATTGGTCCTTTGAAAAGTTGAGAGCTCTTCCAATTCCAAGGGGGGTAATCCAATCTGCAGTTTGTTCAATAACTTTGTGTGTGTGTCACTGTGTGTGTCTTTAATCATTGTAGAGAGAATTGGGGGGGGGGGCATCAAACTGAGGGATTTAAGGATTCATTGATGTTCTGGTATCTGTAATAGAATACAAATTGGGCAATGTGTATTTATAAGCGGAAGTCTGTATTGCCCATCTGGTAAATTTTGCGAGAAAGACTCATTCAACATTTGCCACAAAAATGATAAGTGGATAGGAAATGATAAACGGCTGTAGAATTCCAAACGTTGGGGAAAAAAAATGAAACCCAATGTGCATGCAGATAAACAGCTCATGAGTAAATATAAATTTGTCCAAACAGTGTACATTTCAAACAGCTGTCGTATACATGTAACTGGTATTCATAACCTAAGTTACGTGCATTGCATGTTTGTACCGGAATGTACATGTACTATCTGAAAAGGCCCATGTAATGTACTTTTTTTAAATGCAATCCTTGAAATGCACCTTTGTGTCCCATTTACATGTACTTTATTTTCAGTTTTCGTTTTGCCATTTTCAAGGGTATTTTCATGCTTTTTTTGGTTTTATGCTAATACAAATTTCCATATTCATGAGCAAAATACTGCAGTCATATCTTGGCTGTCGCTCCTGTCTGCTAGCGTACCTGTTCCTTCTTGACCGAATCCAACAGTGGGCTATTCATTTGGTGGGACTGGACCTGGCATCATCCCTTGAACCTCTTTCTGTCAGATGGTCTGCTACTCCTCTTAGCCTGTTCTATAGGGTTGCAGACCCAGAAATCGGTTTCGAAATTGCCTACGCCGGCCAAATCAGGATTTGCATGCCCTCAAAATCTTCAGTATTTGAGCATGCTGTGTGGGCCATGAACTTGAGGGTTTGTAAAAAATATGGGTGAAAGCCGTGCACAGGACTGTGTGGTTGTAGTTCCGTTCAATTTGGATGAAATTGGGGCCCTTAAAAGTGCTCTATTTTGCAATGGAGTGTAGGCATCGTTTTTCAAAATGGCGATGGGCTTCAGGACTGTTTTCAGGGGTGATCATCTTCGGATGGAAATTTCTCCTAAAAGTCATCAGTTGACCCACCGAAAATTTGAAAAGAAAATGAAAGATGATGAAATAAGCTTTAATTTGATGTGTGTCTCGAACACCTTGGAGAGTTGTGAGTATTTTTCATGAATTTCTGAAGTGGGAGCATTTACCATTGGGGTCTGTGGAAGTTTATTTACTGGTCTGCAACCATAGATACTATCATGGTACGGTACGGTAGGTGCTTAGAAGGTCTCCCACTTGTTGTTTGTCCCTTCTGTTCGCACTTTCACTCGCAGCACACGTTGTGTAATCTCCACTCAACCCTTCACTGTATCTGTTCCAAAGGCCAGTACTATCAGATTTCTTCTAGCTTTTTTCCTCGTACCGCTGCACTTTGGGACTTCTTACCTGAATCCTGCTATCCACCAACTTATAATCTATCCCTGTTCAAAAGAAATGTGAATAGATATCTTCTCTCTCTGTAACTTTTTTTCTCTTTACTTTCCCTTGTAGCCCGTACCTTGAGTGGCCCTCTATTGGCCTCGTGATGGGCGATTACCATTTCCAAAAAAATAAAAGTGTGATGCCATTTCAGGTACAGGTAGAAACTCAATGTAACAGCTATTTCAGCACCAAAAGTTGCCAGGATTTTGAGTATTTTGCTACAGGTCGTAAATTTTCTTTTCTGTTATGATTCGATGTTGTGTCAGTACATGCATGCAGTATGCCAATGAGCAAACTTTTCTCACGTTTACGTTTTCAATGAACACATTTTGGGTTCACAATTGAACAGAAAAGCCGAAACTGAACAGTGTCTTCCTGAAATGACATCACAGCAACAGCGCCCTCAGTTGTCCAGAAAAGGTTGGAACATTTTAAACGTTTAAGAAAGTGCACTTTTTCAATAAAATTAACCAAAGTGGGATGTCCAGTAGTTTTCACAGAAAGTTGTACAAAATGTGTTCCTAAGAAAACTTCATCTCATGAATTCTTTTTAACCCGGACCCTTGATACATGTACCAGTACCTACCGGGTACAATGTACATACATGTATCTGGAAAAAAAAAAATGGACATCATGCCACCCCAACTGATTCACATCATGCGTGTGAAACAGTTTGACTGATGCTGACTTTGCCTCGGTGACTCTGTGCATTTTGACAGTTTACGTACCGGTACGTGACCACATGCAACGGGAAAAAGAAAAGAAAGAAACGCATGATTGTCACGTAGCGGCATGTGTAATTGATGCTGCGGGCTGGTTTTCGGTCGAGCCCGTGAATATGTAGGCCGATGTAAACACAACTTGACAAGTCCCGATACATTCAGCAGAAAGAGGTGCGCGTCGCTCTGTTGCAAAGTTGACACACCTCAAGGCACAGTTTGCAGTTTCCCCAAAGAACATCCTCTCAGCTTCCCTGGTTAACACTTCACACTTGGAGCTCTGTTGCTCGCAGGACCTGCTTTCATACAAAAATTAACAAACAATTGGCCACTGGGACTACAATGTGACGATTTTTTTTAAATTGATGTGATATGGAAACCCTTAAGATTGCCTATTTAGGGCAACTTACACATTTAACTGTCGGTGCATTGAATGATAACGCTCAGATAGAGCTTCTTTATTTTGTGGCCGGGGTACACGTATCACTTCCGAGTGTTTTTGAGATGGCTGCTTTATTCCTTACGGAGGCTAAACGGCTGCTCGTGTTTCCGATGCTACGGGCTAGTTGATCACAGGTCGGCCATCAGAGGCCTACCGTCTAAGCAGCCATCTTGCAATCGCTCTCGCAAGGACCCAGGACAGAGTTCACTTGGGGGCGCTTTTGCTCAAACGGAACATTCGGAATCCGACAAGTGTTGATGAGACGGTCTGTTTTGTGCTGGAAAATGTGCTGAAAATTGGAAAATGATGTCGTGGTACATCATGTGACCATTTTTAACCTATGAGGAGCCTGGAAACTGGGGAATCCCTTATCGATGCGTTGGTTTCTTCTGCGCCAGTGTGATGTCACGTAATGAGCGGCGCTATTTGCTAGTTGGCTTATTTGCATAATTTATGTCCGTGAATTCTGATAGCGATGTTTTGATATAGTGAGAAGTTTGTTCGGTGTGTACGTGAATTTACACAAAAATAACTAAATCATGACTTTTTAAAAAATCCCTACCTACCGACCCTTCCTTTTTGGCTGTTATTCTGAAAATACGACATGTATTTATTTAAAAAAATACCATAAATCCCTACCTACCCACCCTTTCTTTTTTGGCTAGCCTACCGAAAATGCAATTATTTATTTCTTACATGGGGGGGGGGGAGGCCTAGTAGTCCCTCTTCAGCTTTCAAGAACTTTGCTGGATCCCAAAGATTCCAACAGAACCCAACAGCTGGAACATGAAGGGCTTTTTGATCATTCCTCATCATATCATAAAGTCTTAAAGATTAGATCTTGTATGATACAGTACATGTGCGTGTACATTGTACATTTAACTTTAGGACAACTAAAAGAAAATTGCCATTATAATGATCTGTATAATAGAGTTAAAAAGTACCATTACTTTTCTTCTTTTTTGTCAAGGAAAAACTCATCATACAGTTGGGAGTTTGTTCACCCAATAAATGTCCTAAATGACCAGCATGTCCTTGCCACGCACATCACTTGAAAAATGAAATGAAAACATAAATCCACACAGGTAATAAAAAATTTAATGGAATCCTTGAAATGCACCTTTTATGTTTCACTCGCCTACCTTCATATTCAGTCATTGTATTGCCATTTCTATAGATGTTTCAGGGTCTTTTGAGTTTTTTTTTTAAAATGTAACTGGAAATTTCCATATTCTGGAGGTACCGGTACATGTAAACAGAGGCAGAAACTTCAGTGTGAGGAAACACAACATGGGTATTAGGGCTGTGCGTCAGAGCCTGAGTACCCGAGTACCCGACCGCTGATGTCAGGAACCGGTTCCAGAATATGGGATCGGGTACCCGTAACCAATTTTACAACTTTTTTGGCAATTTCTCAGACAATAAAAAAGAAAGGTTTTCATTGTCAGTTGTGGGGAATTTTCAAAATGAAAATCAGTGTACATGGAAAAACAGAACATATTTTTCACGTTTATGATGCTGGCAAAAGTTGCAGTTTTCATCATAAAGCTCGCTGTACACACTTGTGTCTTACTGCATTGATGCACAAATGTGGTAGTATTATCGTGCGCACCTTTATGAACAATCTGAACAGCAACTTCTCGAGATTTGAATTTTGAAATTGGGTTTCTTTTATGGGTACCCGTGTTTGTTTGTTCCAGTACACCCCTAAGCATGGGTATTGTATTTTAAAATATAAATACCGCTAACTGAAATTGATGGAATATTCCATAACGATTCCCTTTGGAACTCTGGCACTCTTGAGATTTTAACATATTAAAAGGTGTTTTTACCTACAAACGTTTTTACAAAAGAAATGACAAGGGTACACTAACCCTAACTCCCTAGGCCTTTTTGCTACAAAATTCCGCAATTGGCCTCATGTAAAAATAGCATATCCTCAATCCTGCGAATTCCTCCATTATTTCTTGAATATGGTCCGTGGAGGGGTGACCACTGCCTGAATCCTGCAAAATCCTGCGGCTGTGTCTGTCAATATGTTGAGGCTTGGCCAGTGACATCCTGGAGCAGTATACCTTGGATTTCAAGCATAATCCAGGTCTATATTTATGCATGGCTGAGCAAAAACAACACAAGGTCCTGCCCAAGACCTTGACAAAGTGCATCTTACGAAATCATGCAGTAACGCACTTTTGCCATGTAACCTCAATCCTCCAAATTCCTCCACTTTGGCAAAGAGGATTTTGAAGGATTCAGGGCGGCTAGGGTCAAGGGGTGCCTTCAGGCAAATACAAACATAGACCCTCCACGAAAGTTGCTCTTGGGCCCTCGACATGACAGCCCCTGCAAAACCTTCTGCCGATTATTTTGTGGAATTTTTCATTTTCCCTCAATCTCATCCTTTGTTTTTATTTTGCCCCAGATCTCCCAAACCTTAAAAATATAACCAAAAGATAAGAAAACTCAGGTAAAAAAGTGTAAACCACAGCATGGCTGTTTAATTTGTACACCTCTGTTACAAGAGAAAGAAAACGGAAAGTGATCATAAATGTACAGCCTATTGGTATGTACATATTCTCACTTGAATGTTTGACCTGCAAAATGCGACTAACGTGTGTGTATAATGTCCGACTGGTGTAAAGTTGCCCGTTTATGAAGACCATATGGACATGTATATGTTCGCCACCTGTCTTTTGGATTAATTACGTATCTCTGCCTTGCAGGAGAAACATTTGAAAACTGTGAAATTTGTTGACATCGAATTCCAGCTTGTATTTGTTCGTATGTGTTCTTTGAACGTTTGTTTCTTTAAAACTAATTATGTTGGTTGAGAAAGGGATATGCCAATTGATGGAGAAAAAATGTTGCCAGCATGATAACATTCTGATTACCTGAAAGGACCTTTGTTCATTTTTTTGTTATCTAATCTTTACAGGAAACAGAAAGTTAAATTTTTGAAAAAGTTGAATATTGTTGACATGACGCTCTTGGTGTTTAGTCCTTTTTGTGTGTGTGTGTCTTGGCGTGGGGACTGCTTGCCATGACAATTTCTTATGATGTTTGCAGATAAATTTGAGTAAATTCACCAGTGGGTCATACATCTGTCAAATTGTGTTTGGAATATATGTAGGTGGGGGAAAAATGCGAACCGAGCAAAATGTTGCCGGAAAGATAACATCAAGATTACTGGCAAGGCCTGTTAGTTGCATTTAATTAAATTATAATTATCTGGTACCCACTCAAAAATGTATTGCAACATTTTTTTTTGGTATTGCAAACAATACTAAGTCAAGAATCTATAGATAGGAAGGGCATGATAGGTTTTCCTATTTTAACTGGATTTCTGTTTTTTGGTTTATTTTCTCATTTTAATTTTGTTATTTTCTATTGGGGCAATTCCGTAAAATCCAACGTACCTTTGTACATCCGACCACAAGGTGTACATACATGTACAAGTTGGTTGTGGTAATGGTACGTTAGTTTGGTGTGTAATTGTTTTCTACGCATTAGAAATTATTAGTGATGTACTGTCACATTCACTTTTCCAACGGCAGCTCATTAAAGTGTCTGACGACACACATGTCCAACTTTATGGAATTGCCCTATTATTTTCTCGATTTTCAGCGTTCTGTACTGCAGGCATTACCATTTTGGTTTTTTTTTTTTTTTTAAGGTATTTTTTCTTCCAAGAGTCAGATATCATTCGTGATGGAAGCTTTTAGGTAGTTAAGGAAATGCCTAAAAAAAATTTTTTTTTTTTTTTTTTTAATCATAGCTTGTGGGCACTTATCAAAACTACTGCAATAATATCGTACATGTAAATCTTTACATACACTTTTGTGAATGTGTATCCCAAAGTGTTATTTATAAATTTCTCTTTCATTTTGCTTGGTATTTTTCTGGCATGATTTGGGAATTTTTTTTTATTTTCTCGAGATGGGATTTTGGTTTCTGGAATAACAATGCGGAGTGAATGGTGCATTCATTCAGCATAATGCATAGCGAGAGAGGCTGTTCCACTGTACATGCACTCCATTGGTCCACTGGCTAAAAAGTGACCTCTGCATGGTTTTGCAGCAGTGGTGTGTTTTTGTGCTTGGGCCGGGGCCACATAATGCACATGTTGTGCTCTGCCTATTAAGCTGCAGGTCACTGTTGACTGAATCTGTTAGACACGCGCATGAAAAAAAAAAAAAAAAATTATATCCCCCACCCTCATGTGAGTGCACAATAGGCATTGCCCGGCCTGGGAGTATAATAATATGGAAATGGCCCAGCACATTGGTGCGTGCAAGGGCATATCACGTATCCATCTTATATCAGCTCCGTGATGAATGCTGCGGCAACAATTGCTTTTTATGAAGCCAGGCACCAATGGACGAGGGCTAGCTGACGCCATGTCACCGCTGACCGCGCCACAGATCACCGACATGTAATCATTCATATCCAGTATTTTTTTGTGCCGAAGGGGTCACCATTCACTCTTTTTTTTATTGGGCGGGCAACTAGTGACCGAACCTTTAGTGAAGAAAACCTTAAAAAAAAACAACCACAAAGACCATCAAGAAACGTCCTCCAAAAAACCCACCAAATGTAAAAAAGAATATATCTCAGGAATTGTGCCACGATGTGGAAGTGTTATTATTAGCTACGGAACGGATCTTTTTCCTCGATTGTGGAATCCGGTCAGATATGCGGTCATCCTGTGCTGTGGTACGTATGCTAACCGTTTCTCTGTTCATGTGCTATTGAAACCTCTGCTATGCTAGGACCATGTGTGTGTGGCGTGCGCTGAGCAGTTGTGAGTTTGTGCATCTCAGACCCTTTGGCTATTTCTTGAGTATTCAGTTAAAAACAAAAACAAAACTGGAACAGTTAAAGTACAATGGCAATTTTTGTACAGTGCACACATATTTTGATTTTTTTTTTTCCTGAGATTTTTTTTGGGCGCAAGTTAATTGCACAAGTTGCCCACTGTTCATGTTTGTCAGAAAGAGCGTTGATAGGCCTGAACATTAATTGATGTTGTATTCACTTTGCCTGCCTTGAAATGACATTGTTTGGAAACATGAATACGGCAGACCTTGCTACTTGCAGGTTCAACTGTTCATGTTCACAACATTCATGTACAATTCTACACATACTGACACGTATCAGTTCCAGTTCATGTTAATTAGGCATAATGGTGATAACGGTTTCCAATACAATGTGCATGTTTTTTTCTTTCGTAAATTTTTAATCACGTGTATCCATGAACATGTACATGTACGTACATAACTTTCAGTAACAATCATTGTGTACAGTTCTATATCTACATGTATGTATAAATTCTCAGTTGGATTAATGTTAAGTGTCACTGTTGCCTCTTTCTGAGTTGGATATTTTCACTTGTACATTTTGTGTACTGTGATGAAATTGGCAGGCCTACACCGCATTAGGCCCCCCAAAAAGTTCTCCGGTTTCTGGTATGGGCGCGCGTCGCCGTAGCCATGCGCGTCGGCAAAATGAAAAAGTTTTTTTTTTTCAATAAAAGATGATGTCGCAAAACTCACTGGTTTGACTGGAATCCTGCTGCTGCACAATTTTAACGTGTTTTTAGATTGGGTTATGGTCGAGAATAAGCTTTATGTGGCCTCTCTGGACTCCCATATATTTGCACTAAGTTTAGTCGGGCACCATTTGCAGTCATCAGCCGACATTTGAAGCAAAAAAATCAGGTAAAAAAAAAAAAAGCCGCGTCGCCGCACCACTTTTTGGGCAAGCTCCATACCAGAAACCGGAGACTTTTTTGGGGGGGCCTTATGGGGAAGTTTTTATTGTTAGGCAAATTAAGAGTTATGGGGACTTTCTGCTGTCCCCACAGCGTTTTCGGTCCCCACAAATACAACGTGGCGACGAGTGTACATGTACATGTCCCCACAACTATGGTAAACAAAATGTAAACATGACAATGTGAATTTTTCTACCACATTTTTGAAGTTTCTGCTCTGTCACACTTGATGTATGTGACTGCAATTAGCTGAGTTTCTAGTGCTTTCTACAGCGACTTTTTCATTGCCTTTTGCCATTGCTTCAGTTGATAATTGTAAATTGCTTTGTTGGAGAGGGGATAGAGAGATGGGTGTTGAAGACCTTTTTTTTTTTTTTTTTTTTTTTTTTTTTTTGCCGCAAGCATTTTACCCGGCCTGTTTGTGTGTTCATGTACATGTACGCTGAGTTTGATCCCCAAGCTTGAACAGATTCAGCCACACATTTCGGTCAAACTAAACGCCTGGTTGCCTCTGAAAAGGAATCAGGAATCAGGAATCAAAGAAAGTGAAGGGGTTATGGGCTCAAGGGGGGAAAAAAAATCGAAAATGGAGAAAGAAGCTATGTGTGTGTATGCAGGTGCTGATAATAAAACTCTTTATAGAATTCAATGGGGTACCTCTGTGCGTGTGTTTGCAACCTGTAGTCCAAGAATTGGGATGGGGTGAAAAATTGAAAGTCATCTCTCAACAAGAAATGGAATTTTTTTTTCTTTTCTTTTCAAAAAAGACCCATTGTGCATTTATCAGGGGGAATAAATTCTATACAAGGTAAAAAAAAAAAAGCGTTGGCGTGGGGTTTTGTACATGTACAACATTGAAATGTGGGATTAGAGTACAGTAATTGTAGGCAGCTTAAAAAAATGACGAATCTGACTCACGCTGAACTTACGAAGCGACCTACATGTACATGTATCGGTACAATGCACACATGTACGTTCTTATTCATTTTGCGTTTACAGGAAATGGGCTGTTCCATCTGGAGAGGGTGGAAAAAAGTTAATTTTGGGGGGCTTTATCGTGCGTCTTTAAAGGGAAAATACAACATTTGCAAACATCGAAAAATAAAACTACCAAGTTTTTACGAAATACCTTACTAGGATGTTGGTAAATGACAGTCTAAAGCATCCTGTAAAATTATGGCACCTGGTGTGAAGCCATTTTCAAGAAAATGGTATTTTTGTATACATTTCCAACGGTGGTCGGCCGACCACCGTTGGAAAAACCCAACTATCTTTCAACTTCTGCTCCAAATTTACCATTTGTTTCAGTCCAAATTGTGTTTGCTACTGGGTACATGTACATGTTCATGAACGGGTGCTGGCCAGCTAGACTTGTTCCCTTACCTTACAATTTTCCGGCATCTATAAATTGATCCATTTCATGTTTAGTGGAGTCAGGGAACCGACTACTTGAACATTTTTTGTTTTTCTTGGTTTTTCCAGCATTTTCGGACACAAAACTTCAAACATGTCAGTGTAACAATATTTTGTTCGATTATACTAACCCCTCAACTAGTTCATTTCTGAGAATTACAGCGAAAGCCAATGATGTACATTCCCTTTAAAGCTATAGTCCATCATTTGCAGCCATCCGAAAAGTAACTGGCGTAATTATTGTTGAAAAACAAACTTGGTTGAAAGATAGTAAGGGAACTAAACTCCCTGTGAAATTATTCCTTCTGGGAAGCTGTCATTTTGAAGTAATCAACGAAAGAAGGCATTTCCAATGGTGATTCTTAAGAAGGACCGTAGGAAAATTTAAATTAGTAGTTCGTTTTGTTATTCAGCGCAGCGTGCACAAGTATTGGAATGACGCACACGCGCGCGCGGTTGTTATAATTCGTCGGATTAGTGCGCGACGTCGCGTATAGCTGCAATTCAAAACAATTCAAAACATGATTCAGTAACTTTTGATTTGAAATTGAGATCTTAGAATGCTGTTTTTCTCGATATGTACAGCTGAAGCTTAGCTGAAACTTCATCAGGTTAGTTGATCAGTATCCTTCATTAGATTTTGAACACTTTTGTTGCTTCAAACGAACAAAATGCACAAATTACAAATGATGGACTATAGCTTTAACTTCAATGTGCACTTTTCCAGATTACACTATTCCTGACCAATTTTTTTTTTTTTTCATGAGTAAAGTGACATGAAATCCAATTTTAGTCAGTGGCTGTGTTATTACATGTATATTTGCTTACTGCAGTCGTCAGTTAAAAATAAGGCCATTTTTGTAATGTTTCTTTTCCAACTTTTGCATACTTACATGTAAAAATATGTCAATTCCACATTGTACCATGTATATTTAGTGATTAATTGTTCATAGCCCATGACTGTTACAGGCCAATTTCCTTCACGTGTCATCTTTCAACTTTCTTCTTAAAATGTGTAAATTGGTTCTACTCTTGTCATACACTCAACCAAAAAAGAAAGTCCCCCCTTCCAAAACTTTTTTGTCTAACTCAAAAACTACTGAGCACCTCTTGCTCAAATAACGACTGATCAGTACAGAAATTCCTTAACAATCCAGCCATACTCTTTATTAGGTCCAAAACAGTGACAATGTGTACGAATTGATGCAATTTATGACAAATGATACCAAAAACAGTTGCACTTTTGTATACGTGCAAGTTGTGGTTCACACTCACCTTGCACGTATACAAAAGTGCAACTTTTTTTCTGTACCATTTGTCATAAATTGCATTATTTTCTACACATTATTACTGTTTTGGGCCAAACCAAAAAGAGTATGGCTGGATTGCTAAGGAATTTCTGTACTTGATCAGTCATAATTTAAGCAAGATGTGCCCAGTAGTTTTTGAGTTAGACAAAAAACTATGAAGATGGGACTTTTTGGGGGTTGAGTGTATTTATAGCACGGTACCCTATTTTGTGTACATGTACACGTAACTGATTTTGAGATTTTTCAACTTTGGAAGTTTGGTTAACCTTTTACCAGAGCGCCTTACAAACAAATGCATGTTTCATGTTTTTGGCCACACCATGTAATCACTCGTTCACCCCATGTGCTAACGAATTGGTACGCAGACACACAAGATATTGTGGTTTGGACATAATTCTTTCGTGCACTTTGAGGGAGGGAGATGTGACTAAACGTGTAAGCATTCAAAAACATCTACGCTGTCTTTCGAAATGAAACAAAACCTTCACAGTGGAATCTGGAGTGACCTTTTTAACTGAGATATCTCCAGCCTATAAATACATGTATGCACTAAACAAACTTGACTTCCCCTTGATCATGTTGATCGTGCACTTTGACAACTTAACTAGGGAGGCAGATGCATGAAGTTATTGTGTGACATTTTGTAGTATCTGGGATTATTAATAAGGGAATAAACATACATGTTTATGGCCTGTTTTTAAACAAGTGCGTTTAAAACTAGCTTGGAGCGTGAAATGGTGGGGGGGGGGGGACCAATGGGGGCCATGCGCCCCCCCCCCCCAAAAAGAACCCAATTATTTTTTTTCTTTAAAGTGACGTGGCAAAAAAGGCAGCCACTGCATACACCGCCATCTTTTGCTAAAACAAATTGGTTATAAAGTGGTCAGAAATTGCCTCAGATCGCACAACAGAGCATCTAGAATCCAACAATTTTCCGCGGCCCTCAAACAGGCTACGAACCCCACACAGTAAATTTTGGAATCATCTTTTTTTGGGAACAAATTATTTTTTTTTGGGGGGGGGGGGGGGGGAGGGAGGGCCCTACCCCAAATTGTGTCCTGAATCCGCTAACATTACCAGAGGTTTTTCGGTGAAAAGAGGGATGACCCAAGGTTGGATTTACTGACTGACGCACTGGTACATTTGTCATTGAAAAACCAGACCCTGTGTCAAAATGTAAATGAAAAGAAACTCATTTCATTTACATCATACATGCAGCCAGGCGTTTCACTTTGGGAAAACAACAAAGGAGTTGGCAGGTGGGAAAAGTTTGTGGGAAAAAAAAGAAGAAAAGGCGTGTATGTTTGTTTGATTCTGTTTGTGTTCTGCGCTGTATCCATTTCTTTGGTCTATAATATGGGGGTTTTTATCGTGCAAGATTGTTGTTAGTGCAAAATTAATCAATTCATCATCTTGGTGACTGCGGCCTTCACGCGCCGTACAGATACATTACATCATGAATAATGGACAAAAAAGAACACCTGATCAATGATTGCGCTATAATCTCATTTATTTTTTTTATTTTTTTTTTACACCCTCATGGGACAGTGGGTTGAAAAAAATTCAGAAAAAAAAAGTAATTGTATTTGCAATCGTGCATTAATGATAGCAGTGCCCAAGGTTGATGAGTTTTTAGGCTCCTGGACTCGGTGAGCTGTGTCGGCCTACCGGTAACTGGTTCAATTTGGCTGTGATTGATCCGAACAGTTTTTGCCATGATGTTGTTTTTCCTGGAGAACTTGCAAACCATCGCAGAGCTCTGCACCAATAAAGTTCACCGTTGTTTCATGTACCGGTACGTTGGTTTATTATTTGAATTCTGTCATCTTTGGAGCCAAAACAGAATGCCCTGTTGGTACCAAAGAGTTCAGTGTGACAGTTACATGTACATTGTGATAATGAAAAGAAAATGATAATGTCAAGTGAGTATGGGCTCCATGCACAAGTACCCTTCAACGGCCAGAAAAGGAGAGTTGCAGGAGACCTAGACTGGTTCCCGGTCCATCCACTGCGTATTTTGAATGATTCATAGTTATTGGGGGCGGGGATTAGTCTGGGAGACCATCGCAAGTTAAATTTTAACGCATTTGCGCGCCGACGACGCCTGACACTCACGCGAAGACGCGGTGTCTATAGCTTTAGCACATTCAGGAAGTCGTGCGTACTTTGCGCGCAAACCAGTACGGTATATTAGGCATTTAAATTATACAAATGCTTAAATTGTTCACTAAAGTGTTGCTACCGGTAGTAAGTAAAGACGTAAATTTCTTAAGATAATTCATATTAGTTGGTCTTTCCATGCATAAATTAGCATAAATTGAATTACAAAATGTCACACACATGACCGATCAAAATGTCGCACGCGTGACCACAGAACAGTTCCCATTTAGTAAAACTAAAGCAGAGGGTGTAATTTGTTTACGTTCTGTAAATCACAAAAGAGAAGTCTTACTCAAAAAATTTTATGGGTGTGTGTGTCCTTAGAACTTTGGAGAAAAGTGTGAATCTCCGTTGTGGGCCCGATAACATTTTTTTGTCTGATGTCACACACGTGACCAAACTTTGATGACCCTTCCTAATATTTTGACGCAATTTGTGAAAGACGAAACTGTAATCTGAGGAAGTAATATGTCAGATGTAGTTAACAAGGTTTAAAGCTTGGACCGTGGGAGGAAAACCTCAAAATCAAATCTGATGAAGAAAATTAGGAAAAATGCTGAGAAAAAACAAAACCCAAGCCGACATGTTGTCCCTGGGTGGGAATCGAACCCTGGTCACAGCAGTGGAAGGCGAGGAAAACATCACTACGCTAAACAGGGTTAAAATCCTTGTAAGTCCTGCTACTATTGTTTTAATTATTTTTTTATTTCTGGTAATGAAACCAAGGATTCCTCAAAAGCACCTCAGGCACTGTAGCTCGCAAGCCTGAAGAAACCTTAAGAGAGGAGACAATGAGAAGAAATTACAGTTTCAGAGGTGGGAGGAAAACCCCAGAAGAATATTCTGTGGGAAAACCCGAGGAATCAGGTACGGGTAGGGACTGAAAACCCAATCCACATGTTGGCCCGGGCGGGATTCGAACCCGGGTCACAGCAGTGGAAGGCGAGGAAAGTACCACTACGACAACCTGACTCCCCTACTCCCATCGACTACATTGGTACATGTACAACATGAACCAGTTATAGCCATGCCCACTAACTTCCCATTCTTTGATGGTTTCCGGTCGCTCGGACAATTAATACAACCCTTTTGGATTTGTGCCAAGATGCGTGTGTACAATGTATCTGCGGGGCTTACCCTAATTGAAAACTTACTCAACTGAAAGTTGCAGTTGAAAAGTACTACAAGGAAATAAAGAAAGAGGGATGCATTAAAGAGGACGTATCGGAAGCTGTGGCCCACAAACTCTGTCCACACATCTCAAGAGGTTGTGCTTGAGCCACTTTTATTTCAGTTTTTGTGAGATTCTGGCTTGTGTCTTTCCGGTGTGTCTTTATTATTTTACTAAACCTCACAGTGAATAATAGTGATAGACAGAAAGAGGCAAAGAGCCCGTCTTTATTGTTCCTCATCTGCTTTTAAGAAACCCAGATTGAAAAGAAATTGTCCGTACATGAATCTGGCAAACATGTAATACCGGGCAGAAATTCAGCAGCACGTTCTTGGCGCCTCAAATGAGGAAATAATGGCATTGAGCCCTGTTTGCAAGTAGTGCTAAATGGGCTTGGGGAGGGTAGGGTTGTTCAGAAATCTTGGATTCATATTAAACCTGTAAAAACAGGTGATTGGGGATTTGATTTGATTTAAGGGTGTTTTATGGAAATACCTTGGGGGGGGGGGGGGGGTGGGTAGCTTAGCACCCACAACACACAAAAGATATAACTCAATTGTTGGGCGGATTTTTTTTCCTTCAATATCTCATTCAAAGTTACTAACTCTTGTATCACAAAAAAAAATATAAAAAAAAAATAGCAATTTAAAAAGGATTGTAGTTTCGGGGTGAAACTCGAAAACAGCCTTGACATTTTCATTGTACATTCATGCAAGGTTGTGTAAAGGTTGTTGACTGTACTGCATATACAGATGACAGAGAATACAGCAGCGCTTAATGTACTCAATCTGCATTCAGCCATGGGGAATTGAAAGATGACTCCTCTCTCCTCTCCCCCCCCCCCCCCTGCCCATGAAAAAAAAGGTTCTTCACCCACGAATGACTCAGTGATGAACTCTGGCAATCTTTCTGTGCAGACCGATTGCACAATGGCTCATCAGGCCCTTTTGTTCATGTTGTTTTGATTAATCAGTAAAGAAAAATATATATGCTGGATTCATTCGTAACTCATCGAATCAAGTTCAGTTGCATCAACACAATCAGTGGGCTCTGTACATGTATGTACACGTGGGCTCTGTATGTATACATACCGATATTGGGCTCTATCTGTAAACATCTTGGTTCTACTAATTACTGGAACAGGATACTACACATGAAGTAAGCATTTGTCAAGGGACTTTTAAGAACGGCTTTTGGGTTCTTTTCAGCTCGTGTTGATTTTTTTAAAATTTATTTATAAATGTATTACCGGTATATGCCAAATAATATTAAAAAAAGATGAAGAAATTCTCAAGATTTCAAGTAATTAGTTTTGAAGGATGCAAACTGCTCAACCTGATTTTTTTTGGGTTAAATTTAGTGACGTTTCTTTTGAAAAAAAAATTGTCAGTTTTGATCTGCGCCTTTATTCTCTTGACATTGCCACTCACATAAACCTGGAGTTGTGTTTATTGTTCGGGGTTGGTAATGTACTATGTGCATGTACCGGTACTATCTTGACATAAACAGTCATTCATGAAACCAGCTGTAATTATTGACAAAGGTTTTTGTGCAAAAAACTGGGTTTGATTAATTTTTTTTTTTTTTTTTTTTTTTTAAATTTCTTTCCGGTAATAAAACCAAGAATTCCTCAAAAGTGCCTATAGGTTGTAGCTTGCAAGCCTAAAGAAACCCGTGGAGACAAGACAATGAGAAGAAATTACAGTTTTTAGAGGTGGGAAGAAAACCCCAGAAGGATATTCGGGGGAAAACCCACGGAATCAGGTATAGGACTGAAAACCCAATCCACATGTGGACCAGGACAGGAATCGAACCCGGGCCACAGTGTTGGAAGCCGAGGACAGCAACCACTGCGACAACCTGTCAGCTTTTGCTATTGTTGAGCAGTTTTGGTTAATTTTTTTTTTGAGGATTCAAAATGCTACATATTTGCTGCAGCTGTTCATGTTTCAGACTTTTATATCGTCAATATTCACTTCAGTATTAGGTTTGGTGGTGTTAGTATTTACTTTGAAAGTGATCACAATGACGGCCTGATGGCCTATCAATTTGTTGAGAGTGACCCTATTAGTCCTTAATCCTCCAATTTCAAAATAATTGTACACACACCCTAGGGGGTTAGATTTCATTGATGTTTTTGGTCATGTTAGCATCAGATAGCATGAGTAGAGTTCCCTGTGTTGCTAACATGTAAAAAAGGGCAAGGACGGATCACCGACTGTGAGATGTAGAGCAGAGGGCACAGGCAGAAACACAAAACAGAAATTGTAGAAATGAGTCCACGAATGCCTCTATTTTCTCATGGAAAAGTCGTGGAATTTTAACTTTTAAGATGTCTGCCGTAACCCTGTAATGTCAAGGGTGAGATTTGTCCTGATCAATGTTTACTGATTTCAGGGTTGCGAAAACTTAAAAGAATTCCTTTTAAAAACTGGGCTCCGTGAGATTTTGCCTTGAAGGCCTATTTCCTACAATGTACATGTACTGCGTTCTGTAAAAAAGAAATGGGTATTTCCAGGGCAGCCTTTAGGCAAATACATACTGTACAAACATTTACCATGTTGCTCTGGCATGTCTGGGGCTGTGGATTTTTCATTTCACTCAATCTCACCCCCAGTACATGTACGGGTACCGGTACATGTTAATTATTGGTACCAAATGATATTTGAACATGAAAATATCAAAAAGGACTTTCACTAATGGAAAATCAGCAAATCATTGTTTATCCGCGCATGTGTTTCAATTTCATGTTTTCCATGTCCACAAGAAAAGCTAGTTTTGGGCATACCAAGTTTTCCTCAATATTTTGATTCCATCTTATTTAAAAATGATCAGACACAACACATGGACATATGTACAAACACACGTACATGTAAATGTACCTGTAGGCATTGTGTGTAATCATAATGCAGTCCTCGTCTTATGTACATTGTTGACATTTTTTTTTTACCTACAAAAAAAGAAATTCTTACATTCCTAATTATGACTCAGATCTTCCTAAAATATACCAGTATGGAAATATGCATAAATGTGAGAAAAAGAAAGTGAAAACGGAAATGTATGCCGAAATGTCACCAGCTGTTCTTCTTAACCATTGGCAGATGGTAAAAAAATTTCTAGTACTTTCTGCATATTTACCAGTATACGGTAATTAATGCCCAATATGGTCCCAGAAACCATGTCATTAAGATCAGTTTCATGTCAGTTTCTGGTTTCCTGTTTTTCTTTTTTTTTTCCTTTTCAAACCCGATAGCAGGGACGGCAGGCAATATGCCTAACACATTATCTTATCAGTCCCAGAAAAAAAAAATCCTGCTTTGTGTGCGTCCCTAGTGAATCGCACTTGACTTCAGTCAATCCTATCACGGCCCATTCATCGATGCCAATGTACATGTGGTCAGGGTCCATTCATTGTCAGTGTCGAAAGTCCACAGCGTACCGTTAATTCAGGGCCGCATGCATGTACGCCGTGCACATTTTTGTGGCCGGGGCTGCATATGATTATGCATGGCCATGTCCGTGCATCAAGTCCATGGATCTAACCCATTGGCATATATCACACGGCGTTGTACATTGTGCAGGCGTGCAGTGGCCAGTGTTGAGTTGCTTGACCTGACACCCGAGCGTTCATGTACATGTTCTATTCATCAACATACAGTGCCGGGGTCAGTTGTTGGTCCGAGAATAGCGCACGGCACTGCACTTATCCACAACGCATGTGGCACTGGCAGAGACTTTGAACCATGCCTTGAGTGTATCACAGCACTGCCCTAGTGCCGGACCTGTATTTGACCACCTGTTATGGAACAATCACTCCTCCCATGATGTACTGAGAGGGTCATTCCATTTTTTTGTATTTCTTCAGCCAATGGTTGAGTCACATCTTGAAGCTTTTAAGCCAGCAGCCTCAGTATTAGGTCAGTTTTTGGTGGCTGACCGCAGCGTCACATTATGCTAGGGTTAATGACTGATGACTGCTAGGGACTCGGGGCCCCTAAAATACAGTGTGGCAAGCTACTACTAGTAGTACTGGTCTACAGGTTTTTATTATTGCCGTTGAAAAACCACCACATGAAGTTTATGCGTGGATCGACAGCTGTAGAATATGGTAAATACCCATTTCCTTCATTTTGTGTACAGAGACCTGT
The DNA here is from genome assembly GCF_015706575.1 of Patiria miniata. Lineage (NCBI taxonomy): Eukaryota > Metazoa > Echinodermata > Asteroidea > Valvatida > Asterinidae > Patiria > Patiria miniata. The sequence continues at coordinate 26,003,733 of NW_024037076.1, read as the reverse complement.
GATTAAGGACTGCCGCGTGATTTGTCATGGAGTAATGTTTTGGGGCACTGTTGTAAGTGGTTGCTGTTTTTTTCTCCAAAAGGGACCTGTTGTTTACGGAAGAATCTTTTTGAGAAATATGAATTGTTGGTTTGATTTAAAATGTTGTGTAATTGATGTACATGAAAAACTTGTCATACTTTTTGGAAATTGCACATTCAGAGTGGAATGTGCCTTGTTGATTTTGCAAATCCACTAAAAAAATGTGCATGAAGTGAAAGACATTGTTACATGTAAACATGTACATTTATGTTTGGTACCCTTGAAGCAAAGGGCAAATAAAAGTGCATGAAAACTTCAAGATGCATGTAACAAACCAATATCTACATGTACATTGCCTTAACCCTAACCACCCTGAATCCATCAAAATCTACACCCCTGTTTTGGAGTATTTCGGCGGATTCAGGATGCCTTGCAATATTGAAAAAGTTGGCGGGATTTTGATGGATTCAGGACAGTAAGCCTAGCAGTACTGCAGGATTTTGATGGATTCAGGATACCTCCATATTGAGCAGTTGAGGGACTTTGATGGATTCAGGATCTCAACAGTTTAACTCCTTGGCTATATATTTGGTATGTACGAGGTACATGTGTATATGTACTACACTGGTGGATTCTGATGGACTCACTGGTGGATTCTGATGGACTCAGGACACCAGCATTTTTTTTTGTTTTTGCATGACAGAATTGATGGATTTTGGCAGATTCAGGATACTTTCTAGTAAAAAGACCCAAGGGGTTGCGGTTAAAAAATTCAAAACTGTGTTAAAACTGGGTCATTCCTACATGCACATAATTATAGTGTCAGTGATATCTTGTTACCATAACACCCTGGCACTGTCATCACAATACCTACATTGTATGTGATATACGATGTGTATCACAAACTTCAAATGCCCGAGTTACGTGTACATTACATATGGCAGCTGTTCCACTTTTTACATGCTTTCATTGTCATTAAAGGTGTCCACTTTTGTGCATGGGCGTTGAGTCATATACTAATTACATTGTTTTTCAAATGTGATAAACTGCTTCGTATTTGTTCACAACTGTCGGTCTGAAGTATATTTGTAAAAAAACGTTCTGTTCAAAATAACGTACATGTACCAGATACATGTACAATGTACATGTATTTACGTTGTCCACTAATTTGGACTTCTGATGATAAAAATAGTCTGTTTTTGTTTTTAGATATTACTACAAAGTATAGTACACATGGGAAGAATTTTCTTAAAGGGAAAATACAACATTTGCAAACATCAAAAAAAAAACTACCAAATCATTTTGAAATACCTTGCTGGACTGTTAGTGAATGACAGTGTTAAGCATCCTGTAAAGTCATGGCACCTGGTATACTGTCATTTTCAAGAAAAGTGGTATTTTTATATCAATTTCCAACGCTGGTCGGCCGACCGGCTTTTTTTCAAATACTGGTCCCAGTTGACCATCGCACTTGTTTGCAATCGATTACACACCTATGAGCGGGTACAATCCAGCTAGACTGGTTTTCTGACCTTACAATTCCCCAATGTATGTAAACTGCTCTGTTTCTTCTTATATGGAGTCAGGGAACCAGACTACAGGAAAACGATTGTTTTTCTTGGTTTTTATAGCATTTTCGAACCCAAAACCTCAAAAAAGTCAGTGTAACTGTATTTGCTATATATTTCCAACCCCCCAATTCCATCCATTTCTGAAAATTACAGCAAAAGCAAATGATGTATAATTTGTACCGCTATACATTCTCGTATCTCAATTATCAATTCATCAATGAATCATTACGCCACTAATCAGTCCTTGAGCATATTTTTTATACTCTTTCATTTATCAAATGGGCTGAAACCCCACAAATTTGTTTTGCTGGGCGAAGGACAAAAATACATTTTTTTTTTTTTGAGTAAACAAATGCCGAGTGACACATAAATAAATATAGCCTTATCATGGATGTGCAGGATCATGTATTTGCAAATTGCAGCGCGCTGGCTCCGCAGAGGGAATGGTCGGAATAAATTGCGGCCGCCGTGTTAAAGTGAGTCATGAATAAATGGCACTTTGCAGTAATGACAGTTTGCGGTAACGGTTTACATGGGAAAGGTGAATAAATGTAATTTTGAACATTATGTAAATTATACGTACATGTACATTTGGTATGGTACCTGTGGGACATGTAAATATCCTCAATCGGATTATTATGTGAAATACAAATTTGATTATAGCACTTCTCAAACTTTTTAGTATTACTACAAAGTGTAATCAACATTTGAAGACTGAATCTGGCAGAAAATTGATTCATGTGACTATACAAGTGCACACAATGTTTATACATGTATGTACGGTATGTACCGGTATGTAAAAAGCATGTACATGTACATGTACTTCCCCCTCCCCCCCCCCCCTCCCCCCGAGTTCTCTTCCTGTGCTTACTGTAGGGTTTCCTCCCATGCCACCACAAACATTTTGAAAGTAGGAAAATTATTTAAATTATCACCACTTGTGAAAAGCATCTCTTAACCACTTCGCGCCGATTTTCAAAAAAGGCAAGATATACCGGAAGTATAGCCAAGTTTTGGCATACATGTACCTGTACAGCCAAAGGCCACAAATACTGCTTCGCAAGAGTCATTTAGTCTATACGATGTTTCTTACCGCAACTCATATTTTTCAACACTCCGGGGTGTGCCCACGGAGCGTAAATTGGACCACAACCGGCCGTGCACAACGGTCAAGTTCAAGTACAACGTACGCGGACCGCCTCCACAGACTTCTCGGACTTTGTGTGTGTACAAAACAAATGGGGGATAAGCGTGTTTTAATAGATGTCCCCCGGAGTTGAGTTGAGGCACGCTATTGACGTTTGAACCCGTCAGCCGTGTCTGTGAATAGAAACAGCCAGATCGTGTTCACACGCCATCCGACGCAAAGTGGTTTTAAGAGTACTGGGTATGCTTTACAATTGATTGTAAAGTGCCTGGACCCATGATTAACCCTTGTACCGCCCCAAACTGCCCTGCCTGTACGCCCGCCCCGCCCCTGCACTCTACAGTCCGATTGATTCACTGAGTAACTACAGTGAAATACAATTTTATACAAGTGCTAAAGGGTCAGAGTGGTTTGATTGTCTTCCAAATTGCCCACACTATAGCTACCCAACTGGTACTAAATGATGCACGGCTTGTTTAGTCCTGTGCTCGTTGCGGTCCACTCTCTTGAAAATCACTCAGTGCTATAGTCCATGCAGTATCATGAAACATTGACACAATGGCGCAGCGTGACGCACTTTGGTAGTGAAAGCAGGTAGACACAGTCAATTTTTAAATCCCATCCGCGGAACTCGTTACATTAGACACGTAGGCTGAATTCCCATAATGCCAGTGATAAAAGCGAGTAATGTACCGCGGTATCCATAGATGTTATTTATTTATTTGGTTTTTTTTTTTTTTGGGTGTTTATACAGAAAGCAAGAAAAACATTCATCACAGATTTAGGCAGAAGAATCTCATCTCATGCCTATTATATGGGACTGCTATAAGCAGAATAATATTACGAAGCAAATTTACAGTATTGCTTAGCAAAAAAAAATTTAAAATAACATAAGAGCGGAGAACCAGGCACAAGCTATTAATATTAATATTAGCGTCAAATGACAATTTAGCTGGTAACCAATGTTTGCTGTAAAGGTAACTATTTTCAGTGCTTAGTGCTAGGGCTGTGCTGAATATACTGCGTATCTGAACATTCAATCGTCAACCAAATATCCGAAAAGTGTGGGCGGTCGAAAAAAGATGACAAAAAGTCCTAGATGGTATTTTGTTTGTAAAAGTTGCATGATTTATTAATTGTTTGTCACATTAGTCACATTTTTTTTTGCGGACAAAAAATGTGTATAATTTGAAAGCTTCCACAGTGAATTTACCGCCGAATTTGTTTAGAATCTGTCACATGTCATCTAGTCGGCTACCTACGTTGTTAATATTAAGCTCAGTGTCAATATTCAAATTCTATGTTGGGAACCGCCAACATCGGGCTGAGATAGCTCAGTTGGTAGAGCGCCGGAACGGTAATCCAGAGGTCACAGGTTCAAACCCCGCTCCAGTCAATTTCTTTGCTCAAGTTTTTGACAAAAAATTATTATAATGCAACTAGTCAGTTTCCCTTTGTGGTTCATTTGAAAATATTCAACTGGGATCAAATCCAAGTTGAATGATGAAAATACAAACTCATTCCAAAATGAACAGCATTATACTTAGCTGCTCAAAGCATGGAATTGGCCAGGGTTGTACTTTTTTTCTGCCAATTATCGACCTTTTTTGGAATGAAGGTGGCTTCCTGACCCATAATTTGGCAAGTTGTGACCCAGTGTGACAAAATTGACTGGAGCAAGATCCTGTTTCTTACCTCGGCCCAACGCAGAATCTGGCGATGAGCGGACATCGGTCTGCGATGATTCATGCCGCGGCAATCCCCTGGAGTAGGAGAACCATATTGGTTTGTGGATCATTCCATAAATTTGGGGAATATTTTTTTGGAATAAACATGTGACTGCATTGAGACGTAAAGATATCATTTTGTCACCAAGGCAGGGGTATTTTTGTTGCCTAAACTAAATTAAACTTTGAATACGCTGTACATGCACATTCATGTACAGTACACAGGGCCCGTATAAATTGTTTTCCTTGACAGTACTGTTTTATTCACAGGTTCTGCACCACGAGAAAGTTGCTTTGCATGAGGCTTTTTAGATATATGTAAACATGCTGTGTACCTCACCCAAGGCCTCCTAAATCTTTCAAAACCAACCAAGAGTTTCCAAAATAATTTGCAGGATTTTATAGCTACGGTAGTGGAGCCCAGTAGCTATTACTTTGATTGCCTCGTGAAATAAGAGTATGATAAAGACTGTGCCGTTGGTCTCCTGCACAGTGGTTGATTTTGGAAGGTTGTGGAAAGTACTGTTCGAAACCTTCCTGCCGGTTACTGCAATTAATTGCGTGGTTTCGTGGATTTATGAGGGAATAGATACAACCTAATACAATGTAGTAAAGTTGCTAATGTGTTAAACCCAACAGCCTTCATATTTGGATAGATGCCATCAGTTGACGGTGCAATTTTTTGATCAGGAGCAATGTTGGTGACTGTCTTTCCATTTGTTGTGTTTTTCTGTGCAGGGCTTTGTCGGTGAGCGCACGGGCAGTGAACATGAATGGATGAGGCCGTGGAAACTGAAGTAGTCAGTGACAGCCTGCCTGGCAGTGAGGAAGGCGAGCTGGACATTGACCTGGACATCAACGGCAGACTGGAGGACACCATCAAGCGAGAGCGGCCGGAGGAGGTGGATGAGGTGGATGAGGAGGAAGAGGACCGAAGAGGAGACACTGCGGGTAGCCAGGAGGGTCTAGTAGAGGAAGGGGCAGTCAAAGCAGCAGCAGTGGGTGTACAGAAGGGCCTAACTGGCTACCAGTGCCGGCTCTGCACCGTCCTGCTGTCATCTCAGGGAGCTCTGGATGAGCACATGAACATTCACAGCGGCTCGCGGCCCTACAAGTGTCGTGAGTGTAACTTCAGCTGCTCGTTGCAGAACACCCTCGCCCAGCACCTGGCCGTGCACAGCCACCCGAGGGCTGATATGAGCAGCCAGTCGTGGTTGGAACAGCAGGTACAACAGCAGCAGCAACAAGTGGCGCTGTACAACAATCACCACCACGTAGACCGGCCTGAGCTCCACCCACCGGTGCCCCTCCCGCCCCGAATGCCACTCCCTGAGAACCACAACCCAAGCCTCCCGTTCTCCACCGCTGTGGAGCAGGCCCTCATGCCCTCAGGGCTGCCCAGCTTTCCAGACCAGGGCAAGGTGTTCCAGTGTAAGCTCTGCACCCACGTGTCGCCGACCAAGACGCACCTCAATGAGCATATGAATGTTCACACTGGCAAGAAGCCCTACAAGTGCTTGGTGTGCGGTTTTAGCAGTGCCTTTCGAAGCAGTCTTATGCGTCACCTCATCGTCCACACAGGCACTAGCAAACAGTTCAAGTGTGATTCCTGCCACTACCAGACTCCTTATAAGTGTAACCTGCAAGCCCACAGACGCAAACGTCACAACTCCAGTTCCCTGGACGGTGTTGACATGAACTACCCACCCATTACCGCCCAGAACCAGACCCCCATGGAGGACAGCCCCCCGCTGCAATCTCACGGCAAACTGTTTTCTTCCGAAGAGCAAGCCCGATACCTCATGCAGTCAGAACTGGCCAACTCTGCCCATCCAACTCAGTCCCACGAAAACTCAGGAAACCGTCGGCATTCACTTTCGCCGGACGACCACGATTCCTCAGCGTCTAACGACACACACGAGTCAGCAAGGATCAATAACTCTCAGGTGCCCTTGCTGAAGGCCAGCGACATCAGTAGGTACAACTCAGACGGGTCTATAGTACCTCAGTCCCCCGAACCACCCGTGCTAGAGAAGAACTCTCTAGTAAGCGAATCCGAGATGAATGAGAGGCCCAAGTCAGGTGAAGTGCTGGACTACTCAAGCCCGTCCATGAGTAACAACGTCCATGACTTGATTGCCAATGCAAGCACGACACAGAGTCCTATTTCTATGCTGTCGAACTCTGTGTCTTCAGCTGCTTCAGCATTAGGGATGTCCTCTGCAGTATCCTTTGCAGGCAGTGTACCCAGCACCATGGTCACCAGCATTCCAAGCACTTCACCCCAACAACATCCACTCAGCGAGATTTCTGTCATTACACCACTTCAGTGGGCCGGCGCAGGCTTCCCCATCTACCGACGCAAGAAGGAAGGTGGGGCCCGCAAGCGAAAGCGCACCCCCCTCCCCAAACGCAACTACCTCATTTCCCCCAACGGTGAAGAGCTCAACAACTCCTGGGCCGACACCCGGCCGGAGATCTCCGACTACGTGCGTGGTGGTGGTGGGGAGCCCCAACCCAGGCAATACTGCCATGTTACTCAGGCCTACAGCTTCAAGTCAGAGGAGAGTCTGCCTTATGCAATCAAGTCGGGAGGTGTGAATGGCGTGGACCTCTCTGCAGGTCCCAGAGAGATGGGATATCCAGACATCGAGCCCGTGAGTAACAGCTCAGTCTCGCCAGTCAGTCAGGTGGCAGATGATACCCCAGATGAACGCAACCTGCTACCTCAGGGAATGCCGGCCATGATGGACTCCCATCCGGACAACTTAGCCTTCAACCAGTCCTGTCAGGCTACCCAGACTGACTTGCCATATGCTACGGGTGATTCCTCAGGTAAGTTGGACGGGCAGGCCCAGACAGATCAGGTGGGGCTGGACCCTTCCGCCATCCCCAGCAACCTCCTCAAGTGCCCCCACTGTGAGACGTTCTTTGCAGACCATGTCATCTTCACGCTGCACATGAGCTGTCACGGCAGTCGCCATCCCTTGCAGTGCAGCATCTGTGGGTATGTCTGTAGGGATAAGATTGAGTTCACCTGCCACATTACGCGCAGTCAGCACATGCGATAAAACAACCACACCAATTTCCACGTGTTCCCCCTGTGTCATACTTTTATTTTAGAAAGTGCCAGGGGGAAACCCATCTTCTTTTTTCCCCCCTTTTTTTTCTTCGGTTTATTCAGCGATTACCTCTTGCGGACCACTTTGTACGATGTGAAATCTTGATATTTGTGGAACTCGAAGCTTAACTCAGGGAGAATGAAATATTAAAACTTAAGCTGCCATGTCTCGTCAAGATTGTGTGTCATGTCCTGTATGTATGGTTCTGTTGTAAGAGTTAAATTTAAGCGGTTTAAGAGAAGTATACAGGTAATTAATTCTAAATTGTTTTGTATAAAAAAAAAAGATGTCTATATGTAAAATGCACTCGCAGGTGGAATATATATATTAAATGAGTGCTTTTATTGCGAGGTCACCATGTGGCCGACATCTCAATGTGCCGCAACGCCGTGTATAAAAAAGAAAGAAAACTTCAAACAACCAGTCTTGATAATAATAGGTTGAGTTTCGACTTTTCAAAGTAGTATATTTGTAGTAGATTATCTAGATTCAGCCTATAATCATGATTACCTAACGCCATGCAGGCAGTTCGTTCTCTCTTTGGTGACGAAAGAGGCAATGTCTGTCAGTTGATGTCTTTTTTTTTTGTGTGAGATGCTTTTATGGGAAGAAGACTACAACAACAAAAAAGGACCATGTTGAAAAGAAGATAGGAGCTTGTCTTTTTTTTACCGCGAGATCTGAGAATTTCTTTAAACTGAAACGGATAAACTGAAATCTGGCCAAAGGCTGTCACAGAAAGAAGATAAGCTATGAACTTTTTGTTTTCCATGCGGAACAAATTTACAGCAGAGATCATTTAACAAAAGAAGGAAGACTGTTTTAAGGCCCGGTGCACACCTAAACGTGTAGGATTCTGCTACTCGCGTTATCCCATTGCATCAATCCCTTTTTGACTTGCCTAGAAATCAAATCACAAAAGGCGTGATCGCCTTGCGCGAAAAACACCGCACGCATTCTGCATGATTTATACATTTTCTCCGCACTGCGGTTAAAAAACTGCATTGCGACAAACAATCTGCAACAACCGGTCAAGACGGCGTGATCCGGAAACGAAATACTCAGATCGGCGGAAAATTTGTTGTGTCGATGTGGAGAGCAAAAAAAAAAAAATGACAGTAGATGAAAAAGATTGATTGCTTTTCCAGCAGTCGGTGCCTTCATGTTTTACAGCATTTACTTGTATTTGTGGGTTACGTGGCTTAGTTTGAATAGCTTTAGATTGCCTTGCACAATTTTCCTTTTTCTGGTTTTTTCTTTTCTTTTTTTTAAAATTTAAAGTAAGGGTTCTTTGAGGAAAAAAAAAGAAAAGTATGAAAAGACAAACTACAGGCGGCCTTCACATTGTAAATACTTGCTTATGGCGCAATGTTTTTAATTTTTTTTTCCCCCTGCTTCAATTTCAGTTTACAGATTGAGATTTTTACGGTGCACTGATTATTTCTTAAAATATAAATATAACCTTGCAGCTAGCAACCTTTTATAAAAAAAAAAGGAATTAAAGAAATGTTCAAGAAAGCAATTATCCTTTGGGGGGGGGGGGGGGGGTGGGTACAGAGCACTCTGTATTATACATGTATATTTAAATTTCTTGTTTGCATGGGGTTGCAAGGAATCTTTTTTTTTCAGGATATTTTGGTGAATGATATCGTTCACTTTGATTTGTTCTTTTTAACCCAAAACACAAAAGATCCCATTAACCAGTTGGCGTCGGGGGCGGTGATAGCACGCACTGGCTGTTTTTAAATAAACACAGGCACGGCTGACGGGTTTAAACCCAAATTCATTAGAACCAGACCTATCTATACACCAGGCTCCGAACCGAAGCATTATGTTTGAACTCAGGAATCCATATTCCATTGAACCTATCTAGAATTTTAAAAAATCAGCGCTTGTCAAGATGGTCATAATGCAAAACCCAAACAGCTGCAGGGGTATCATTTGCCGGACACATCTGACCCGAAGGACTCTAATCAAGTGATAGGGCATTGTTGACAAACGATGGACTCTCACTTGATGCGTCCACCGTACGCGCGATGGGATGCAATCAACGGCGGTAATCTTTATGCACGCCCTCTCCCTGCTATTAGGCAAACTGTCAGTCAAAACGCAATTGGTCAGTAAAAGACCATCACAAACAAATTTACGAAAATGGTTGAATTACAATGTACTTCTGTGATTGTAGGGTTGTTATTATCATTGTCCAGGCAGTAAGGAAAGGGGCGAGTAAATTTCAGATAAAAAATGACTCAATATTCTCGTTGCAATTAACTTTCGGGTTATTACAAGTGAAGGCAAATGTCAACCTGATATTGACAGTTGAGCTAAAAAAAAAAAAATCCACTAACATTAATAATGGCCAAGAATAATTTAACCTTTGCTCGTATAACAGTAATGGATTTGTCAGGTATTATTTCCGGCCGCTATCTCCCCCCTCCCCCACCCAACTTAAGTGTCCATATCTACTTGCATTGCTAACTCAGAACAGCAGATTTCCGTAATAATCATTCACATCGGTAAAGCCCCGACGATTATGCATACGTTTTTGACGAAATGGAAAAAAACTGGGTCGGGGATCGTCTTTTTATTTTCCTTTTCTTTGGGGGTGATGATAATGTGGAAGGCTCGTGCATACGTCACCTTGTTGATTACATTCTACCCGCGAATCATGCCTTATACATTTTTTTTCTGGTCGGGGGCAAGAAAACCCAGAAAAAAGAAGAAGCTGCTAATGTCAGTGAACTGTAAGCACTCTCTCCGGGGATATTCCTCGAGCAGTAGATGAGCTGATGGGATCTTGATTTACACAAAGAAATTCCTCGAAGCCAATCCTTTTTTTCTTTTCCTTTTTCCCATCGGCACATACTAGAGGCAGCATGTATAATTTCAAAACAAGAACTACAGTGAAATTAACTGTTTAACGGTACCCCTTGCCATTTTCGTAATCCTCTTGAACAGTTGAAAAGATTTTATTTTTATTTCATTTTTTTTTACATTATGAAAGGTCATCATCATCTTTGTGTATTTTTTTGGTGTTACATCGAAGCCTCAGGTTAACTTGAAAAAAAAACAAACATTTTTTTTAAATTGAAAAATGGTTTTTGATTTGTATACATTGTATTTCCATTTTTCCCCCAATCAGTTTTGATTTGAAGCCAAACAATCAGTGCATGTAATACCTTGGGTAGTGTTTTTTCTTCAATTTCATGAAATATAAAACATTTTTTAAAAGTGGCCAAAATTTATATTTTAAAATTTCAGCACGCATTATCCAGTAATTGTGTGGATAGAGTCCGTAAAACTACAATGCCAAGCATATTTTAATAAACAATACATGTATTTATATTTCAGGGATGGTATTTTTTGTATAAAATGTTAACGATGAATGAAATACCTTTAAATCAGTGATGTTAAGATAACCTGCTGTTATATTTTTTTTCTTCTTATTTTTAAACGGCTTTTGACATCGGCTTGTCTTTTTTTTTTTAAAGTGACTGTTCTTTCAAAGACTTATTAGAGAAGGATAGAAATAACTTCAAATTTCTTTATGAAATGAGCATTGAAATTTGTATTAATCTCAGCTACCTCTATTGGCTTTTATTGTTGTTGTTTTGTTTAGTTTTTGTAGTTAAGATGCGTCAACTCAGCTGGCAAATTTTATTTGATTTTTTTTTTCAAATTTGTTTAGTATGCATACATTAGATGGTCATTCTATCTTGGGTTTTTAACCTGTTAATGCCGGAGTACGTGTAAAACGATCTGTATTATCGCAGGGGCAGATGATGGGTTAAATTCCTCCAGCTTTCCCTATACACATCAGGTTGTTTCCCATTGGTTTTGGACACACTGTGTCTTGAACTTGACCTCGTAGAAACTATCGCTCCGTGGCAGTTCCTCAGAGTGTTGCAAAATATGAAGTTATCGTACAAATATTGTTCAAATGACTCTCAAGAGTCAGTATTGTGGTGTTTGACTTAATTTGAAAATTGGGCGGATAAATAGTCTTTTTCAAATTTGGTGTTTTTCAGCCCAAAATAATTCTTGCAGCAAGTGGTTAAAATACACACTTTTTGCAATGGCTTTTGAACATTCAATCCAGATTCAAGAATTTTTTTTTTTTAACCACGTAAGCATGGTGACAATGGGATAGCATTGTGATATTGAAACCGAAAAAAAGAAAGAATAACAACATGTGAAAACCCGAAATAACATTATTTGCTTTAAATGTCAGTAACACACTTACCGCAAGGCAGTGAACTCTGTTTGTGAGATCAGGGGGCTTCAAAAGATGAGGGGAAAAAAGCTAAATTCAAAACGAAGCTAAGTCCCGTCTAATAAAAGGGCAAAGAATAAAGATTGCAATTTGTCTTGAGTGGACGCTCTCATAGATACCTCTGTCAGAATTTCGCCCAAGGCATTTTTGGAAAAAAAAAAAAAAATACTTGCATCCTTGAAAGGCTATACATTGTCCGTGAACGAGTCATTTGGCAAGATTACAACACTCAGTACAAGGGAACCAAATATCTATAAAAAAAAAAACGTACAAAAGAAACGGGGAAAAAAAATCCAAGGTAGATTGACCTGGTACAATGCACGTAGAGTGACCGTTCGCAGGGTATACACGAGCTGGAATATAATCATGTTGTCGTGGTTACCGGGCTGGTAGCCGTCCCATTCGCTAGGGCCGCTGTATATGTTTGCGCAACATGAAGTCCGAGAATAAGACCTCATCATGGAATGAGATGAATTCCATCTGAAGTTGTCAACAATCTGGAGTTTCCGATGAAATTAATGCATACGTATTGTTTCCAGTAGGTTGAACATGAAGTACGTATTTTTCTGTTATGAATGTGAATGCTCCCGTTTAGTGTTCTTATAACCTTTTCATACATTTTATCTCTAATTCGAGGGGAAAAAAAATTAACTGTACTGCTGCACCCAAATTAGTGGAGTCTTCCCTTTTGTCATTCAGGTCCATGTTGCAATTCTAGGTTTTGTGCAACCCCCCCCCCCCCCAAAAAAAAAAATATTGTGATCTTTGAGTTGTGGTTTGGAATTTGAGAACTTTTTGAATATTTCAGTAACAAAGTGTATTTGTAGTTGCTGTTGGAAGATTTTTTAAATTGACATTTTGAGGTGAAAAAAATTGCATATCTTGGCCCTCAGTACTCTGAGAAACAGATTGAGGGAGTTGTTGCACAAAACCAAATCCAAACGCTCGTCGTGGCATCGTAAACGAAGATGGGTTGTCATGGGAACAAGTGACCCGAGACAGGGTTGAGGACATCCGCTAGGGGGCGACTGGTTTGGCATCCTTAGGGGGTTGGTAGGGAGGAGGAGATGGTTCAGGGGAGAGAAGACGAAATCCAATCGATGAGACTCAACAAGTGTTGTCATTCCCGCGCGGTTGCCTTGTAGGTCAATGTTCGCCCCTCCTCGCTGTTTTACGTCTCCGTAGAACGCTCTTCAGCAAATCATCTCCTGAAGCATCCTCAAGACAACCACCCTAGCGAATTTGTATAAATATCCCCCCCCCCCCCTCTTCTTTCGTCTTTTTGTCAGCTCGGGCGATTTTGATTTCCCTCCTCTGATGTATTGCCAGAAATTTGACGATTACCTTTTTTAAAATTGAAAAAAAAAAATTGAAGTGTATTTGGGGTGAATGGACCTGTCACTGTGATTGGATTATAATTTCAATGGCGACAGTTATTTTGGTTCTTTTTTGGGGGGGGGGGGTGGGGGAGTGTTTGGTTTTTCATTTGTCCTAATCCCATTTCAAAAAATAATTCCATTCACCCCTGGAAGTGGAAGATTTGATGAAGAAAATTGAGTAGGAAATTTGTAGAGCAGGGCTAATTCATTACTGGGAGTAAACATATCTTGAAAGTGTGTTTTTCATGAATATTACAGATCCTAAGTTCCTTAAAACAAAACATTAAAAAAAATGAAATGAAAATGAAAAAAAGAGAGGTATGAAAATACCCAAAGCTCAAACTTGAAGAAATATCCCAACAAAATTTCCTTACAGATTAACCAAAACATTCGGGTTTTTTGGGGATAGTAAAATGTTTCATTAAGTCACAAATGCAGGGGCAAAATGTACATGTATGTATGTTACGTACTTTGTGACGCATTGACCCCGGCCACGCCTCGTAACAAACGCCATCAAGGCGTTCATTGTGTGGCATGCACTGCACATGCATTTATTTTTTATATATTTCCATCGTTCGCGTGCCAGTTCTCCCCTCAAAACACGGCCGGTGAGCTGTACATGTATGTTCTAATCATCGCTTGGGGCCACGGTGAAATTGTGACTAATGCTCCATAACAGGAAATCTAAAATTGATCTTATGCTGTCACTGTTCGCTACATGATGCTCATCCATAAAGCCTTTGCAACCTTGTCAACTTTCACTTCAAAACACCCCCCCCCCCCCCTTCTTGTTTTTCCTTGTGGTTTTTTGTACTTGTGGTATAGCACAGTGCAAAATAGTTCTCATTAGAATGAAGTGGCAGAATCAGGGAATCAAATTTCCAGCGTATATATCGCTGCTTCACATTATTATGAGTAATTTTTTTTTCTGCAAACCTGGCAAATTCCCAAGTGCGGCGCGCAAACTGCGTTGTCAAAGAAACGCAAATCAAGGGGACAAAACATCGCGAACAAATGAATACACTCAATGTTCTGCTTTGTGTGTGGGTGTTGTTTGTCACTGGGAAAAAAATCTTTAAAATTTGCTTTAAAAAAAAAAAATGGCTCGATAATTAAACTAATGCACTGAATGTAAGGATATAAGAGTACAAATTATACGTACAATGAGTCTTCGCTTAAGGGCGAATATTGCTTGACAACTCGGAGCAATCAAGTCGGGACATGCGCACGCGGGCAGAATTCACTACGTTGACTGTTGAAGGTGTTTGTATACCTTGAGTTTTTATGGAAATTAAGAATGGTCACTGCTATGTTATTGTATAACGAGTACATATAATATGGGATCGTGTGTACTCATTCATTAACATGTATGCATACACTCTGAAACTCGTTGCTTTAGTTATTGCTGTAAAATTTTAAAGCGCTTTTAAAATAAAAGCTTGCACGTTACTACATGTAGTTGTTGCTGTTGTTTGTTTTTACATATTATATATAATATAAATATATATTACTAGTGGTACGGATAATAACCATGAGTTGTTTATTGTGATGAAGACAAGTAGACGTAGTGTACGTAGTTCTCTCGTTGAGTTGTTTAGAACGACCAAAACACCTACCTCGTAAAGAAAGTTTCTTCTCTTTGTTTTTGGAGGAAACGGCGGAATTTGAGAAAAAACATGAACGAAGAGTGTTTTAAAAAACAAAAAAAATTTAAAATATTTAAAAAAAAAATTGAAAAATGAAATGAGAACAGGGACGATTTTTGACAATCCGTCACTGGAAAGGTGGCACTATGTTTCATTTGTGTACATTTTTGTTTTGTTTTTATAACCTGACCACTACGACAAACGATTTGTAAATTGGTGCAAGGCGTAGAGGTGAAAGGTCAGGCCAGGTCAGGGGTCAACATCACTTACGTGTTTTATGGTATTATGTCGGCACTACTCTTTTTGTTTTGGAAGTTTGTTATCATTACAAGTTCGTTATTTGTATGGTAGTAAGAATTTTACAGAAGGGTAATAATTATGTGTACAAAGTTTACAAAATAATAATGATAATATCAGAGATGATTAAATTAACTGTGTTTATGAATATTCATGGGAAACTCCGCGAGCAAGTCAAGTTGCGAACCGGAGAATGAACTTGTATGGTATGTACTGTAAAACTTTCGTTTTTGAACTACCTGTACATGTGCATTGTTGACACACAATTATTATTTAAAATGTTTTAAAAATCATTGTTTCTAACTGTTCTGATAATGCCAGTATATCTTTGTCTTGACATCCTACGCCTCCCCCCCCCCTCCAAAAAAAAGAACAACACCAAAACAAAATCCCAATATTTAAGACGATTCTGTATTGAGATTTTTGTCCTAAGCATTCTTTTCTACTCAGGGAATCAATTATGTTGATTGACGATATGTCTCCAGGCAGGGAAAAACTCAGAAAATGTTCGCGATTTTTTTTCTCTTTTCCTGGCTGAAAATGAAACACCTCACAAGACAGTTTTCCAGAACGCTATAATTTATTTTCATTAAAGATTGAAAAATGGGGGAGGCTTAACATGCGACATTGAAGAGTTGTATGCCTTTTTAATAAGTACGGTTGAAATATCACGTGATGCGGTCACTTTGGAAAGAGAGTAAACTCCTCTACTTGTAAATTTCAGAGGTGTTTTTTGCTTATTTTTTATCACGAAATTTGTTTTCCTTGACGAAAGAAATCAGTCTCTCACGGTCTGAAATAAGTTTGTACCTGTTGGTGTTGTTGGGTTTAAGATATGGGCTGCATGGCTTTACACAAAATCACTGGTGCGGTATTTGTGCAAATGTTGTCTGTATCTATTTGTTTGTGTATTTTTTTATTAATTTTTTTTTGGTGGGAAGAGGAAAAATCACAAATTCACATCTCACCGGATTAAAAAAAAACCAACCAAATACATATATGTTTTGGTTCAGAGAGCTTTTTGGGCCCAGGGGCTTCACGGAGCCGCGGAGCGTACAGTATCCCAAAGTCGCCCGCTTTTATGAATGCATGAAAAGCGGTGAGCATTTCAAGAGTTGAGCATGTTTTTTCCATGCAGAGCCTGTTCATTGTTGTGTGTGCGCACTGTTACACTGCTATAGCTGCATGGGTCAGTGATGTAACCTACATAAAGATGGCGTCTTGAAAATGGTGTGTAGGCGTTTACAAAGCCCAGGCTTTGTGTCTGCTTTGGTTTTGTCTGTTCCTGGAAAGATTCGTCAAAAGTTCAATCCAATAACAAAATACACCAGCCATTGGCATTGCCTGGAACGGTTTTGGTTTCTCTTTAAAAAAAAAAGAATACAGACTAATAACTGGAGTCCGAGCAGAGCATTTACGGTAGAGCCAAACAACACAGAAAAAGCCAGGAATTTGTAAAGCCTTCAAAATAATAATGTGAAACTCAGTTTCAAGTCTCAGTGTGTTCAACAAAAACACAAAAGAACACCAAGGTTTAACTTTTTCAATGGGTCATGAATTTAAAATTAAAAGTTGAGCAAACAATTGACTGGAGCTGGGGTTGCTCAGCTTTGAACTTATTTAATGCACCTAGTCGGTTTCCGCTTTGTGGTTTATTTTGAAAAAAGAAGAAATTCAACAGGTCTAACTTTTTTTAAAAGTGCCAAATTTGTCTGGCTAGTCTGGCTGCACCTTCAGTTGAAGCAGACAAGCACTCACATTTGTAATCTGACAGTACAACAGGGAGGCCCCAATATACTGGACAGTACTTTTTTTTTTTAAACGAATGAAGTAGACATTGTAGGTCAAACCGGCTAGACAGCCACGCCCGGTCTGAGGTGACGTTGCCCGTTTGCAATTGCAAGCATCTTGGGTTTAACACGAAAAAGCGCTGTCCTCTTCAAGAAAGACGTAGGCCTCCCTTTTTTTTTCAATTTGCACAGTCAACTGCCAAAAAGATCTTAAACAGAGTCAATATTTCTCATTCGATTGGCTTTTTTTTATTTCTTATGTATAAGCGGGTACTTCAGTTTTTTTTGTTTTCAATCAATATGGCCAGTATAAAGCTTAACATTGTACATAATGACAACCAGAACAAACTCATTCAAAGAAAGGTCTCGATGTGAGGTGACGGCATGAGGAGTAGCATTATCTTAAGATGATAACAGGAACTAGGTATCTAAGATTGATGGCTCAGTTGGCGGGGACTCATATTTTTCCCCCTGCTGGACTCGAGCCAAGGTGATACACTTGCCCAATTTCTTTTACATGTATGTGATCGTCACTCAATTTAAGCTCATGAAATCTCGTTCCCCGTCATGAAACTTTTCCGGAGGACATGACGAATGATGTTGCACATTGAATGATGTTGCACATTTTAAAGAGTTTACACAAAAACCCCCTTTTTTTCCTGCAAGTATTCTGTTATGTTGCTTAACGGCCGGATCTGTAAAATATCATTAACGACTTTGCAACCTGTAAAATTAACTTTACATGTACACGTAGACATGTTTAAGGCAGCCATGCAGCCTGAATAGATTTTGATACGCGTTTTGTCCCATGTTGTATTATTAATTATCTTCGTTGTTATTGTTGTTGTATAAAAAAACTTTGACTGAAATCTGACGGGGAAGGTTTGCCCCCTTTCGCAGGTTCTGTTCGGATGCCTTTGTATAAGCACGACCAATTGAGATTAGATTCGTAAAATTAAGCGCCTCGAGTACCTAATTGTTGGTAGATACATGCGCTATATAAGACTGCGGTATTATAATTATTGTTGTTATTATGATTTAATGACCGCAATGTACTGTTACCTCAAGAAGACAGACCTCCATTTTTTTTGTTCAGGGTTTTTTTAAGGGGGCCACTGTCATCACACAGTTTGTAGTAATTACCTCAGAACACAGCAGTGTAGACATGCAATAACACAGGCTCCGATTTGAAACACACCTCTTCAGCGGTAGATTACACATGTTATAACCACAACTGCTGTTTAAAACCTCACGTAAAAAAAAAATACTCATATGCATTTCGGGTATGTGCGGTGTTGACTGCGTTTATCCGCTGGCTCTAGTTTCTTTTTCTTTTCCATTGCCAAGTATTTCCATATATGTAAGATAGTAATTTTCAAATTTTTGTTTGTTGTTTTTTTTTTTACGGTTGGGGGAAAAAATGTGTTGAAAATATATATATCAATTTAGAAGGTACTATTTCATTAAAGGGTTGTGAAAAATATTTTAAGATGAAGTTACAAGTGTACCTCTGATTGATTGTTACATATGATTAAAAAAATATTGGCTCATATTTGCTGATCATGTCTCAGGAATTGGAAACTCTTTGTCGTGCTGATTTCTTTTCTTGGTTATTAATTTGAAATTTTTGGTGTTTAAAGTGGAATACTTGTAGAGGTGAGAGAAATCGGAGATTTGAAAATCCGGTTATCCCGCTTTTGTTCAAACCGAATAACGGTTATCCGATTTCACCGGAAGTTCCCGTTCAGCTCACAGTCATGCCGACAAAAAGTGAGGAGTGAGGTGCTGCATGCAATGACCTCTGCAATTTTGTTAAAAATGCAAG
This sequence comes from Patiria miniata, assembly GCF_015706575.1. Lineage (NCBI taxonomy): Eukaryota > Metazoa > Echinodermata > Asteroidea > Valvatida > Asterinidae > Patiria > Patiria miniata. The sequence goes on along the minus strand of NW_024037076.1, from coordinate 25,984,935 downwards.
GTTAACCCCTTACATTTTGTGATTTTCCAGAAAAAGTCAAATTTTGCCCAATTTTGATCAAAATGCAAGGCTAACCCCTTACATTTTGTGATTTTCCAAAAAAAGTCAAATTTTGCCCAATTTTGATCAAAATGCAAGGCTAACCCCTTACATTTTATGATTTCTAGAAAAAGTCAAATTTTGCCCAATTTTGATCAAAATGCAAGGCTAACCCCTAACATTTTGTGATTTTCCAGAAAAAGTCAAATTTTGCCCAATTTTGATCAAAATGCAAGGCTAACCCCTTACATTTCTGATTTTCCAGAAAAAGTCAAATTTTGCCCAATTTTGATCAAAATTCAAGGCTAACCCCTTACATTTCTGATTTTCCAGAAAAAGTCTAATTTTGCCCAATTTTGATCAAAATGCAAGGCTAACCCCTTACATTTGTGATTTTCCAGAAAAAGTCAAATTTTGCCCAATTTTGATCAAAATGCAAGGCTAACCCCTTACATTTTGTGATTGTCCAGAAAAAGTCAAATTTTGCCCAATTTTCATCAAAATGCAAGGCTAACCCCTTACATTTCTGATTTTCCAGAAAAAGTCTAATTTTGCCCAATTTTGATCAAAATGCAAGGCTAACCCCTTACATTTGATGATTTCTAGAAAAAGTAAAAATTTGCCCAATTTTGATCAAAATGCAAGGCTAACCCCTTACATTTTATGATTTCTAGAAAAAGTCAAATTTTGCCCAATTTTGATCAAAATGCAAGGCTAACCCCTTACACTTGTGATTTTCCAGAAAAAGTCAAATTTTGCCCAATTTTGATCAAAATGCAAGGCTAACCCCTTACATTTGTGATTTTCCAGAAAAAGTCAAATTTTGCCCAATTTTGATCAAAGTTCAAGGCTAACCCCTTACATTTTGTGATTTTCCAGAAAAAGTAAAAATTTTGCCCAATTTTGATCAAAATGCAAGGCTAACCCCTTACATTTCTGATTTTCCAGAAAAAGTCAAACTTTGCCCAATTTTGATCAAAATGCAAGGCTAACCCCTTACATTTGATGATTTCTAGAAAAAGTAAAAATTTGCCCAATTTTGATCAAAATGCAAGGCTAACCCCTTACATTTTATGATTTCTAGAAAAAGTCAAATTTTGCCCAATTTTGATAAAAATGCAAGGCTAACCCCTTACATTTCTGATTTTCCAGAAAAAGTCTAATTTTGCCCAATTTTCATCAAAATGCAAGGCTAACCCCTTACATTTGATGATTTCTAGAAAAAGTAAAAATTTGCCCAATTTTGATCAAAATGCAAGGCTAACCCCTTACATTTTATGATTTTCTAGAAAAAGTCAAATTTTGCCCAATTTTGATAAAAATGCAAGGCTAACCCCTTACATTTTGTGATTTTCCAGAAAAAGTCTAATTTTGCCAAATTTTGATCAAAATGCAAGGCTAACCCCTTACATTTTATGATTTCTAGAAAAAGTCAAATTTTGCCCAATTTTGATCAAAATGCAAGGCTAACCCCTTACATTTGATGATTTCTAGAAAAAGTAAAAATTTGCCCAATTTTGATCAAAATGCAAGGCTAACCCCTTACATTTTATGATTTTCTAGAAAAAGTCAAATTTTGCCCAATTTTGATAAAAATGCAAGGCTAACCCCTTACAATTTGTGATTTTCCAGAAAAAGTCTAATTTTGCCAAATTTTGATCAAAATGCAAGGCTAACCCCTTACATTTTATGATTTCTAGAAAAAGTCAAATTTTGCCCAATTTTGATCAAAATGCAAGGCTAACCCCTTACATTTGTGATTTTCCAGAAAAAGTAAATTTTGCCCAATTTTGATCAAAATGCAAGGCTAACCCCTTACATTTCTGATTTTCCAGAAAAAGTCAAATTTTGCCCAATTTTGATAAAAAATGCAAGGCTTACCCCTTACATTTTGTGATTTCCAGAAAAAGTCAAATTTTGCCCAATTTTGATCAAAATGCAAGGCTAACCCCTTACATTTCTGATTTTCCAGAAAAGTAAAAATTTGCCCAATTTTGATCAAAATGCAAGGCTAACCCCTTACATTTTATGATTTCTAGAAAAAGTCAAATTTTGCCCAATTTTGATCAAAATGCAAGGCTAACCCCTTACACTTCTGATTTTCCAGAAAAAGTCAAATTTTGCCCAATTTTGATCAAAATGCAAGGCTAACCCCTTACATTTCTGATTTTCCAGAAAAAGTCAAATTTTGCCCAATTTTGATCAAAGTTCAAGGCTAACCCCTTACATTTTGTGATTTTCCAGAAAAAGTAAAAATTTTGCCCAATTTTGATCAAAATGCAAGGCTAACCCCTTACATTTCTGATTTTCCAGAAAAAGTCAAACTTTGCCCAATTTTGATCAAAATGCAAGGCTAACCCCTTACATTTGTGATTTTCCAGAAAAAGTCAAAATTTGCCCAATTTTGATCAAAATGCAAGGCTAACCCCTTACATTTGATGATTTCTAGAAAAAGACAAATTTTGCCCAATTTTGATCAAAATGCAAGGCTAACCCCTTACATTTCTGATTTTCCAGAAAAAGTCAAATTTTGCCCAATTTTGATCAAAATGCAAGGCTAACCCCTTACATTTGATGATTTCTAGAAAAATTCAAATTTTGCCCAATTTTGATCAAAATGCAAGGCTTACCCCTTACATTTCTGATTTTCCAGAAAAAGTCAAATTTTGCCCAATTTTGATCAAAATGCAAGGCTAACCCCTTACATTTGATGATTTCTAGAAAAATTCAAATTTTGCCCAATTTTGATCAAAATGCAAGGCTAACCCCTTACATTTCTGATTTTCCAGAAAAAGTCAAATTTTGCCCAATTTTGATCAAAGTTCAAGGCTTACCCCTTACATTTCGTGATTTTCCAGAAAAAGTCAAATTTTGCCCAATTTTGATCAAAATGCAAGGCTAACCCCTTACATTTTATGATTTCTAGAAAAAGTCAAATTTTGCCCAATTTTGATCAAAATGCAAGGCTAACCCCTTCCATTTCTGATTTTCCAGAAAAGTCAAATTATGCTTAATTTTGATCAAAATGCAAGGCTAACCCCTTACATTTGTGATTTCCAGAAAAAAAATCAAATTTTGCCCAATTTTGATCAAAATGCAAGGCTAACCCCTTACATTTCTGATTTTCCAGAAAAAGTCAAATTTTGCCCAATTTTGATCAAAATGCAAGGCTAACCCCTTACACTTGTGATTTTCCAGAAAAAGTCAAATTTTGCCCAATTTTGATCAAAATGCAAGGCTAACCCCTTACATTTCTGATTTTCCAGAAAAAGTCAAATTTTGCCCAATTTTGATCAAAATGCAAGGCTAACCCCTTACATTTTATGATTTCTATAAAAAGTCAAATTTTGCCCAATTTTGATCAAAATGCAAGGCTAACCCCTTCCATTTCTGATTTTCCAGAAAAGTCAAATTATGCCTAATTTTGATCAAAATGCAAGGCTAACCCCTTACATTTGTGATTTTCCAGAAAAAGTCAAATTTTGCCCAATTTTGATCAAAATGCAAGGCTAACCCCTTACATTTTATGATTTCTAGAAAAAGTCAAATTTTGCCCAATTTTGATCAAAATGCAAGGCTAACCCCTTACATTTCTGATTTTCCAGAAAAAGTCAAATTTTGCCCAATTTTGATAAAAAATGCAAGGCTTACCCCTTACATTTTGTGATTTCCAGAAAAGTCAAATTTTGCCCAATTTTGATCAAAATGCAAGGCTAACCCCTTACATTTCTGATTTTCCAGAAAAGTCAAATTTTGCCCAATTTTGATCAAAATGCAAGGCTAACCCCTTACATTTGATGATTTTCCAGAAAAAGTCAAATTTTGCCCAATTTTGATCAAAATGCAAGGCTAACCCCTTACATTTCTGATTTTCCAGAAAAAGGCAAATTTTGCCCAATTTTGATCAAAATGCAAGGCTAACCCCTTACATTTTATGATTTCTAGAAAAAGTCAAATTTTGCCCAATTTTGATCAAAATGCAAGGCTAACCCCTTACATTTGTGATTTTCCAGAAAAAGTCAAATTTTGCCCAATTTTGATAAAAATGCAAGGCTTACCCCAAGGATTTGTATTGAGTTTGGTTTGGAAGCAGTTATTGAGTTTGGTTTGGAAGCGTCACCCTTCGCGCGTCGCGAGTAAATAAGGCGCCGGAACACTGCTGTATTTGGGGAACAAACAGAACTGAATTCAAGGTAGTTGATGCAACTTTACAAACTTCTGTAATTGTAAACTTTACATTTTTAATTAAACTACTAAATAATCCGAAAAATCCGCTTCAATATTTTTCCTGTTTGTACCCAGACAATGACGTTGCTGCAACACCTCATTCTGTCTAATATATGACCTTTTACGACGAGTGGAATATATACTCTCTTTGGACGTCATTTTCTCAAAAATGTTTTCCTGAGGATCAAATTCCTCTTTGAAGGATTTGTTTTTATCGACAATACTTGAAAACACCTGAAATTTCAGAGTCCAGCCCCCAAAGGCATGAAATTCTTATTTTTTTGGTGCCTAGATATGTAAGAGTTGGTACAAAAATAAGCTGGAAATAAGAACATTTAAATAAAAAAACACAGAAAACTGGAATATTCTTGAATTAAACAAAAAGGTATAACCTTTTTAAGAATGCATTTTTTTCAAGCCAGAACAAAATCTGTTGACCTTTTGTGATCTAGATAAAATATTTGGGTTTACATTTGGGAAAAATTTGTGACACAAACTTAATGACGCAGTTAACGTTCTATAGAACGAATACCAGAAAACTTCACTTACCACTTCAAATTTGCTGTTCTAATTATCTCACTAATCATGTATGGTTGAGTAAAGTTTTAAAGGTAGAGTATATCATTTGTAGCTATCCAAATATTAACTGACAAAATTATTGTTAAAAAGCTTACTTGGTTTAAAGATAGCAGTGGCACTAAACTCCCTGTGAAATTATTCTTTCTGGCATGGTGTCATTTTGAAGACAACAACAAAAGAAGGTCGTTTCGAAAGATTGGTCTAAAGACGCATTTTTGGAAATGTCCATTAGTAGTTTGTTTTTAATTCGGCAAAGCCGTGAATGGATGTGCACAAGCTTACGCGGTTGCTATAACTTGTCGAGTTCTGTGCGTGACATCGCGTAGCTGCAATCGGCTGAACGAGAACGTGTCCCGGACGCTGATTTCAAGCGCAATTCAAAACATGGCTCGGCAGTTTTCGAATTGAAATTGAGATCCTAGAATATTGTTTTCTCTGAATAAATAGCATTTATGAGCTGAAACTTCATCAGGTTTGTTGTTAAGCACCCTTCTCTAGATTTTGAGCACTTTTGTTACTTCGAACGACAAAAATGCACAATTGACAAGTGATATATTCTACCTTTAACTCGAATCTACATGTAGGCCCAAGTTCATGACTCTGGTAACCAATAGACTTCTGCGCTTACGACCACCATTCTGTGCTAAAGCACTAGCAAAAAAATTGCGCCAAACCTGTAAGAACAGAATCTGTAGTTACAGGATGTATGCGTGCGCATTAGCCAAACTTCCTTGCTAACAGCAAAGTCGCTTGCTTAGGGACACACATTCATAATTCTCAGGGCCCACTTCAACCAATCAGTTGCGCAGTTGTTTCTGCAGTTCATGCAACGATCACAGCAAAGTCGCTTGCTCGACGACAAGTCTCGTGATCCTCTGTTCTCAGGGTTTATAGCAACAATCGAGGTAAAGTGCCCTCCTCAGGGACACAAATGCCATGATCGTCTCTGGCCTGGAGCCACCCACCAACACCTGTTTGGCAGTCATCTGCAGCAGTCATGATAGAGCTCTGCACACTCGCAGAAAGTTTTGATGGCACACGTGGACCTGTGCATTTAGAAAAAAAGGTAAACAAACAGCAGGGTTTAACTTAATTTAAAAAAAAAAAAAACGATTATGCATAATAACAATTGTTTGTTAAAATGTTGAGAACAAATGTACACACATTTGGCAAGTTCAACTGTGCCAATTACATAAGATCGGCACTTACGCAAGTGTAACCAAGGTTAAAAGAGGTCAAATTTCTGCTTCTGAGAAAAAGGTCCTCCTTTATAATATTATTGAACTAGTACACCTGGGAAGACACTGCATCTATATAAAACTGAATACATGCATGAAATTGAGAGGAATTTTTGCTGAAAAGAGCAAAGAAATGCATTTCTGATGTACCGGTAGATGTGCAATCAGGTGCATGCAATTCGATGTAAAACAACAATTATCTCAATTGTGTCATTGTGAAATGTCCACTTTGAACTCTTTTAAAGTTTTAAGAAAAAGTTCCAGATCACACCTGTCACCACAAGATGAGCAACAAGTCGGAATTCTTAAGAATCAAGATATTAATATCTGTGTTCTGCACAATACATGGAGGGGCTTTCTATAACACTTGGGGGTACTGAGTTAAGCAACAGAAATATAGACCGCCAACTACATGTAAATTGAAGTAATTTTTGACAAAATGGCCTTATTTAGACATCCCACTGTTGTGTTATAGTGAATGAACAGTCAACTAATAAAACGGGACAAAAATAGGTTATAAAGATGTTTGATAGTATAGATGAGTATGAGTTTTCTCCGTGCAGATTTGGGCAGGAATTAGGGCAAAAGAAGTGACAAAAACGTACTTGAAATCGCAAACAGTCACGTCACAAATTCGCAGAGCAAGCGCGGTAACTATACAGAAGTCTGGTGTCTTTCTCACTTCACGTATGAAAACGTAACGTTCCGATGCATAAACAAACGACACCATTTGGGTAGCCAGTCTATAAAGCTAAAAAAATGGTACCAAACATGAGTCAAAAATGGTGGCAAACACAAAGTACAATATTCTGAAAATTGTGATCGCCGGCAATCAATATTTTTTTTTTGGGACAGCATCTATGAGCGCAAAACTTTATACAGGCCAATGTAACAGTACCTGATATAAAATACTACCCCCCCCCCCCCAATCTGTTCATTACTGAAAATTACAGAAAAAGCAAATGTTGCAGATATTACCTTCAAGGTTCACCTTAGAACAAAAGAATTCACCACCCCTTCGAAAACAGCAATTTCCAACTTTATGCTGAAATTTCTGGCGACCTACTATAGGTACATTCGGGAATTTTGAACGACATGCACATTTGTCAGATCTCTTTCTTTGCTAGGCCAATTACGATCATGTGTATTTGCGCTCAGCGCTTCTCGACGAAAATGGCCAGTGGGCCCAATTTCATGCTGATGCCCAGCGGTCAGTTTGACCACACAATTCCAAGTCCTTGATGAGATTGCTTTTTTGGATGGAGTAGAAAAAAAGGAGGGAGTAAAAAAAAAAGGATGGAGTAGAAAAAAAAAAGGAGAAAGAAAAACACGATGAAAAATGACAACAAAAGTGAAGCTTTCATTTGGAAATGGGTTGGCAATTCTGTTGGAATGGCACCGGTCGGAGACACATGGATAAACGCTATTCCATTGTGAAAATTTGATGGTGCAAAAGTAATTTGATATGAAATGAAAAAAAATACTGCTGTTTTGAAAGGATGCATTTGCTTACAATTCATCACTTTTTTTTGGCTTTTATAGTTGGCTTATTTCCAGGAGGGGTCTTTCATATGAAAATTCGCTGGAAACATTAAAAACGAAGTCTGTTGCAGCCACATCATTGCAATTTTTCAAATGAAAGCATTCCAAATTTGCCATCACTGCATTCTTCATTTTGTTTCTTTGTGGCTTTTTTTTGGAGGGGAGGGGGGGTCGGAAAGGTAGCTTCTTATTAAAGAAATGATCTAATACTTCAGATATTTTCTGAAATTATCTAAAACAAGATTTTACAATTTTAAGTAAAATCCATATAATAATATTGGTGGTGGGATTCACAAAATATTGCTGCAGGGAAAAAGAAAACTCTAGAATTTGCGATTCTGTGTACTTTTCTGCTTAACAAAGCAACATGACAGTCAACAGCTAGAACCACGTCGAGGCCTAGATACTCAACCTATTCAACAGAGGCAACGTTTAACTTCTCTTTCGAAAACACCCACTGACCACTCCACATTTCAGCCTGATTAAAACGGATCCAGCAGAATTATCAGAGCTTGGCCGCAAGCCAATGTACATTAAGGCATAGTGCCTCTAACAAAGAAGGTCCAAAGGTGTCGCAATCGCTTTATTAACATGCTGACATGCTGCCTGAAGAACTCAGCCTGATGAACAGTGAGCCAGCACACTATGCATAATGTGCGAAGAAAAAGAAAAAAGGAAAAGAAAAAAAAAAAAAATCCAAACAAATTTGAAGGCAATTCGGTTTTAGGTCAAGGCTGTGGTTCACCGTTGATAGAAGTCACGAGCACAGAACTGAAAGACGCTCTCATTCTGCGTAGATGGGCATTCTTTTTTTCTCATTCCATATTCACTCCCTTCCTTTTTTCTTCTCATAATTCGGGGTTGCACATACAATGGAAACAGACGCTTCCTATACTAATTCAGCGGTCTCTCTGTGATTGATCAACGGTGGAAGTGGAGCGAAGGCGAAAGGCCAGTGAGTGTGAATGGTCAGTGGCGGTTCGTTATTAAGCCAACCAATTACAGGGACGGCTTTATGTACGGGATGCGACCCGTGAAGGAACATGCGAATGTTCCTTTGTCCGGCCGGAGAAAAGGTTCCTTTTCTTCCTGTCAGATTTTCAATTATTTTCTTCCTTTTTTAAATCAAGTGAACTGGGGACTGCACAAAAGGACGGAACGAAGAAAGCATAAAGATTACTATTTCATATTTTTTTTTATAAATGTAACACTATAAAAATTAAAGAATCTGTGAACAATGGAAACCACTTTTTTTTTATGAGGAGGAACTGTAGAGGAAGGACTTTTTATGAAGACTTTAAAAATGTTCTATCAAATAGAACTGAGGAGAAAAAATAAGTGAACGTGCATGACTTTTTAACATGTAACTCAAAAATATAACTCCTTGACTTTATCAAAATAGCGTCCACATTTTACAAAATGTTCACAGTCCACCCCCCTTCACAAAATATCACATACCCTCTTCGTTCTAATTACACAAACAATGTCAACTTGATATGTCATTTCTAACTTGCCCGACATTTAATTGGCACGCTTGCCCAAGAATATGCCAAAATTTTATTTGTTTCCACTGATCGTTGACATGTTGCATAATATCTATCAAACAAGTGCAGCTATAACTCAAACAAATACATTGTACAGGGTGCGTAATTAAAAAAAACGAAACCCAAATGTCGAGACTACTGTTTTACTGAAGTTCTGCATGTAGCACTTTCAAAATCTAGGATATGAAAGCCCATTCATAAGCTTTCTTTTAGTACAAAAATCATTCAAATCACTCAAGTACTTTTCAAGTTACGGAATTTTAAACACAACCACCGCTTTAAGGTTCTGTCCATGGATCACAAAAAAAGGTGTGCGTTCTTTCAGCAAAACAAAAACAGTTCACACACATCCCTATGTGATTTCTTTTCCTTGTGTTAAAAGAACACTGATCTTTTTTGTGATCCGTGGACAGAACCTTAAAACGGTGGTTGTGTTTAAAATACTGTAACTTGAAAAGTACATAAGTGATTTGAATGATTCTTGTACTAAAAGAAAGCTTAAGAATTGGGCTTTCATATCCTACATTTTGACAATGCTACATGCAGAAGTTCCCTAAAACAATGTCCCAACAGTTGGGTTTCGGTTTTTTTTTTATTCACCCTGTATACATTGTATATATTTCAGCTTCTTCAAGCCCCCACCAATCTTTCCCGCACACCCCTGACTTCAGTTTGAAAGTGTATTTTTATCGGAGTGGGTAGTTTAATCAAGACAGATATCTCTAGTTTTCTGGATTATTTTCATAGCTGAAAAAAAAAATGGTTGTTGGAATTCATTCCAGTGCAACCTGAACACCATTGCTGCCTCAACAGTCTAACAAATTGGACATGTCGTTGGTCACTTCCCGTCCGCAGCCCAACATGACCTGAGCACTGGAATAGCAATCAAAAAAGCTCCATCATGCCATCAATTTGTTTCCTTCTCCCTTCTGTTTCTTTTTGCATTTTTCGTTTGTGGATTGGCCCGGGCAATAATGAGCGGCCAAGCAACCTGACCATGGCAAAACATTCAAGTAAATGACTGTTCAGGGCCAAGGTTAGCTAATGGTTGCAAGGACTGTCAAGTAAGTTGTTGAAGGAATGCAGTCAAGCACATGCAGTATTAAAAATACCTGCATCGACTGTTGTTGGGTGTTTTTTCTTTCCCCTGAAGAACAAGGCATGAGATTTTTTTCAGCCTATTAAATCTGAGAGAAGACATTACATCAGAACAGGGTGACCCAAAACATGTAACCTTAAAACATTTGCTTTTGAAAACAAAAGGGGTCGGTGGATTTTTATGTTTTGGATATCAGATTAAAGCTGAGAGCTTTTTCTTTCAAATACTGAACAAAATCGTGAAAATACCACTTTGGGTTGCTGAGAAAATGTCAATTATGTAAAAGTAGTCATTTTTCATCCTGTACACAAGTCACTTTAAACAATGAAACATTTTTTCACTTGTTTGATGGCTTGAATTTTTTTTGGGGGGGGGGGGGGGGGTGGGGGGGGTGGGGGGGGGGGTGGGGGGGGGGGGGTGGGGGGGGGGGGGGGGGGGGGGGGGGGCTGACAGGAGGAGTAGACAAGTACCCCAAAAAAGCCACAATATTTTATGTGTAAACTTTTGGCAATCACATTTTCCCTCCTATTTCATTTTTTTTTTTTTTCATGCAATGTACGGATTTTAACATTATTCATATTCAGGACTTCCTTCATCGCAGCGGATTTTGGCCCAACAATTTAAAACATCATCATTTGAATTGACGGCAAACGATACGCGTGGAAAAAACATCTGCCCAGCAGGGGAACGACCAAATTTCACTGCTAAAACGGAATGAACGTCTGTGAAACTTGAGATGACTAAAAATTATGGATAATAACACATGATCCGATACAAGCTATACATGTATGATATATCCGGTCATCTTGATCATATTTCTGTTTTTAGAAAGTATTGTTATTAAAGCAATGCATATTTGGCCAACCATTCAGATTTTATTACATCTTTTCAAACATCATTTTGTGGAAAGAAAACATTGTCTTTATACCGACTATTGATTATCCAATTTCTACATCTAAAAGGTTTTATGAAAAAAAATGGCAAAAATATTTTTTTCAGATATCCTTTTTTCAAGTAAAGCTTTAGTTACAAGTCCGGGAATTTTTATGAGTTATGAATACATGTAGTTGTTTCTTGCGTCTAACTCTCTACAATCTTTGAAAAGGGTATGAAAACATTTTTCCTTTTCTGAAAATGCCAGATGAATTATGCTGCGTTGTGCAGTACCAAAACATTGTTATGCTTTGTCCTTTCTGGGATTTCAAGTAATTTAATCGATTAAACTTACATTATGGTGCCGACTAAAGTAACACGATTATTTAAGATGAATAATCCTGAATGGAGGTTGCTGTAGATGAAAATAAAAAAGATAAAATGAAAAGAAAATCATGCGTCTTAATTCATCTTTCTTATTAAACTTATCTGTCAGTTGATATCACAATTCGTTGGAATGGGAATGAATGCCTCCTTGAAGCGAATCACACTGAATTGAATTGAATATCAAATATTCCACTTCATCTGAAACTAAGGAGAAAAAAAAGTGGCCAAACTTCATGTATTAAAAAAAACCCTGGCCTCTGCTTAAAATAACAAACTGAAGCGGGTCCACACTGTTATTGACTTAAGGCTCTTTTCAAAAGCCTGCAGGCCGCATTCGCAGCGAATGATATAAAGGGGTTTGGCAATGTGACCTGGGACATATTTCAAAGTCCGAGTGTCCAGTGCTTCGTGGGCCGCGGCCGGTCAAAAAACAAAAATTTGAGCGTTGGCCATTTATCACTGTGTCACAAAGGATAGAAAGGTCGGGCGATAAAAAGGAAGAAAAAAACAAGTGACCTCAGTGTAGGGTTGTGTGTTAAATGAGTTCCATGTGGGGCAACTGGTCAGAGCTGCACGATCATTTCCTATAGATGACATTTTGCATTTTCCCAGACGGGTCTGACCGGAGTAGCCTAGCAGATAGGGACCGACCCTTGGGATGGGGGGGGGGGGGGGAGGGAGGCTGGGGGAGGGGATTGTACAATTTATAGGGCCACGACCTTTGAACTTATGCCATCATTCTTTGGGGTCCCACTGGCCAAGTGCATGACAGGCACATCCTATATTGGAATGACTGTTCACTGTTGTTCAATGTCCATACTCCGGTTTTGTTTTTTTTGTTTTTTTTTAAAGGGGCTCGATCAGCAGCGTTTGTCAAAACCTCGATTCTAGAACTTCACCAGAAATTGGTCTCAGTCTTTTCCGGAGTGAGACTTGCTCCACAGATACGCAGACAAAGTTGCAGAAGTTGTTTTTACGCAAAAGGACATGTACGGGATTTTGAGATATGGGACTGACCGTTGGGGTTTTTGAGATTTTCTGAATCAGAAACTATAAATTTGCAATTTCCCAAAATATAATTCTAAATCCATCAAGCAGAAGTGTTCTTTGGTCATTTCAGTGAAACCAAAATGTACAGAAATTTATAAAAAAAAAAAATTAATTGTGTGTTTAGCTCATAATTGGGTCGTCATGTGTCTGTCACTTAATTCCTTAAGGGTTGATAGGGTCGCGGTACCTATGAAAGTCATATATCATTTTGAAGCTGGAAACCTCAGGAATTTGAAAATGCCGAAACCTGAACAACAACATTTGTCAACTTTGTCCAGGTTTGGTAGTGATTTTATCTACCAGGGTCACATCCAAAATGGTAAACAATACTGTTATCTTGGCAAAACCCCGTCTACATATGTTGTTCTTCAATAGCAATTCATCCTTACTGTACAAACACAGAAAGCGAAAAGAAACAACATCAATCTCCTGCCAAATCTCTTTGATATTGTCATGCCTATGGCCAAAAAAAAAAGTCTCCGGTTTCTGTTATGCGCGCGCGTCGCCGTAGCCATGCGCGTCGGCAAAATGAAAAAGTTTTTTTTCAATGAAAGATGATGTCTCAAAACCGCCAAACTCACTGGTTTGACTGGAATCCTGCTGCTGCACAATTTTAACGTGTTTTTAGATGGGGTTATGATCGAGAATAAGCTTTATGTGGCCTCTCTGGTCTCCCATAATATTTGCACTAAGTTTAGTCGGGCACCATTTGCAGTCATCAGCCGACATTTGAAGCCAAAAAAAACAGGTAAAAAAAAAAAATGCCGCGTCGCCGCACCACTTTTTGGGCAAGCTCCATATACCAGAAACCGGAGACTTTTTTTTTTTGCCTATACATTTAGAACACTAATTTTGTGTAATACCCAGATACATGTATAGTTCATCGGCATATGATTTGACTCATCACCATATTACGTTTGGGTGACTCCTCCTCAAATCAAACAAAATCAAAATCAGATTGGATTTGGAATCATTAAGTCACTTGGGGGGATCAACATCCTGTAGGAACTGGGAGAATAAATTAAAAACATTTTGAAAGACATGTCTTAAATGATCACGTTTCAGAGAGGGATATTACATCTGACCTTGTACAGGGCAAGTCAATAAAAGCGGAACCCAAACCCCAAAAATTATATTTCATATTTAAAAAAATATGTAGCACCAAAAATAATGATGACTGGAAAGCCAATTTCATAAGCTACTTTTGGATGAAAATATTACTAAAATTGGTCAATCCGTTCAAAAAATATCACCATTTAAACACAATGACCCTAAAACCTGTCTCGTCCAAAAAATGCGATTTCAAGAATCGTCGTCACAATTGTCTTCAAACATCACCAGCGATGAAATCTTGCTTTAAATGTTAACAATATGCAACAAAGTCCTTTTGAAGGCCTGCCTTTTAAAAAAGTAGATTTTATAAATCATATCGTTTGCCTAACCAGGGTTGTTAATCAAAATATTGTGTGCTACAGTTGGTGACAGTTGTTGAAACAAGTATTTTCTGTGTCATTTTCTTTGTTGTTCCAAACAGTCAAAACACACAATATATTGATTTTTTTGGACGAGACAGGTTTTACGCGGGGATACGGTCATTGCATTTAAATGGTGATATTCTTTTAACGGATAAAGCAATTTCAGTAATTTTTTCATCTAAAAGTAGCTTTTGAAATTGGCTTTCCAGTCATTATTATTTTTGGTGCTCCATATTTTTAAAAAATGAAATACATTTTTTGGGGTTTGGGTTCCGCTTTTTTTGACTCACCCTGTATATAAGTGATTCACTTCAAAATACTGAAATTATGGAAATGTTTCCTTTTTATTCGGCAGTGGATAGATTTGAAAGTCTTGGGGAAGAATTAATTTCAAAAAATGCTGGAGTTGCCCAAGCCGTGTTAGATTTGTCAAGGTTTTCTTTAACTTGAGAAAAAAGTATTGAATTGTACATAGTCATATGTACCACCCTTCCCTGGCACGGCTAATTACCAGAAGCTACATGTATGTTGCAGACCAGTAAACAGACTGCCATACTAGAACCTCCGTGATAATTGCACGCACTTCCGAAACTTATTTAAAATACTCACAACTCTCCAAGGTGTTTGAAACACACATCAAATTAAAGCTTAATATTTCATCATCTTTCATTTTCCGTTCAATTTTTGCGAGTTTAACCAATGACTTTTGGGAGAAATTCCATCCAAAGATGATCACCCCTAAAAGCAGGCCTGAAGCCCATCGCCATTTTGAAAAACGGATGCCTACGCTCCATTGCAAAATGCAGCCATTTTAGGGCCTAATTTCATCCAAATTTCACACTAATGGGAGCTCACAGTCCTCTGCATGGCTTCCATCCTTCTTTTTTTTTTACAAATCCTCCAGTTCGCGGCCCTCAAAATGCTCTAATACCGGAGAATTTGAGGGCATGCAAATCGTGATTTGGTCGGCGTAGGCAATTTCAGGCCTACTTACTGGTCTGCACCCAGAAAAGACAATTGGTATTATTGGTTGTTGACTCCGTGCACAAGCACCCCCTCAAGAGTTTACAAAGGGAGAGTTGGGGGAGACCACCGGGGCGGGGCACTCCAATGACGACACCTGATGCCCACGCGAAGCGACGAGTTTGCGCATCTTCAGAATAAAGCAGGAGTGAGATTTGGAGAAAAAAAGAGGAAGAATCCACAAATAATCAGCAGATTATTGTCCAAGCACAGCGTCTGTTTTCATAAAATTTGGCGGGAAATCTTTTTGCTAAGCACTGTCGATAGCAGAATTTTCAATAATCGATTTATCGGAAATCTAATATCGAGAACATTCGATATATCGATTATCCCATGTAAAAGTTAAAGACCATAAAGATGACACTTTGATAACAAAAAAATTCAATTTTTTTTTTTTAATTTTAAGTCCCAGTTTTCCACGGCTTTCTCTGGAGCATATTGCTCAAACTTTAAAACAAATCTCAGCACTGACATTTTGTCCACAATGAGCGTTTTTTGTATAGTTTTAAATTGGGGGAGACCGCGAATTCCAGCGAACGCAGAGCACAAAGCGACGCCGCTTGGCCTTTCGCAATGTTTTTATTTTGAGTCACAAGCACAAGTTGCCGCCAACTTTTATTTCATTATACAGCAAACGTTAAACACAAAGTAAAAGCACAACGGGAGATTTATTGTGACAATAATCTGACGCATTTTCAATATTTTCGAGATATAATTCCTCCATATCGTTACGATTAAAAAATTGCTATTGGCGATATCAATATCAAAATATTATTGAATGATCGAGTAATATCGACATATCGACGGTGCTTATCCTTTAGCCTCTAGCAACAAGTTCGAGAGTTGATTCAGGACACACACTGGGAAGAGATTCAGCCGCACCAACTTGTGAACTAGAAAAAACCTGGCTTTTCCCTCCTTTGTTTACTTTGTATCCCACGCTGAAATGTTTCCCCTGGGAATAAAGTGACTTGTCATCCACTCATATGTCACAAAGAATTACTATTCTTACTTTTTTTAAGCCTTGATTTCTTAGAATGTAATGCATATATATTAGCGTGTATCAATATCTTGCTGCAAGCAGTGAATAGGGATAATGACAACATTTCCAAACGAGTTTTTAAAAAAAATGGAAAATACTCGCTGCAAGCACTGAAACTCAAATGTCACTTCACAAATAACAAAAAAAAAAGGTTCGAGTGTATTGCTCGAATAATCATCTACATTTGCAAGAACAACTTCAAGAACAAGAGTGTTCTTTAAATAACTCAATTTAAATGTAAATTTGGCCTTTTCATCAAACCCTTTTAAAAAAAAATGCACAATGAACCTTTGAAGCCAGGCATCTATTACAATGCTCCCGAGTGAAGCGGATTAAATGCTAAATGGCCGTCTTACATGGAAATGGAACAAAGTATCGGGAATTTTAGACCAGATAATGTCTAGTTGAATAGCGAAGAGGCCCCTGAAAAAATTTTTGTTGGGGGGGGGGGGGGCGGGCTTAGTACCGGTACTTAACCCTCCTGCTATTTAAACAGTCACAGACAGTCAAAATTTAGTTCCACTTCCCCTGCTATACTTTTAACACAGGCTAGTCACCAGCAGTCAGATCATGTGTCAAGCAAGCACCGTGATTAGTCAAACTCAGTCAACAGACCATGAACAGACAAAGCAGGCAAGTTGTAGGCACAGCTGTTTTACCACTCACCCTGAGTCAAAGCATCTAGCTGTGTCAAATACTCAAACAGTCCCAGCCACTCAATCCGCCCCCAATAACTTTGGATCATCTTTGGATCAATACACAGTGGCTGGACGGGGAACCAGTCTAGGTCTCCCCCAATTTTCTGGCCGTTGTGCACGGAGCCCGTACAGTACAGGGGCATATATAAAAAATAATCATCTGTACATAATAGGTTGGCATGTGAAATTAATGAACTTGTAAACTGTCAAATTGGTTTCACTTTCTCTTGAAATTCATGGTGCCTGCATGGTCATCTGTAACCGCAGAGATGCAAATATGGTAGGAATGGAAAGCTGATGAACCACCTATTACATGTAAGATGTAATCACTTTTGACAGTGCTCATTCATATACTTTCACAAATGAACCAATTAGGCCTATAGTCTGATGCACCCTGTAAAATGCCATGCAACTGAACACAGTGTAATTTGTACCTTAAAGAGGTTGTGGAATGCTGGAAGACATTTCCGTCATTTTTCGGGTATATGTAGCCTAAGGTGTGATGAAATAAAAACGACTATTGTTTCTGTCATGAAATGACTACAAAAGGTACTTTTGAGAGCTGCTTTTCAGGTCCTGTTTCGACCCGAATGTGCAATTTGTGTAAAAGTCGTCATTGGGGGCAGCAAACAAAACATAGTAAATCGTGACGTAATAAACAGGACTCCCGATGCAGCGCAGTATACACGAGTCCTGTTTATTACGTCACGATTTACTATGTTTTGTTTGCTGCCCCCAACGACGACTTTTACACAAATTGCACGTTCGGGTCGAAACAGGACCTGAAAAACAGCTCTCAAAAGAACCTTTTGTACTCATTTCATGACAGACACAACAGTCGTTTTTATTTCATCACACCGTAGGCTACATATACCCGAAAAAATGACGGAAATGTCTTCGAGCATTCCACCTCCTCTTTAATTGGCTGTGCATCTCTGGGAATATGACAAGATTGGCCAGAGCGCATACCTATGTTCCCCAATACCTATGTTCCCCAACTGTAACCCTAATCCTAACCGGGAGTAACACAATGTTAGGTGTGGGTTGTTGTCACATAGGGGTGTCGGAACATAAGTGTAATCATTTCTGATGGCCATTATCATCCCCACTCCTCTATCCAACTAACTGTATGTTAAAACATTGTTTCCTTATTTTTTGGGCGCATTTTAAAAGGGGTTTATTTATTTATTTATTTATTATTTTAACTGGTAGCCCATTCAGTGGAATCCACTGATCTCCCATGGGGCCCAATAAGAGAATACAATGTGAAGAAATTACAGTTTTAGAGGTGGGAGAAAAAACCCAGAAGAGTATTCTGAGGGAAACCCATGGAATCAGGCAGGGACTGAAAACCCAATCCACATATTGGCCCAGGCGGGATTCGAACCCGGGTCACAGCGGTGGAAGGCGAGGAAAGTACCGCTACGCCAACCTGACTCCCCGGACTCAAACGTGAGGTTCACTGCACAAAAAATTGAAAATTGCCCCACTAAAAAAATTGTCTCTGCTGAAGTTTGTAACGGGCGGGTGAACTCAGAGTTTACAAACGGGAATATAATAAATTTTCAATTACTGTAAAATTTGAGGCAAACGTTTGCTCTAGCAAGGCACTAGAGGCAAAAAATCAAAGTGCGCGCCACGCTAGGGGGACGCGCCATGTTAGGGGGCATCAACATACTTTTCCAAAGGGGTAATGCAGATGCTGAACAACTGGTGGCTGAACACATGATAGTTTTTTATTAAAAAAAAAAAAAAGTCTCTCTTTCAAATAATTTAACGTGTCTCAAATTTGAAATGGACGAACTCGTTTTAAGTCAGGCATTCAAACTGTAAGTGCATGCCTCCTTTTTTCACGGCTCCTCAAATGACAATGGAATGAAATCTTCCCCAATTCGGTTCAAGGACCTTTATGTTCTGTACAATATTGTCGTACGAATGCTAACCGGGTGAAGGACCTATATTTCCATGTTATCAAATACAGGGTATGCGGATGTCAAATCTCGAATACAATCATTTCCCCCGAGCCAAAGATACAGCATGTCATTTGATCGGACGATATTGAAATGCCTCATGCATTAAAGATGTGCATGTACACTGTCCAATTTTCTTCGACAAATTCGATTCCCCCCCCCCCCCCCCCCCCCCCCCCCCCCCCCGGTGAGATTTCCCGCCTGTATGTTTTATTTTAATGAAACAGCTGGTTGATTCTATTTCGGGTAACCGCAACCCTCAGAAAAAGATTTTTTATTTTGGATTGCCATTAATTGCGCACTAACTGATCTGCCTTCCGAGTAGACTGGTTCCCGGTCCCTACATTTTCGATGATGATAGGGGGTGGGAACCAGTCTACCCTGCACGAACTGACATATGGTTGGGCCGCAATAAATTTTTAAATCTGTAGAGTAAAAAGTCCCGAAATAAACGTGGGCAGATTTTGTTTATGTTGATGTCTCATTCGGACTCGAAGCGAATAACTTATCCTGAGCAAAATACAGGGTGATGCATAAAGAAGGAAACCGACTTTTGACAGCAATTTTCAAAAACTTGTTGAGCATTTTTCACAAATTCAATTTGATGGTATTAAAATATTGATCTTTATACATAAGTGACGAAAAAATGGTTGCAAATGCATATATATTTCGTCTCTGAGATATGTTGAAATATTTCATGTGTCAAACCTGTTTGTCCACAGACGGCTTTATTATTCCATCCGTTTGACTGAGCTCCGAAGCTTGATTTGACTACAAAAAAAACACTACACTAGACTTACACGTGGACAACAGTGATTTTGCTGACTTGTATTCAAATTTGCATAATAACACTATTCTTGCGATTTTGTTAAAGATGTTTTCACCACGTATGGTTGAAGGGCTATACATCAATACATTATAAAAAAAAAATAGTTCAAATAAGTTAAGTAAGTAGGTTAAAATTCCTGTCAAAAGTGGGTGTCCTTCTTTTTGTAAGTAATTTCAAAATAAAACTATTTCTTTCAGGGTAAAACCCCCAAAAGCAAAGACGGTGCAACTTTAACATTGTCAACGAGACATGCATCATCTTTGACGGGATCTGAACTCATCAGGTTACTTCTCCAGGAACATAAACTAACACAACTAGAGCACGCGTCAGAGACGAGAGAGAGATGGAAAGTCAAAGCCCTTTCGATGGTCAAGACCCGTGAGGAAGGATCAGCGAGGGATTTCCACAATCGCCTGAACTGGGCCCGGGCAAAGAAAAACAATTATGTTGAATGTGTGCATGCATAAAGACCGGCACCGGAAATGCGGAAACTCGGAAATGCGGGTTGAGATATTCAAATCGCGGGGGTTTGCGAAGAGAGAATCGTAGATGCTTGGGAAATTGGAAGATCACTAAAGCTCTCCGCATTTTACAGGACGGTGAGGGATCAGAATAAAAAAAAATTGTCCTGGTTTTCTCAACAAAAAGGGAGGACATTACAAATTGGTTGTTATATTACTGGAAGAAGTAGTACGGCAGATAGGTGATGGGATTGTGCCTTTTTATGATACAAGCATGGCATTTGGCACACAGCTATAGTCGGCGTATGTCATGAGAAAGATATTTGGCTATAGGGCCATTGCAGATTTGTCCTTTGAAAAAATATAGGTAGAATACCAATGAGCAATGGCAGCCATTTTGAAAATTTTGAAAATTGCTTGTTATTCTACCTATGTTTTTTTTCAAAGGACAAATCTGTGATGTCCCTATAGCCAAATATCTTTCTTAATTAAGACATGCTCTGACTGTGTGCCAAATGCCATGCTTGTATCTTCAAAGGCACAATTCCCCCAAATACTTCCCCTGTCTGCCCCAGCAGTTTATGACTTCAATTCTTGACACAAACACTGAAAACAGTCTTTTAAAAAACAACCGTTTAAAGTCACATTCACCAGTCATATTTTGGCTGAATGGCTCGTGACTTTACTTGGGGCTGGATGGACTTGTGATGGCCTTGTGATGGATTAACGGACTTTTGGGAATTGTGATTAACTCAACTTTAAAACTGCCACATTACATTACTAAATTGTGTCATCTTTAAAAAAAAAAAAAAAGCTTCTTTTCCCCCGTTGATGATTATTTTTTATTTTTTTCATATTTGAAAGGGCCTTGAACTCCTTTTTTTTTTTTTTAAGCTTCTAGCTTCTATCCGTAGGGATCAACAGATACAAGAAAAGTCCTCAACTTGGATTGGATGACTTGTGACCGACTTACGATGGACTCGTCTACAAAACTGTCAAATTACAGCACGTCCCAAAACACCTCCAACATTATTTTTGCGAGGCTCTAGCATCGCCGCTGACACACGTACCGCTGTTATTTTAATTTTTTTTTTTTTCATTTTAAAGCTTGGAATCTTAACTTCATCCCCGGCAAGTATTGGTTTGATTTTCAAAATGGTTTTTGAAACGATTTGTGTTCAAATAAAGGCCGCATGTCAAAAACTCCACGGATTTCGAGCTAAAATCAATCATGCGCATTTTTGTCCTAATGTGGAAATGCTTCATCATGTTCATGATGTGACGATCTCTTTGCCTTTTACTTTCTGTGTTTCCTTTTCTTTTCGATCATACGTATACCTAAGATTTTGAGGAATTTTGTTGCTTCAAACGGCGAAAAAAAAAACCACAAAAAAACTGCTTCTGAATAACTTCAGTAAAACACTCAATCTATAAACAGTGGAATCAGAGCTCTGTTTCCATAGTGCATGTGTTATTGCCAGTCATAGCTGAGTAATTCCAACGAGGCTTTATTTTTTGGAGACAAAATCCCAGGATTCCAATGCAATCACCATGCAATAGCGAGAAGATCAAGGCGATTGCGGAATTTTTTTTTTTTACTTTTCAAAGATGAAGCTCCGCATGAGACTTTTTAAGCAACATTTAAATCTTCAATCCTAATTCGTCACACGTTGGTAATCTCCTGCATAAATGGGGAGAATTTTTTTTACATTAAAAAAAGAATCAAGAATGTTTGTAAAGATCTCAATGCTAACAACATATGTGCGGAGCACAGCGCTCTGTAATGATTGTCGTTAATCACTTACACTACATGTACAGTCTACCGATGAAGCCACTTTTGCCAAGTTATTTTCAAATCTTTTTCAAGGTATGAATTTACATCCCCTGAACCACGTTTGAAACTTTGACATTTCATTTTTCAAGAAATTACTTTGGCAGGTTTTTTGGGTTTTTTTTTCCCCGTTTTAATATCAGTAGTAACAATGATTGTAGCAAGTCGTCATGGCCCTTTTTTTTTCTTTTCTTTTTTCCCACTGACAACTTTTGAAAACCTGCAAACAATACAAACTTTACAACTCCACCCAGGGGAGTCAATTGCTTCTCAAAAGTGGGGGGGGGGGGGGGGGATACCTTGATCAGAACTAGTGCAGAGCGTATGGTTCGGGGCCCGTTTAAGGGCCCAAAGAAAAATTTGATTCTAGACACTCTCTGTAGTGCGATCTGAGGCAATTTCTGATCACTTTAACCAATATTTTCTTAGCAAAAGATAACAATTTAAACATCACTTTCAAGGTTGAAGTCATTGAATCAGCTATGAATTCTGAGCTAAAGGTGTGGGGTTCTTGAAAATGTTTGATTCTAGATGCTCTGTGGTGCGATCTGAGGCAATTTCCGATCACTTTAACCAATATTTTCTTAGCAAAAGATAACAATTTAAACATCACTTTCAAGGTTGAAGTCATCGAATCAGCTATGAATTCTGAGCTAAAGGCGTGGGGTTCTTGAAAAATTGTGATTCTAAATGCTCTGTGGTGCGCTCTGAGACAATTTCTGACCACTTTTAACCAATATTTGTTTAGCAAAAGATACCTTGTACATAATAGGGCCCTGTAAATGAGACACACGAGTTCAAAAATCTTGGGGGGGGGGGGGGACATTTGATGTTGTGTCCCCCATCCTTCAAAAAGTGGGGGGGGGGGGGGGGGGGGAACATGTCCCCCTGTCCCCACCAGGATTGACGCCCATGACTCCACCCAGCTAGTGGGTGCCGTGCGAACCGCCGCATCCCACTAGTAAGTAATACAAAGACTGTAAAATAACTGGTATACATGGGTCGATCATTCTAAGCATTTGGGTTCCACTTTTTTCCTGTCCCTGTTTAGCATCTGACATCTATGATTGAGTGATTCTGATGCATTCCTTAAACCCAGTCGTCCTCCAAGAGTGATTATGATATAAATCATTTAAAGTAGTCCTTCCTAATTGTTATAGATCTGTCTTGAATACTGTATTTTCATTAGCCTAGAACGATCAAGTGTTAAGTTTAATTAAAAGTCATGGCACACTCCCCTGTGGGATATCACGTACGTGATACCCCGGGAGTGTGCTATGACTTTGTATGTACGGTACGTACGGTGTGAAACGCTTGTATCGGTTGTACCCACGCTATTTTCACTACGCTTTTACGCATGAGTGGGAACAGCAAACTAGCAGACAATCAGCTGTTTCACTCAAGCACGCATGCATGTGAGTTGACGTCCGATTGGCATGATTGTTGTGTTTACTGCTGTTTGTTTTTTGTGATTTTTACATCAAAATCCAAAGAATCCAAGACAGGGATAGATAACAAACAATTGTTGACTGCTGTAATGTGGGATATGTTTTGAACACCCGAGGGGCACATAGCACCCTCGGCTTCACCTTGGGTGTTCTGCGCCCCTCGGGTGTTCAAAACATCATATCCCACATCACAGCAGTCAACAATTGTCAATTACACTTTAATGGCAAAGTACAAAGTCCAGGTGTAACTGGGACAGGGGAAAAATGTCACACTTTGAAAACCACATTCATACAGAAAAAAATTGTGTTTATGAGTACCTTTCCAGGAAAATCTCTGCTACTGATTATAAGTACATTTATTGGTTGAAGGGTGGGGGGGGGGGGAACAATCAGAATGAAGTGACCTGTGGGATCAGTATTATCATCACAGCTTTACGCTCTGCTACTTTTCCATGGATTCCTGACAAAGGAAAACTTGTACATTTGCTTTGTTGATTATAATGCAAAATATAGCGTACATGGTTTGAGGGTATAGATTCCACAGGTCTCTGTCCCTTGGGGTTTAGCGGTCTAACTTCCCCAGGCCAACTCACGGCGAGGAGAATTAAATCGACGCTCGTCTTTCGGAGTCTGAGAGAAAACTTACTGAAACTGCTACTGAAAAGAAAACCTGATATATTTTGTTTTGTCTTTTTAGCATCGGGGGGGGGGGGGGGGGGGGGGGGGGGGGGGGATGGGGGGGGGGGATGGGGGGGGGGAGGAAGGAATACAAAACATGCACAAAGTCTCCACTCTGCGGACGGGTCTTTCTAGTGGTGTGCATTTATGGATAGTTCGAGAACCAGATTGGCCTACCCTATTCAAGTAAAACACGGGTACCATGGATACAAAACATGCACAGAGCTAGACCCCCCTATGTTGACAGGTCTTGCTGTGTCCATTTAAAAAGGTAGTTCGGGAACCGGCCTACCCTATTGGAGTAAGACACGGGTACCAAGATACAAAAACATGCACGGAGACCCCTTCTGTTGACGACTCATTCTAGTGGTGTGCATTTACGGGTAGTTTGGGAACCGGGGACCCTATTGAAATGAAACCTGGATACCCGTAAAATGGTTGAATGGTGCAATTTCAATTCTTTAGAAAAGTATTTTTATGGTTGCTGGTCGGGTTGCAAGTTTCTCTGCCAAAAGAAACTCAAAATGTTTCGCCCCGATGACTAACAAAGCGCAGGGCGTGACTTTTCATTACTCTGGCTTGTTTTTTTGGGTTTTTTTATTACTACCAGACTAAACACATTAAATAAATTTCAATGACCATTATTATTGCTTGAAATCAATAAAAAATGAAAAAAATACAAGATATCAATCCCATCTGTTAGCTGAATTTAGAAATTGTTTACATGTACCGGCACTGGCACAGCCCCAAAATAGCCGACTATAAAAAAAATTACAACACATGGGGCAAGCTGTAGGCTTTGATAAACTTGTAAAAAAAATTAATTGCCCTTGGAAATCCATACTTTTAGAAATTCAGTCATGTACATCCCATCGTCTGTTGCTCTGTTTAAATTTTGAAACATCTGGTAACAAAAGTTTCCAATATTGTTTTGTAGCAACAACAACAAAAAGCGGCGTAATCAATGCGCGGAGCATGATGTTTGCTTTGGGAGGCACAGTGGGATTGTAGTGTCTTCAGTAATTTGTTAAACTAAACCAAAACTTAGGAAAACTACCAAGGTGCATAAAATCATTATAAAAATGAACAAAGACATTGACTGGCACCGGGTTTGAACCTGCGCCCTCCGGGTTACCGTTCCGGTGCTCTACCAACCAAGCTATCCAGCCCTATGTTGGCGGATCCCCATTTTGACCAAAGACAGGTAAATGAAGTATATGAACATATGAGACCCATTATGTAGCACCTTTTTGCTAGGTGCTGCGGCGCATAATTGCTGCCACTGCCAGAAACACCGGGGCAAACCCCCTCCTCTTAGCGACAAGTGTTACTGGGTTCTTTAACGTGCATTACACAACACACGGGACCTAAGGCTTTAATGGCAATAATGGTAAAGTGCCTTGCTTAAGAGCACAAGCACCATGTTCCCACGGTCAGGATTCGAACCCATGTACCACGGCACACGAGTCGAACACCGTAACCATTGGACCACAGCGCCCCACAATACTTTTAGAAAAGTATTTTTATGCTTGCTGGTGAGGTTGAATTTCTCTGCCAAAAGAAACTCAAAATGTTTCCCCCCGATGAGAAAAAAAGTGCAGGGCATGACTTTTCATTGATCTGGCTTGTTTTTTCGGTTTTTGTATTACTACCAGACTAGACACAATTGCTTGAAATCAATAAAAAATGAAAAAAATACAAGATATCTATCCCATCTGTTTGCTGAATTTAGAAATTGTTAACATGTACCGGCACTGGCACAGCCCCAAAATAGTCGACTATAAAAAAATTACAACACATGGGGCAGGCTCTAGGCTTTGATAAACTTGCAAAGAAATTAATTGCCCTTGGAAATCCATACTTTAGAAATTCAGTCATGTACATCCCATCGTCTGTTGCGCAGTTTAAATTTTGAAACATCTGGTAACAAAAGTTTCAAATATTGTTTTGTAGCAACAACAACAAAAAGTTGTGTAACTAATGCACGGAGCATGATGTTTGCTTTGGGAGGCACGGTGGGATTGTAGTGTCTTCAGTAATTGTTAACTAAACCAAAACTTAGGAAAACTGACAAGGTGCATAAAATCATTATAAAAGTGAACAAAGACATTGACTGGCACCGGGTTTGAACCTGTGCCCTCCGGGTTACCGTTCCGGTGCTCTACCAACCAAGCTATCCAGCCCTATGTTGGCGGATCCCCATTTTGACAATGGCTTTGTTCAAGGCATGGGCGTCAATCAGTGGGGGACGGGGGGAGCAAGTCCCCCCACTTTAAGAAGTGGGGGGGGGGGGGGGGAAATTATCATATCGTTTGTCCCCTCCCCCACTTTTTTGTCCCCATATATATGATTCTATAGCTCAGAATAGCTGATTCAATTACTGGTGCAATTTCAATTCTTTAGAAAAGTATTTTTATGCTTGCTGGTGAGGTTGAAAGTTTCTCTGCCAAAAGAAACTCAAAATGCTTCCCCCGATGAGAAAAAAAGTGCAGGGCGTGACTTTTCATTAATCTGGCTTGTTTTTTGGTTTTTCATTACTACCAGACTAGACACATGTGAAAATTTTAATGATCATTATTATTGCTTGAAATCAATGAAAAAAAAGAAAAAGATATCTATCCCATCTGTTTGCTGAATTTAGAAACGTTTAACATGTACTGGCATTGGCACAGCCCCAAAATAGTCGACTATGAAAAAAATTACAACACATGGGGCAAGCTGTAGGCTTTGATAAACTTGCAAAGAAATTAATTGCCCTTGGAAATCCATGCTCTTGGAAATTCAGTCACGTACATCCCATCATCTGTTGCTCAGTTTAAATTGTGAAACATCTGGTAACAAAAGTTTCAAATATTGTTTTGTAGCAACAACAAAAGAAAGGGGCGTATTCAATGCACGGAGCATGATGTTTGCTTTGGAGGCACGGTGGGATTGTAGTGTCTTCAGTAATTTGGTAAACTAAACCAGTACTTAGGAAAACTGACAAGGTGCATAAAATCATTATAAAAATGAACAAAGACATTGACTGGCACCGGGTTTGAACCTGCGCCCTCCGGGTTACCGTTCTGGTGCTCTACCAACCAAGCTATCCAGCCCTATGTTGGCGGATCCCCATTTTAACAATAGCTTTGTTCAAGGCATGGGCGTCAATCAGTGGGGGACTGGGGAGCAAGTCCCCCACTTTAAGAAGTGGGGGGGGGGGGGGAATTATCATATCGTTTGTCCCCTCCCCCACTTTTTTGTCCCCATATATATGATTCTATAGCTCAGAATAGCTGATTCAATTACTGGTGCAATTTCAATTCTTTAGAAAAGTATTTTTATGCTTGCTTGTGAGGATGAAAGTTTCTCTGCCAAAAGAAACTCAAAATGTTTCCCCCCGATGAGAAAAAAAGTGCAGGGCATGACTTTTCATTGATCTGGCTTGTTTTGTTTTTTTACTACCAGACTAGACACATGTGTAAGTTTTAATGATCATTATTATTGCTTGAAATCAATAATAAAAAAAAAATACAAGCTATCTATCCCATCTGTTTGCTGAATTTAGAAACGTTTAATATGTACTGGCATTGGCACAGCCCCAAAATAGTCGACTATAAAAAAAAATTACAACACATGGGGCAAGCTGTAGGCTTTGATCAACTTGTAAAAAAAATTAATTTGTCTGTTAAGCAAACATCTGGGCCATTAATGCCAGACTCCATGCCCTTGGAAAATCAGTCATGTACATCCCATCATCTGTTGCGCAGTTTAAATTTTGAAACATCTATTAACGGAAGTTTCAAATATCGTTTTGCAGCAACAACAACAAAAGCGGCGTCATCAATGCGAGGAGCATGATGTTTGCTTTGGGAGGCACGGTGGGATTGTACTGTCTTCCGTAATTTGTTAATTAAACCAAAACTTAGGAAAACTGACAAGGTGCATAAAATCATTATAAAAATGAACAAGGACACTGACTGGCACCGGGTTTGAACCTGCGCCCTCCGGGTTACCGTTCCGGTGCTCTACCAAGCAAGCTATCCAGCCCTATGTTGGCGGATCCCCGTTTTGACAATGGCTTTGTTCAAGGCATGGGCTTCAATCAGTGGGGGACGGGGGGAGCAAGTCCCCCACTTTTTAAAGGTGGGGAGATTATCATATCGTTTGTCCCCCCTCCCACACACTTTTTTGTCTCCCTCCAAAAAAATGTAGCCTACATATGATTCTGTAGCTCAGAATAGCTGATTCAATTACTCTGAACTCAAAATGATGTTTAAAATGTAAGATCTCTTGCTCAAAAAAATTGGTTAAAGTGGTCAGAAATTGGGTTTGACGTTTGTGATACTTTGTGTGAAACTTCTGAAATGAAATGAAGTATTTTAGGAGCAATTGATCATTTGATGTGCAAAAGGATTTTCAGTGTTCCACAAGCGGCAGTGGGTGACAAATTTGTCTTGAAGCAAACTTGAAGCACAGTAAAGATTATGAATAACAGCAATAATAATATTATGGTGGTGCTCATTATTATAGCGCTTTATAACTAAAGCGCTTCACAATTATTATCCCTGTTCATTTTTCTGCAGCAGCTCAAGATCCTGGGTGGAGAGAGGCAATCGTAGTAAAGTGTCTTGCCCAAGAACACAAGCACCATTTTCCCCTTCAGGGTTCGAACCCACGTACCATGGCACGTGAGTCGAAAGTGATGCATTGGACCACAGCGCCTCACATGGAACACGCATCCTGTAACTAACTTTCCAGCAGTTATCCTATATGCATGCAGCAAGAATAGAGTGCACATCTCAGAATAGTATGATCCCTGGCCAATTGCTTTTCAAAAGTGTGGGGGGGGGGGAGGGAATATTCGTTGATTGGAACTATTGCGAGTGCGAAGCGCGAAACCCTAACGGCGTGGGGTTCGGAAAATTTTGGAAAATGTTGGATTCTAGATGCTCTAATGGTGCGATCAGAGGCAATTTCTGACCACTTTAACAAATTTTTTTGCACAAGAGATCATAATTTAAACATCATTTTGAGTTCAGAGTAATTGAATCAGCTATTCTGAGGTATAGAATCATATATACATATGGGGACAAAAAAAGTGGGGGAGGGAGAAACGATATGATAATTCCCCCCCCCCCCCCCTCCACTTTAAAAAGTGGGGGGACTTGCTCCCCCCGTCCCCCACTGATTGACGCCCATGCCTTGAACAAAGCCATTGTCAAATGGGGATCCGCCAACATAGAGCTGGATAGCTTGGTTGGTAGAGCACCGGAACGGTAACCCGGAGGGCACAGGTTCAAACCCGGTGCCAGTCAATGTCTTTGTTCATTTTTAGAATGATTTTATGCACCTTGTCAGTTTTCCTAAGTTTTTCCTAAGTTTTGGTTTAATTAACAAATTACTGAAGACACTATAATCCCACCATGCCTCCCAAAGCGAACATCATGCTCGACGCATTGATTATGCCGCTTTTTTGTTGTTGTTGCAACAAAACGATATTTGAAACTTCCGTTACCAGATGTTTCAAAATTTGAACTGCGCAACAGACGATGGGATGTACATGACTGATTTTCCAAGGGCATGGATTTTTCAAGGGCAATTAATTTTTTTACAATTTATCAAAGCCTTCCGCTTGCCCCATGTGTTGTAAATTTTTTTGTAGTCGACTATTTTGGGGCTGTGCCAGTGCCAGTACATGTTAACAGTTTCTGAATTCAGCAAACAGATGTGATAGATATCTTGTATTTTTTTCATTTTTTATTGATTTCAAGCAATGATAATGATCATTAAAATTTACACATGTGTCTAGTCTGGTAGTAATAGAAAAAAAAACCCCCAAAAACAAGCCAGATTAATGAAAAGTCATGCCCTGCACTTTGTTAGTCATCGGAGCGAAACATTTTGAGTTTCTTTTGGCAGAGAAACTTGCAACCTCACCAGCAATTAAGCATAAATACTTTTCTAAAGAAATGAAATTGCACCATTCAACCATTTTACGGGTATCCAGGTTTCATTTCAATAGGGTCCCCGGTTCCCAAACTACCCGTAAATGCACACCACTAGAATGAGTCGTCAACACAGGGGGTCTCCGTGCATGTTTTCTATCCAGGTACCAGGCCCGTTGCCAAGGGGAGCCTGGTGGGGCCGGGCCGCCATTGGCGAGCAATTGGCCCAACGGCAAAAGCCATGCATGTGTCTTTGTGTATTTTTATGGTAGTGGGCCCCCCTAGTTGGTACTATGGCCCCCTGATGGTCAGGGCTGGCAACGGGACTGCCAGGTACCCGTGTCTTACTTCAATAGGGTAGGCAGAACCGGTTCCCGACCTACCCTTAAATGGACACCACAGCAAGACCCGTCAGCATAGGGGGTCTAGCTCTGTGCTTGTTTTGTTCCCAGGTACCGGTGTTTTACTTGAATAGGGTAGGCCAACCTGGTTCTCGAACTATCCCTAAATGCACACCACTAGAGAAGACCCGTTCGCAGAGCGGGGACTCTGTGCATGTTTTGTATTCCTTCCTCCCCCCACCCCATCCCCCCCTCCCCCACCCCCTCCTCCCCCCCCCCCCCAAAAAAGACATTTTGGGGGATTTCAGGACCTACCGTGTAGTGCCCCTTTAATACTGTCGTCCTCCAAGAGTGATCAATTGTGAATAGCAAACTCCTACCCAACAAACAGAACATCGTTTGAAGTCATTCTTAATGGTCAGTTTTTATTGAAAGAGACATAACTTGGGAACAGAATATGCAAATGACGTGAAATGTTCACAGTTACAAGTCAATGATGTACTTCATCTATGTTTTGTCTTATGAAATGGAAAAAGCCAAATATTTTAAGATTATTTTTCAAATTGTCACTTTCTTTTTGACTCACACTGTAGCTGTTTTCTGAAATGTACTAGTGCATATGGTCGTTCTATAAGGATTCAAATTATAACATTTTAACTGACCATTCAAGTATCAATAAGAATGACTTCAAATAATTTTTTATTTGTTGGCTAGGTAGCTGCTATTCATGACAATCACTCTTGGAGGACGACAGTATTGGAGGACGACTGTATTAAAGTTGCACCTGGTATAGGTCCTGAAATCCCCAAAATGTTATGTTTTGGATTGTTTACTTAGCCTATTTCAAACATCTGGTTGAAAGGAAACCAACCTAATGTCGTACCGTTCTCGATAAAAGACGAAAGAAAAAACCTGGTGTGTACATCGGACCAACAGAGATGAATATGTTTTTCCTGTCGTTCTCAGTCAATGTACGATATCACGTTGTGTTGTCTATACAGCAAGCACCGTGCTTGCGAACAGTGGTGACCAACCACCAATGCACAAAATGTGGGTTCTTACACGTCCGCAAAAGGCGAACACTTTACGGATGAAATCAAACCTATCACCAAAACAGCTTGACTTTCTGGGGTCGCAAAAGAGGACCCCGAAATTCGTTCTCGCACGCATAATACAGGAATAACACAAAAACGCCCAGTTTTGAAAGGATAGTTGTGTGGATGTTTATATCCAACTTTTAAATGTTCCTCTCGATTAACATCATTTCGTTCAAAGCCTGTTTTGTAGCCCAATTGGGCTGTTCCAGGACGCAGTGTCCTTTTAAGGCGTGCATCAGAATTATAGAAAAATAGATGTCAGATGTAACAGGGACAGAAGAAAAAAAAATGTGGACCCCAAACTTATAGAATGACCCATCAACGTGCACATCAATGTACTCTCCCAAAACATCACTTTTCATTCTATGACAATTGAGTGTTTTCAGCAAATGACCTCGACAAGCTTCATCCAGGACTCAAACCCAGACAGTCACCTTGGAACTATGGGACATTTAAACGGCCGCTAAAGAAACCAATTAACTTTCTCCTAAAAAGGGCAGCAATTATGATAATAATTATTTTACTGGATGTGTTACATTTCGGAGGCTACAATGCACTGAAAACTCTCACAGATGTCTGGTGGAAGCCGGTACAGCTTTTTTTAAGCATAAAGGACATGGCATGTGCGCTTTCTTTGAAAGCTAATTACAGCGACGAGGCCAGATGCAAATAAAGCTTGGGGTTTCGTTTGTTGTCTGTAAACAAGGTTAAGCGGGTCGTTATTTATGTGGTCAATCTATCCAATTTTTTTTTATGCACATGTGCATTCAGGCACACATGAAAAAAAAATGAAAGATGGTTTTTGTCCTGATCTTTGCGGCCTGGACACATACATATATTACGTGAATTAAAATTGTCACTCCGAGTGACCTTGCGTTCGGCGCCCGAATGGCTGAGGTGGTATAATGAGAAAGTCATTCAAATTTATCCAATTGAAAATTAATGATCTCTCTGTCGGCTTTGCTCTGCTGACACCCCCCTACCCCCCCCCTTTCCATTCCCAATGTTGGTTAGACTTGTTAAGGGGGATTTTATAAATGATTTATGATATGTAATGTATAAGGTTTTGAACAACGCAGCATGCACCGACAAAGAGCAGTTGTTGTTGGATAGGCATGAGTGCATTTGCAGACAGCATTACATAAAGCCAAAAAAAAAAAGTCTCCGGTTTCTGGTATGGAGCTTGCCCCAAAAGTGGTGCGGCGACGCGGCTTTTTTTTTTTTTTTTTACCTGTTTTTTTTTGGGGGGGGGGGCTTCAAATGTCGGCTGATGACTGCAAATGGTGCCCGACTAAACTTAGTGCAAATATATGGGAGTCCAGAGAGGCCACATAAATCTTATTCTCGATCATAACCCCTTCTAAAAACACGTTAAAATTGTGCAGCAGCAGAATTCCAGTCAAACCAGTGAGTTTGGCGGTTTTGAAACATCATCTTGTATTTTCATTTTGCCGACGCGCATGGCTACGGCGACGCGCGCGCATACCAGAAACCGGAGACTTTTTTTTTTTGGCCGAAGCACCAGAGTGGCCTTTATTAGACCATTTGAATGCTGGGAATGGATTCAAACAGACGCTCGTAAATTATTTGCATGATACACACAAAAATGATTTGCATGCCAGATTAATTGGAGACAGACAATAATGGCTGTTGCGGAGACGCTCCATCATAATTTTCATTTTTTTGTTTTGTTTTTTGTGTTGATTTGAGGTGGTCATGCAATTAACGATTCGGTGATAAAAAATGACCATATGAACAATCAATGCCTGCGGTACTTGTAAGTAATTTACAATTATGCAACTTGCAAATTATCTTAATCTACCTAGTTATATATACGCTGTAAAATATGAATCACTTTTTCCTCAATAAAAAAAACCCAATGAATACAAATGGATGAATAGTCATTTTTATCAATTGGAAACAGCTCTTACAACGGTCACAGCTTTTGGGGCAAAATACAGTGCGAGTCAAAAACGCGGAACCCAAACCCCCAAAAATATATTTCATTTAAAAAAAAATATGCACCAAGTACAATAATGACTGAAAAGCCAATTTCATAAACTACTTTTAGATGAAAAAGTTACTGAAATTGCTCAATCCGTTCAAAGAATATCACCATTTAAACACAATGACACTAAAACCTCTTTCGTCCAAAAATGCGATTTCAAGAATTATCACCACAATTGTCTTCAAACATCACCAGCGATAAAACCTTGGTTTTAAAAGTTCAACATATTCCACAAAGTCCTTTTGAAGGCCCATCTTTAAAAAAAAAAAGGTGATTTTATAAATCATATTGTTTGCCTGAGCAGGGTTGTTAATAAAGATATAAATATACTACAGTTGTTGAAACAAGTCTTCTGTGTCATTTTCTTTTTTGTTCCAAAACTCAGAACACACAACAAATTGCTTTTTTTTTTTTTTGACGAAACAGGTTTTAGGGCCATTGCATTTAATTAGTGATATTCTTTGAACCGATTGAGCAATTTCAGTATTTTTTAATCTAGAAGTAGTTTATAAAATAAGCTTTCCAGTCATTATTTTTGGTGCTACATAAGTTTTTAAATATGACATATATTTTTGGGGGTTTTAAGTTGGGTTCCGCTTTTTTTGGACTCACCCTGTAGGTACTTTCTTGACTTTAGTCCGGTTCCCAGACCAACTAAGTTTTCTTAGGTTATAGGTAGGCACCACGGCACGTGACCAAAAGCGGGCAGGATCCTGCCCGTTTCTGAAAATGGCTGAAGTTTACTCAATATATACCTTCCTTAGGCCAAAAAAAAAAGTCTCCGGTTTCTGGTATGGAGCTTGCCCAAAAAGTGGTGCGGCGACGCGGCTTCTTTTTTTTTTTCCCTGATTTTTTTGCTTCAAATGTCGGCTGATGACTGCAAATGGTGCCCGACTAAACTTAGTGCAAATATATGGGAGTCCAGAGAGGCCACATAAAGCTTATTCGCAACCATAACCCAATCTAAAAACACGTTAAAATTGTGCAGCAGCAGGATTCCAGTCAAACCAGTGAGTTTGGCGGTTTTGAGACATCATCTTTCATTGAAATTTTTTTTTTTTCATTTTGCCGACGCGCATGGCTACGGCGACGCGCGCGCATACCAGAAACAGGAGACTTTTTTTTTTGGCCTTAGACACTTGGATGTATGTTTGCAATAGCTCAGGGATTAGCAGGTGTAAAACGAGTTTCATTTTCATTTACCAACAAAACACCTGCCTTGCTTGTTTTGAACATGTTGAGTTTATACAAGGCTTCCATTAGGAATTTTAATGCAAAGAGTATACAGGGTGAGTCAAAAAAAGCGGAACCCAAACCCCAAAAAATGTATTTCATATTTAAAAAAATATGTAGCACCAAAAATAATAATGACTGGAAAGCCAATTTCAAAAGCTACTTTTAGATGAAAAAATTACTGAAATTGCTCAACCAGTTCAAAGAATACCACCATTTAAACGCAATGACCCTAAAACCTGTCTCGTCCAAAAAATCAATTTAGTGTGTGTTTTGACTGTTTGGAACAACAAAGAAAATGACACAGAATACTTGTTTCGACAACTGTCACCAACTGTAGCACACAATATTTTGATTAACAACCCTGGTTAGGCAAACAATATGATTTCTAAAATCTACTACTTTAAAAGACGGGCCTTCAAAAGGACTTTGTTGCATATTGTTAACGTTTAAACTAAGATTTCATCGCTGGCGATGTTTGAAGAGAATTGTGCGACGATTGTTGAAATCGCATTTTTTGGACGAGACGGGTTTTAGGGTCATTGTGTTTAAATGGTGATTATTTTTTGAACGGATTGATCAATTGCAGTAATTTTTTCAACCAAAAGAAGCTTATGAAATTGGCTTTCCAGTCATTATTATTTTTGGTGCTACATATTTTTTTAAATATGAAATATAATTTTTGGGGTTTGGGTTCCGCTTTGTTTTACTCACCCTGTATTTACCAAGTACCTATTTTAAACGTCTAATGCAGATGTTGTTCACAGAGGCAGCAAAATGAGAGAGAAAAAAAACTGAATTTGTTTTATTATTAAAATTTATTTCTGGTAACGAAACCAAGGCGCCCGAGGCACTGAACCGGTAAGCTCGCATGTCTTAAGAAACCTTTAGAGGGGAAGACAATGAGAAGAAATTACAGTTTTAGAGGTGGGAGGAAAACCCCAGAAGAATATTCTGGGGAAACCCACGGAATCAGGTTGGGACTGAAAACCCCACAGACATGTGAACCAGGACAGGAATCGAAACCCGTACCACAGCGGTGGAAGGCAAGGACAGTAACCACTGCGCCAACCTGACTCCCCATTTTGTGAAATCACAGCTTTACATGCATGGAAATTACAAGATATATTCCAATTTGTTTACACAAAACGTTGAGATAGCTTAACATTAATTGAAAAAGTTTTTTTCTTTATTTCTCTGTCCTTTTTTTTTTTTTGGTAGGAAACCTTGCAGTCATATCATGGCGAGGAGTAAATTTAGAAAACAAAGATATATTTCTTCTTTTTCCCGTGGACGGCTTCGGCTGAACAAACCTGGGGGGGGGGGGCCCTAAGTTATCTTCGCTCTTTCCAATCAACATGTACCTCTACACGGTGCATCCATCACATTGGAAACAACTTGTCCTTCGAATGGAAATTGATGCTGGCTGCGCTGTTGTGCCAAATGGCAAGACCAGCCGACCAAAACTGACCATTCGACCATGAGAGCGTTGGACCGTAACTTGAAGCAATCGGACACCGGTCAAACGCCGCTGGAAATGCGTTACAATGAGAAGAGAAAAAAACAAAGGTTTGAACAGTTCCCCACGCAACCCCCCCCCCCCCCCTTTCTATCTTCTAAAAACTAAGTAATGTAATTTCAAGATGCGTTGATGACTCAGTGGTCAGTTGGTCGGTTGCCACGGCAAAGTGACGGCCATTTTGATGTTTGATTGGCAGGCTGGACTTTCGTTGCGGGTATCTGTTGCACCAGGAATCAGGATGGATTATGTTGAGACGACAATTGTGGCTCCGACCTTGTGCGTGAATTAATTTCATTTTTCAGATGGAGTGTATTCTGTGAATATTATAATTGGATATTTAAATGGTTTGTTCGCAGCCAAAAAAAAAAATTCAGGTACTTTTTGAGGGATCTCGTATGATATTCATGAATTCATAATGGGAATTTAATGGACTTGAGATACGAAATTTTAATGCTATAAAGCAAAATTCGCATTGGAAAATTTGGAATAAGAATTTGCATTTAGTTCCTTTATTCTTGTTGTTTTGTACATAACTACAAAGTAAATTCGATTGGAATACTTTACATCTTATGTTTGAGTGAAATTTTGAAATCTTTTTGAAAAAAATAGTTTATTTAAAAAGTGTTTATTTGTTCAATTGCAGTATGATTAAAGACATTTAAATCATTTTTTTACATCACGATAGCTTTAGGTTTAAACTTTACATTAATTTTGAAGCACAAGTACATCTGCTTAAGCATTTAACAGTCAAAAGCAAGTTGTTCTACCGGTACCAGAGGTCATGTCACATCTGCAATTAAGGCTGTTAATTTGAATGCTAATTGCATTTATCCAGCTAAGTTCTCAGGTGCGTGTAGGGTCAAACATACGGGTAGTACATGTACATTAAAGGGAATGTACAACATTTGCTTTTGCTGCAATTTTCAGAAATAAATAGATTTGGAGGATTAGTATGTTATAGCAAATATTGTTTCACTGACTTGCTTCACGTTTTGGGCTTGTAGACGCTGGAAAAAAACCAGTTGTCCTTATAGTCTGGTTCCCTGACCACACTTAAGGTGAAACGGAACAATTTATAGACTTCGGGGAATTCTAAGGTCAGAGAATCAGTCTAGCAGGCTTGTACCCCTTCACAAGTGTGTAGTCAATTGCAAAGAAATTGCGGAATAACTAAATATGAAAAATTAGGGGGCAGTTTTTGAAGAAAAAAAACAGTTTTCTCCAACGCTGGTCGGCCGACCAGCGTTGGAAAAATACAACTTTTTTTGAAAATGTCAGCATACCAGGAGCCACGATTTTACAGGATGCTTTAGACTGTCATTCCCTAACAATCCAGTAAGGTATTTCGTGGTAATTTGATCGTTTCATTTTTTGATGTTTGCAAATTATGTTGAATAGATCTTCCCTTTAAACCCAAACACTCCTGAATTCTGCAATTTGAGATTTAGGCCGCGTGTTTGGATTCCATGATCAACATAATTACAGAATGGTATACTATTAATGCCACATAATTCATTCATTTATTACTTAGTTATTTTAACTATGGGGACTCCTGTTTTCCATTTGTAATTTGTTTTCATTTACATATCTCATTGGATTGTTTTTTTTGTGAATTAAGGAGATCGATATTAAATCCCACAGATAGGATTTAAATTTGTGCCGAAAGCAATCTCAAACCTACAGAATTCACTTGACTGCACGAGAAATAATTTACCAACGGAACAAACAATACAAATGAAAACTTAACATGTCTGGAAAGCCGTTTCCGTTTGTTTTTTTTTAGTGTAATTTTTCTTGGGTCTATTGGGAATGGAACCAAAACTATTTTGTACTGATAAAAAGAAAGACATCAATCGCTTCTCAAAAGTGGGGAGGGTGGGACATAGGTACCAGTGGCGCACCCCCCCCCCCCCCCAAGAGGTTGTCAATTTTTTTTTGGTAATTTTTTTTTAGTCCCACGATTTTACCTTGGTGATATGTACGGTATGTGGCCTATTTTCAAGTAGTTTAATAGGGGTGTAAGTGGCACAAACGTCAAAATAGTCCGCCCCCCCCCCAAAAAAAATCTGCGGCCAAAAATTTTGGGCAAGATTTTTGAAAACAAAATTGAGCTGCCCCCCCCCCCCCCAAACCAAATTATGGGTGCGCCACTGCGACATACCTTGATCAGCACTTATACAAGCCAAGCACGAAGCCGTAATGGCATGGGGTTCGGGGCCCGCTTAAGGGCCTGAAAATTTTGGAATCTAGACGCTCTGTGGTGCGATCTGAGGCAATTTCTGACCACTAAACAAATTTGTTTGAGCAAAAGATCATCTTTTAAACATCATTTTCGAGTTTGGAGTCATTGAATAAGTTTTTCTGAGCTACTCTTGGCTACAATTTTCATTTGGGGACGAAAAAAGTGGGGGAGGGGAGACAATTATATATCCCCCCCACTTTAAAGGGGGGGGGGGGGGTTCCCCAACCGTCCCCCACAGATTGACACCCCTGGATACAAAAAAGAATAACAATTCAAAGGCTTTTATTTTGAAGAATGAAAAACATATTTTCCCCAAAGGCATACATGTACACTACCGGTATGTACATACCAACAACCATGACCATTTACACATTTTCAACAACATGTTGGGGAAAAAAAACCTAATATTTTTGTGCAACTGGCGATGTGGCCAACGAACTGTGACAAACAACAAACGAAAGATTCTATTGGAAGAATAACACGGAAAGTTCAGAGGAATAAAATGCTTTAGGCGGAAAAAAGTGCGCATCAACTTTTGACTGTATTCAGAGATATAAAAGTTCGCAAAAGACAACAACAAAAAATCCTGACCAATCCGAGCGAAAGATTTTTTATTAACTTTAGAATGAGACATCGAACACACAATCCGCCCACATTTAGTTATGGAATATTTACCCTATAAATTTAGATTTGCAAGCTGACCATGGGCGCGAGGGGGGGGGGTACTTGCCTCCCCCAGGAACCCCCACCCCCCAAAAAAGAGGGGGGAAAAAGGAAAAAGAGGTGCAAAGCCACATTGCTGTTTATTTGATGGGGGGGGGGGGGGTAGGGCAAATGCTCCCCTGCTCAAGGGATTTTGGGGGAAAATTTGCTTTGCCCCCCCCCCCTCCTGAAAAAAATCCTGGCAACGCCCATGAAGCTGACAATGATTTAGGGTATCTTTGGTGTGTTATTGGAACAAGAGCAACCTAGCATAATAGAAGGTTTTCCGGGGTTGAGCCATGGCCGTCAATCTTGGGGGAGGGGGGCAGGGGGACATGTCCCCCCCCCAACTTTTTGAAGGATGGGAGACACCATATCAAATGTCCCCCCCCCCCATTTTTGAACCTGTGTGTCTCATTTACAGGGCCCTATTACTACAATGTATCTTTTGCAAACACAATATTGGTTAAATTAAGTGGTCCGAACCGTACATAGCTGATTCAATGACTCCAACCTCGAAAATGATGTTCAAATTATTATCTTTTGCTAAGAAAATATTGGTTAAAGAGCAGAAGTTGCCTCAGATCGCATGACAGAGAGGGTCTAGAATCAATTTTTTTTTGGGGGGGGGGGTCTTTTTGAGAAGGGATTGACGCCCCTGGGTTGGGCACTTGCAAATTGGGAAAAAAAGTAGGTTTTTGTTCTGTTTTAATAAAACATATGTACAAAAAGAAAATTGGATATGTTGTAGAGCACAGGTAGAGTACAGAGTGAGTAAAAAAAAACGAAACCCAAATGTCGGGACCATTGTTTTAGAGAAGTTCTGCATGTAGCACTTTCAAAATCTAGGATATGAAAGCCCAATTCATAAGCTTTCTTTCAGTACAAGAAGCATTCAAATCACTCATGTACTTTTCAAGTTACGGAATTTTAAACACAACCACCATTTTAAGGTTCTGTCCACGGATCAACAAAAAGGTAAGCGTTCTTTCAGCAAAATGAAAACAATTCACACACATCCCTATGTGATTTGTTTTAGTTTGGCTGAAAGATCACTGAACTATTTTTGCGATCCGTGGACAGAACCTTAAAGCGGTGGTTGTGTTTAAAATTCCGTAACTTGAAAAGTACATGAGTGATTTGAATGATTCTTGTACTAAAAGAAAGCTCATGAATTGGGCTTTCATATCCTAGATTTTGAAAATGCAACATGTAGAACTTCCCTAAAACAATGGTCCCAACATTTGTTTTTTTGTTGGTTTTTTATACTCACCCTGTATACATGTAGGTAGGGACAATGAGATAAATTTTACTTGGGAACATATTTGATTCAACTTTCTACTCCTCTTAAATGTAGGGAAACTATTTGACATCCCCTTTTGGTTAATTTTATTCAAAACTGGCTTTCTTTAAACATAAAAAATTGTCCATGCTTTTCTAGACAACTGAGAGCGCTGTTTTACTGTGATGTCATTTCAGGCAGACACTGTTCAGTTCAGGGGTTTCCTGTTCGAATTGTGAACCCAAAATGTGCTCACTTGAAAACTTTTGTGAGAAAAAGTTTCTTATTGGCTACACTGCCATGAACTGAAAAAACAACACATCACCAAAGAAAAGCAAATTTATGACGGCAAAATATCCAAAATTCTGGCAACTTCTGGTGCTGAAATAGCTGTTAATATCCAGGTTTCTACCTGGAGTGACATCACACTTTTGCTCATGAACATGGAAATTTTTCTTAGCATTAAAAAAACACAAAGGCACCAAAATGCCCTTGAAATTGGCAAAACGAAAATTGAAGATAAGGTTAAATGGGACACAAAGGTGTTTTTTTAAAGATTGCATCGAAACAATTACATTACATGGCCCTTTTAGGGGGCTGAACATGTCTAAAAATAATCAAAAAAGTACCCTTTTCCGTTTGAATAAAACACACTTGTAAAAAAGGAAATTTGAATACGCTGAAGAGAACAAACTTACAGCAACTTTAAACCACTGAAATATCACAGCCGTTGTATTTTTACTAATCTCGAAGGGATACAAGTAATCAATGCAATTCAAAAACGCCCACAAATTATGACTGCAAAACAGGCATCGCTGTTAGAATTCTCATTCAGATTTTAATCCCTCATTTGTACTGGCTACTTCTTCAATCATGCAGTAAACTAAACAACAACAAACAAACGTTTAACCAAACGTTAATAAATTTCTGAGCACATGTTTGCGTCGACGCTGTCTAATTGCAGTGACCTTTTGTTTGTTAAACGCACCAGAACTAGGCAGTGTAAATGTACAGACAGAGCGACAAACGCAATGTTTTGCTTCATTTGATGCAAAAATGACTTTGACCTTATAGTCACGCTGTAGCCAAGGTATCGGGCATAGGATTCGACTTCACATCACGGCTCAAGAGAGGGCGCTCAACAGTCTTTCTGTTCGCATTCTTTTCAATGTCAATAAACCATGGGCCAGCTGGCAAAAAGATCTTGTTACGCACCAAACGCGACTACCAGGTACATTCCATATACAGTTTCCAATTAAATGGGGTTTCTTTAAAACATTTTTTTTTTAAGTTTTAATTAAAGTTGCTCATTTGGCAGACTTTTGATCGTAAATATGTTTTAAAAAATGACTGCTGATAATTTTGTAGTCTGGTGCTGATGGGAATACTGACGGGGAGGTGGAGCACGGTAAAGCACTATAAAGCGCTAGTAAAGCATAGTCCAAAAATTTGGGACTCTCAATACTGTGTATGAGAGTGCCAAAACTTAAGGTACTGAAAACATGCAATACAAGAAAATAGACTGGCATCTGAAACAACCAGTCCAACAACTCTTCAGTCCTGCATCCATCAACTGTCAGCTGACTGTGCCAAAAGAAATATCGAGGATGTCGGGTACTAGGTCACTATTTCTACACATTTCTCCATAGTCAGGTACCAGACTAATGACAATGAAAGAAGAAGTCAGTCTTGTCAAACAGTTGGACCATGGATGGACATGTACAAGTCTAGCTTTAGCCTCATTTTAAAAATCACTTGACTTCCCTCTCATATGCAAGCCACTGCCAAATATTGAAGAAAAGTTTCCTTTAAAAATTGAATTGAGTCTTCAAACTTGGTTGGTGAAATACTGAGGCCCTTTTCTTTGCCCCTTGAAAGTTTTGAAGAAATTTGCTGGCTAAAGGGTGAGTAAAGTTGGCCTGATCTTCTTTTGCATCATTATGAGCACTTAAGGTCCCAGTCTATATAAAGCGGTATAAAGCACTATATAAGCACATTAGTACTCATTTATTTGTGTGTAGCCTTGGGGTAACTTCCAGGAACCAATCGCAGTCTCCACGCAACGAATTTGTTTACATTAATTCAGGGGTTTGAGAATACGAGCGTACACAAAATGTTCACTTTGAGGCCAACACAACCCGGTGATTAGGCCAAGTAAACAAATAAACCAGTTTCTCATCCCCACCTGCTTCCTTTTCTTCCGCCCGCATCTTTTTTTTTATTCTTTTTTTTTAGATTCATACAT
The DNA here is from genome assembly GCF_015706575.1 of Patiria miniata. Classification (NCBI taxonomy): domain Eukaryota; kingdom Metazoa; phylum Echinodermata; class Asteroidea; order Valvatida; family Asterinidae; genus Patiria; species Patiria miniata. The sequence goes on along the minus strand of NW_024037076.1, from coordinate 25,942,303 downwards.
TTGCAACATATTTAGCAAATACATGTAAATCGCCCATATATTGTCTTTTTATTTGTTTCCAACAAAATTGACGCTATAAATAAAGGGCTACAGGTCCTTTGGTCACCATTTTGTATCAGAAAAGTGTCGAGAAAATGGAAGAAGCAATCTGCCGTCTTGAGTAAAAAAAAAAAGGAGAAAAAAGTGCCCGCCTCCATCGTTCTTTCAAAAAGCCCCGACGAGAAACTATTTTTTTTTTTTACTCAGCCTTATAATGGCTGTGGGTTTTCAGGGCGTTATACTATTTCTTAGTGCCCGACTGTAGCTCAAGTTAAAAAAAATGGCAAAATAAAAACTGAAGGTACTCACTGTCGACTCCGTCACCTTCTGTTGTCAGTTTAAAAGGATGCCTTATGCCACAACGCGTCCTCATTGCAAAGGTCCTGTCATCATCAAACCCTGGAGATAAACAATAAAAAAGGGGGGGGGTTGTTAGAAAGACTCAAAGTTGAACTTGTAGTTCAGTCCCTGACAATTGACAAGTCAAAATCATACAAAATATGCTGTCCAAGTCATGATGCACTCAGAGGTCAACAACAGCCAGGCGCATTATCACGTAACATGATACAGAGCGCGTGACACAGGTTTTTTTTATCCATTGTCTATGACGCACAACGGGTGAATGACCGAAGACCTGATATAAAAAGCACCCACTGATTGGTCAAAATCTAGAGGTCAAGAGGTGGTTGTCTTGCCTAATTAATCATCGAATCTGCTCACATTACATAGACTACTATTCACCATGGAAGCTATACTTTCCTAGGTATGTATGGTTAATTACCAGAGAAAATCAAAAGGTCATGCTTGTCCATGACCTCAAGGAAAAATCCTGAAGTTATTTTGGAATATTTTGTCAAAATTTTCTCTGAAAATGGCAGGATAGGCCTATAACTGAATGCTGAGAGATGTGGAATTAATTTTTTCCTGGCTATTTACCAAGCAAGATGCTTCCATAGCAATAGCAGTCTATATTTCAAATTAAAATAAGGCAGTGGATATTTAGCCGAACTTTTTGTACATAGACATTTTCCGGTGACAAATTTTAGTCTGGTTCCATGCCAACATTATCGTTGCAACTTCGTATTCACAAGATGGGGATCAGACCATTTTACAATTTCGGACTTTATTTCCCTATAGAAAAAAATCCTCCAGAGCCACAAATCTGAAAAAGAAAATATAATACTCTGCAATAAAATGTTTGAGACATGTTAAAGTAATAAAGAAGAATATTCTTATTTTTTGGGGATGGGGAAAAAAACCTTAGAGTTAGAATTGTCACCAGCGGGGATCGGGATCGAACCCGGGTCTTCCCGCTCATGAGATCCGTTGCTTATCCACTAGACCAAGTGTGCTACACAACCATTGGTGGGAATTTAATACTTCTTATAATTCAGCCCTATCTTTAAGAGTACAGCACCCTCTGTTGATAGGGATTGTTGCCGGCAATATATCCACTATCAATAATAATAATATATAGTCCAAGAAGAACCCTTCGGTTGATGGTCTGGTTCCCGAGGCCAAAAGATCCGGACATCGAATATTGTCAGGTCAACGAACCAGACGGTCGACTGCCATAACTATAGCCACAGCGTTTTATGTAGCCTACAGAAATATTAATAATAAATTTTTTCTCCAAAAAAAACACCGGGAGTTACTATAAAATACTGCATTCTACCACACTGAAATAAACACCGGCAACCAAAAGTTCTTTGTTTTCTTTATTTAAAACCAACCTCGCTAACTTGTTAGTCTGTGCTTTCTTCCAGACACGTGCACCTGTCAAAGTAGTTGCAGTTGACGCGCGCTGTTTATGAAAGAGCGCCCTCTATTGGCAACTGCAACATGTGTCTTGCGAGAGGGCGCTATGTAGATTTCTTGGGGGAAAGAGTGTGCGAGAAAACTTGTGTCGACGCCCCTTTCTCGCGTGCCCCTCCCACCCATTTTCTTAAAATGTAACATCATGATGTAAATCCAAAATTATATTGAATCATTATTTTTTAAGCTAAACAATCCATTTACTTTTTAGTTTATTTTCTTATTTTAATAGCCTTCATGATTTTTGGAAAAATAATTTAATTATTTTCAAGCCTTGGTGATTTCCTCAATTTGTCTTACGCCGTAAAAGCTGCTCGACCCCCCCCCCCCACCCCAATTTCTCTTTCTAATTCATCATAAATGCACAACCTCCAACTCTGTACAAATTTATCAAACAAGCAACACGAACATTATATTCAATATTGCAAAAGTTTTATTGATAAAAAACTACATGTATCAAACTTCAGAATATTCTACAGTATTAAAGTAAATGCTCTTCAGTGTAACTTTTCTTTACAACATAAATTACAGTATTGCAATGGTAATATAACTATCTTTGTTAAGCGCATTGAAATGTTAATGTTATGTGCTCTATAAGTGTAAATTGTTATTATTATGATTATGGGTAAAACAAACAATCTTCGGTTAAATACACAATGCATACATTTTTGCAACTTTAAAGCCCATGAAAGCATTGTTGAGTTATTCTGTACAATTCATCGCATGCTTTCAATTAAGTGAAATTTGAATAAAAACCGACAACTTAATTTTGTAATCTTTGTTTTAGTCTGCCGTTGAATTTCACAGTGGGTCCTGCAAGCGAGCGTCTTACAACAGCTTTCTGAAAAGTCTGAAACAAGTTAATAATGTGGCTATAAGGCTGCCTGTAACACACGTGTCTATGTGAAGTGGATTCAGCCGCTTACATAGACGTATGTGTAATGAAAGCCGCAGCCAAGTAGTCCGAGGACCGGGAAAATTCTGAGCCTACTTCATGTACATGCATTAAGCTTGAATACAGCACGTCTGAATTAACCTATCGCCGGAAAATCTCGTCAACGCAGCTTGTGAAATACTGTCTAATTACATGATATGCAAATGGACGCGGAACGTGCAAAATCTGAGACAAAACTTAATGTACAAAAATTCCATAGGGTTGTCTAAGGGGCGTGGCTAACTCGCAAAAGGCGATAGGTCAATTCAACAAGGTCAGAGCGCAACAGTTCTCAAGAATGGCTTTGATTTTTTCATCTTGATGTGTGGAGTGACGTGGCCTCATGGTCTGGAGTGTTGAATTTGTGGTCTGCGGGTAATTCTGCAGGTTGTTGGTTTGAGTCCAGCCTGGGGTCATGGTGCGTGTGCCCTTGGGCAAGGCACTTTGTCACTCATTGCTTCTCTCCACCCGGGAGTAAATGGGTACCTGTAAGGGTAGAGATGGCCATGGTTCTAGCTGCTCTGTGCCAAAAATGACTGCATCAAGCTGGATACTTCCCAGGGAGCTGAGATTGTATTTGGAATGTTTCATTGGCCAAATAAGCAAGATAATAATGATGCAGCGCCTTAATTGAGCACAAATATTGGTGGATATCTGCACTTTATAAATTCACATTATTAAGTGGCATCTGTACCCCAGCAGCTTGCTAGGGATTAGGACCCGCTGCAATGGGGGAACATAATCCATATCCAGACTAGGGTTAATCCCTTCTTAATCCCTCTGGCATCTGTAGGCCCGGATGACGTCGCGGATCGGGGCCCGGCACATCGGACAGTGGGAACCCATTCCTTTCAGTCGCAGACCGCAGGACAGGCAGCAGCACATGTGGCCGCACTGGTACAACACCGCGTCCACGGACTTCTCCAAACAGATGACGCACTGGCCCTCACTGGCCGGCTGGCTGGGCGGGATTGGAGCAGCGACGGCTTGACTGTTGGAATCTGAAGAAAGACACGATCACAAGTGAAATTAACAACTTGCAGCGCAAACGATAAAACTATGAACAAAGCAGAACCACTTTTAAAATTTTGGCTTCAGTTTTGGCTTTGCCTTTGCTATGTTGAGTTTCTACCATTCCTGCAAAAAGTCTGGAAACGTTTCAAATAATTCTTTAATGAAAAAGCTTTTACAAACAAACCAAAATTGGTCACTGGTTAAGCTACGTAATTTGCTCACCTGGCCGATGCTGGCCATTGAGGGCAGCAGCCACCTCCTGTCTGATGGATCTCTGCATGTCAAGCTGGAGTTCAAAGGTCAGCCGCATCATGGTCTGCATCTCCTCCATCTGCCGACGCATGGTGTCCAGCTCGGAACCAGCCTAAAACAAAACAATACAATTTAAACCTATAGAGAACGTGCAGTTGATGTCCTTAGACTGTTGGAACAATTATGTGTTGAATGGCAATGCGCATGTACAGTGTTTGTCGTCCTATATCCATTATTAGCAACATTGACTTGGTCTCAAAACAAATGAGCAATGTGATGATCGTTGCAAAGATTGAACCGCGCCATGCAACTTACCCATGTTGCGGGGCCACCAGCAGAAACCGGTGCAGATTGCTGTCTGGCTGGAGCATGGATACCGAGGTGGCTGAAGTCGTTGCGCTGGTGACGGTGGCTCTGCTGCAGTGACTGGACAAAGTTCTGCACACTCAGGCCGTCAGCCTCGGTCTGCTGTAGACGACCCTGTTGTTCAAATCATGAATTTTATTTTCAGAAAAAAAATACTACCAAGGAATAAAAGTTAGAATCAATGGCCGATCAAACCAGATCTCTTAAAAAATCTGAAGTGTACTGCAAAAATATGCACTAAGATTTGATAATTTCACATTTTTTAAAAATTTATATCTTTAATTTTTTAAGGCTTGTGACTGATGGTCCTTGCTGCTTTTTGCTTAGTACGAATTTTTTGCTTACCAGCTTGGAACTGTAGTCGAGTCCATACAATACAAATCAAGTCAATGTACTTGTGAGGACTTTTGTTGACCTGTAAGGTTTTGTGTGGACTTGTGAGGACTTATGAGGGCTAAAATACCTGTAAGGACTTGTGAGGACTTACAAAAAAGGGCTTTTGAGGACTTGTGTTGACCTGTAAGGTCCTGTATTGAATATGAGGACTTGTGAGGACTAAAAAGTCCTTGATGATAAGGATGTGTATTGACCTCTGAGGTCTTGTATTGACTTATGAGGACTTGTGAGAACTGATGAGAACTTGCGAGGACTAGTGAGGACTGTTTTAAAAAAGTAAGCATACCATCATGGTGTTTTCTAGGGTCCCCCTGAAGTTGCTGTTGAGCATCGATGAAACCACCTGGCGTTGGACCAGGTCGCTGATTTCAAAGACCGTCTCCTCCCTCTGTACATGTTGCAGGAGGGCTACCATGTTTATGCCGCCGTTGTTATTTGGCCGCGGTGCAGGGCTGCAAGATGTTACATTGTGTAATACAACATAATTTATTTTTAAGAAATTGAGACTTTGGGCGTGATCCCTGCTACATGGTATTTATGGGTTTATGGTTTCTGACTAGCACCCCTTGAACAAAGACAGTGACAAAATGGGGTACCACCAACATAGGGCTGGATAGCTCAGTTGGTAGAGCACTGGAATGATGATCTGGAAGTCGCAGGTTCAAACCCTGCTCCAGTCAATTTCTTTTTTCAAATTTTAAAAACTTTTTTTTCATAGAGAAATTTTTTCAACAGAAATTTTGTGGGTATGGTTACTGTTTGAGAACAAATCCCCCAAAATTGTGGATCCTTGCATAATACAGCGCGTCCCAAGCAACCTGCAACATTTTTTTGCGAGGCTCTAGCGTCGCCGCGGAAACACGTACCGCCACTATTTTTATATCATTTTAAAGCTTGGAATCTTAACTTTATCCCTGGGAAGTATTGGTATGATTTTTAAAAGGGTTTTGAAATGATTTGTGCTTAAATAAAGACATGTCAAAAACAAACTCAACCGATTTCAAGGAAAATCAATCATGCACATTTTTTTCTAATGTGGAAATGGTTCATCATGTTCATGATGTGACGATATGTTGCCTTTTAAGTTATGTGTTTCCCATTCTTTCCGATCCACGTTGACAACACCTAAAATCCATTCACAATATTGTTCTTCCTTTCAAGTTCAATTTTGAAATTCACGTGCAAGTATATACCTATTCAAAAAGTGCGCTCAAAGTGTGACTCGAGTTTGCATCTGATGTACCACATCATCGATTTACCTTGAAATCGGTTGAGTTTGTTTCCTTTATTTGAACAGAAATAATGTTAACTCTTTTTTAAATATCAAACCAATACTCTCCAGGGATGAAGTTCAGATTCCAAGCTTTAAAATGGTATAAAAATAATAGCGGTACGTGTTTCCGCGCCGACGCCAGAGCCTCGCAAATAAAAAAGTTGCGGGTATTTTGGGACGCGCTGTACACTTGCATATCTACAGTACCTATTCTGCATAAGCCAAGGTTGTTGCGGTTGGACTGGGGGCTGCCACTGCTGTTGTTGTTGTTGCCACTGTTGCTGCTGCTGTTGTTGCTGCTGCCACTGTGCGTATTGCTGCTGCTGCCAGGGTTGTTGGTGGTACATGTTGGGCTGCCATTGCGGCTGCTGCGGTCGCCACTGCATGCCAGGTTGCTGCTGAAACTGCTGCGTTTAACAAAACAACAGAAAGCTAGAATCAGACAACAATGTCCAAATAAACAAGCCACACAACATGTACAAATATCTGTTAATATCTTTTGGAAAAAAGTCACAAGATGTGCCTTTGAACGATATTTTTGGAGCATACACATATTGCACACTGAGAACAGATTTTTGGCAATGGAAAAAATTAAAAACAACAACGTTCAAGGTTGAATCAAAGAAAGGGTGGATAGGATGGCTAGTCCCCCCCCCCCCCAGCCAGACTAACGTTTAGTGTGTCTTTAAGTTCCCTGACTTACATCAATATCTCAAATCTTGAATCACTGCTTAAGTTTTTTAGTCTTTCAATGCATTGACTGCAACATGCCTCACCACCTCCTCCCCCCCCCCCTCAAAATCTTAGACTTCAACTCCCCCCCCCCCAGAAATCCCAGCATTTGGCAAGTCCCAGATCCGCCACTAACAATTAAACTAACTACCTGCAGTTGTGGCTGTTGAGGCATCATGGGTTGCACCGGTGGGGGTGGCGGGGGTGGAAAGACCGACATATCGCCCAGGCCCGATGGGTGTGAACTTGAAGACGAATGGCTGAGCTGGCTCAAGTTCTCCATGTGCTGCTGGAGCGTGTCCGCGTTCGACCCGGTGGACGGGGCTCTAGAATTCCCCACATCAAAGCCGGCTGCCCGCAGACGTATGGCCTATTGTATCGATAAGGATGTAATGTTCGCGAGTTATTACGTTCCAATGAAAAAAAATTGAAATCCATTCACATAGTTTTCCAAATTTTTCAACGGAACCCAAATGTGAAAATGCCACCTGATATTTATGCTACAGGTCAAAGATGTGTTTTTTTCCAAAGAAGTAAGGATCCTTTCAATCGAGGTAGTATCGAAAGCAAAGACCCCTAAAACGAAGACTGAAGACCCACTCAAAACAAAGACTCACTCGAAAACGAAGACCCACTTGAAAACAGGGCCCAATTTCATAGAGCTGCTTAAGCAGAAAATTTGCTTAAGCACGAAAAAACATTGCTTAGTAAAATTAGGTTACCGGCCAAAACTCCATGTGATGTACATTGCTTGTGACTGGTATTTAGCTGTTGTTTACTTAGCATAACAATCGCATGGAGTTTTGGCCGGTAACCTGATTTTATTAAGCAAGTTTTTTGTGCTTAAGCAAATTTTGTGCTTAAGCAGCTCTATGAAATTGGCCCCTGGTCTTCGTTTTCGGGGTCTTCGTTTTTGAAACTACCTTCAACGGATTTACTTTGCAAAGAATTACAATCACCTTATTCCTTCATCATATCTTAGTTAGTTTAACAGAATGTCCCTTTATGGTGATTATCTATTAGGTGAACCAGATTTGGTGTAAACAATTTACTGGGACAGGCAACAGCTTTTTTTAAGCTGTTGGCAGAATGTTTAAATATTTAAACGGCGAGTGAAAGTTTCGCTGAACGTTTACTTAAAGTTAAACTTGGATGCCCATCCGTACCTGTTGAAGTTCTCGATCTTGTCGGACCAGAGTCCCGCGGATGACATCCTCAAGGTTACGGCGGAACGACTCGCTGCCGAGCACGGATGATACGGGGCGGCGCTCAGACAGTCCCTGGACTTCAGACACAACGCTCTCTGGCCGGCTGGCTTGCCGTCTCGCTGGGACACCACCCTCCGGTTGACCTGGGGTTGACGACTGACCGAGGGCATCGGAGAAGAACTCCTCCAGTGTTTCGCGTCTGTCTGTGTTTGTCACCGGTCGTTGGCCGTGCTGGAGTTTCCTCAGCTCAAACAGCAAATCACTGTCATAGAAGTACAAAAAGATGAAATGAAAGGATTTTTATCACCTGTTTGGGGACAGCCAAGGCCCCTACATAAGTCCGAAAATTTGGGACTCACAATACTGAACATGAGAGTCATAAAATTTAAGATGTGAAAACTTGCATGTGAAAACTTGCAATACTAGAAAATAGACTGGAAAATGAAACAATTATGTGCCTATCAAAGTACAAAAAGACATTGACCCTTCAGTATTTTGTCACTTCAAAAGTGACAATCCCCACGTCTTGGGTGGGGCAGCCCGGGGGGAGGGGGGGGGGGGCATTACCAGTCCCACACCCCTTTAGAGCTGCATCACTCAACTGTGTCAGAAGAAACCTCTGGTTCCTAGTCTTTATTTCCACACATTCTCCATAGTCACGCCACCAGACTACTGAAGTGTCAATCTTTTCAAAAAGTTGGACATGTACCAGTCTAGTTTTAAGGCCGGTTCGTTGTTCATGCGAGTGTGATACGAATTTGACGTACGAAGCATAAGCTGCGAAATTCGCCGCATTTGAATTGTGTTCAACTTTTGCGAGTTTGCAGCGCGAAAACTTGTCTGCGATGTCACAAATTTGCGTTCACTTTCGCGCTGAGTATATGAACCGGTCTTTGGCTTCAAATTAAAATCACTTGACGTCACTCTGAAAATGTTGAAGAAAATCTCCTTTAAAAATTTAACAATTTGGTACCTCAAAATTGGCTGGTGAAATACTCAGGATCTTGTCGTTACCTCATGAAAATTTTGGTAAATTTTGTTTAGCTAAACATCGCGAGTAAAGTTGGCCTATTTTGTTTTGCATGTTTTTCTGCACTCATGGTCCCGGTCTTCACCACACTTAATTACTGCAAGAAAAACGTGACAAACACATGGAAGTGCAAACCCTTAAAACTGCCGCAAACGAGGTCACAGGAATATGTACACAGGAAATGGGTAACCCAACGACAACCTACGCAAACCTGTCGGTACGGTTTCTGACATTTCAAAACAATTCAAAACACTGCTATGTAGCCTAATACAGGCCAAAACACTTCCTTTTTCCTTAATGCATCAATTGGCCACATCCTTTAAAGCTATAGTCCATCATTTGCAGCCATCCGAAAAAGTAACTGGCGTATTATTGTTGAAAAACATACTTGGTTGAAAGATAGTAAGTGGACTAAACTCCCTGTGAAATTAATCTTTCTGGCAAGCTATTATTTTGAAGTAATCAACAAAAGAAGGCATTTCCAACGGTGCGTCTTAAGACGCACCGTAGGAAAATTTAAATTAGTAGTTTGTTTTGTTATTCAGCGCAGCGCGCGCAAGCATTGTCACGATGCACAGGCGCGCGCGGTTGCTATAATTCGTCGGATCAGTGCGCGACATCGCGTATAGCTGCAATTCAAAACAATTCAAAACATGATTCAGCAACTTTTGATTTGAAATTGAGATCCTAGAATGCCGTTTTTTCTCGGAATATACAGCTGAAGCTGAGCTGAGTGAAACTTCATCAGGTTAGTTGTTCAGTATCCTTCATTAGATTTTGATCACTTTTGTTGCTTCAAACGAACAAAATGCACAAATTACAAATGATGGACTATATCTTTAAGAGTTTAATCGAACCGGACCGCCGCAGGTTTATGTTCCGACATGAATATTAGGCCAAAAAAAAAAGTCTCCGGTTTCTGGTATACGCGCGTGTCGCCGTAGCCATGCGCGTCGGCAAAATTAAAAAGGTTTTTTTCAATGTAAGATGATGTCTCAAAACCGCCAAACTCACTGGTTTGACTGGAATCCTGCTGTTGCACAATTTTAACGTGTTGTTACATGGGGTTACGATCGAGTATAAGCTTTAGGTGGCATCTCTGGGCTCCAATACATTTTGCACTAAATTTAGTCGGGCACCCTTTGCAGTCATCAGCCGACATTTGAAGGGAAAAAAAGTTTAAAAAAAGAAAAGAAAAGCCGCCCCACTTTTGGGGCAAGCTCCCTACCAGAAACGGGAGACTTTTTTTTGGCCTAAGTATGTAAAGTTTCAACAGGTGGTAAAAAAAATGTGTAGTTGATTGTTTATATGGGTGAATTTATAATGGCTCTGAAGGTAAACTTTTATATTTTAAAATTTCAACAGTCATCCCAAGTTTCATTTATATGGCTAATTACGTTAATCAATTTAATTAAATATGCCATTCGCAAATTACTATAAATGAAGTATTCTGACGCCATGTCTGACCAGGCAAAATCACAAAAAAAATTTGCTTGTAAATATCAGAATGTATACTTGCATTTGAACAATGAAAAGTTGTGGCGGTAGAATACCATGGTAAAGTGTATAGGAATGTCCTGGCCCGTTTCTTTTAAGGGAGAAAGCCGGATCCGGCAATATATCCACTATTTTTATGTTATGCTTGTAAATTGGTAAAAACACCGAACTTGTCAAGATAATATACCTGCGTTGTTTCTGCAGCAGCTTGTCCAGACCCTCCGCTAGACCGAGGGAATTTGCCGTGTTTCCGGACGGCGACCCACCCGGCGAAACGCCGCCAGCAGCCCCATCGGCTTGTGTCTTCGAGTCCGCCACCTTGCATGCCGGAGTTTCTCCGTCCAGTTTCAGCGCGGACAGCACGCACGATTCTTCTGAATCAGACGAGTTAGAGCTATCGCTCCGGGTGGAATTTTCGTTAGACATGTTACTCAAGTGTGACCCAACTAGGTTGTGAAGTTGATGTTAGGAAAACACGGCAATTTTATGGTGTTTTTCGTGTGCAAGTGTTATCGCGCGAGCTAGATGAGTCATCGATGTCATGTCAGATTAGCAGCGCAAAATTGATTGTCAACACAATAAACGATTACGTAATCCCGCCAGCTCGTCACCTAACCGCGATGCCATTGGTCAAAATGTTGAAAGCGCGTGTGAGTCATGGGTTGAAAATAGAAAATGACAAAAGAATACTTCAGTTAGACTCCATGTCCACAGGTGAGTCAAAGGTACAGCAGTTCAAACCCTGATTAAAACCAAGGTGGCGCTCCGGACCTAGCTCGAATAAAAAAATTATTAATTAGCCTGATCGTGTAAAAAGTCCGATTTTTAAAAATTATTTTTGGTACATTGATTTCTGAAGAAAATTAACCTCGGAAAAGGCCTCTGTAAATTTTTCACTAGCATCTCAATATTTATGGAAAATGAAAAATCGCATGACATTAAAGAGAAATATCGTGCCAAAAAACTGACCTCTCACTTCCGAAAATACATGTGGACTGGTGGAACTCGCACGTGCAAAGATGAAAAACTATGAAATTATTTTTTGGTGGTCATTGGGTAAAAACTGAAACTTAAATAGGAGACTAAAATGTCTTTCGGGACACACTATTTATAAACTTGAAGGATTAATTCTCATTTAGACAAACAAAAATTCTAAAATGGCTGTTGATAAGAACTCATGTATTCAAGCAATAGAATCCATCGGGATATATAGATAGGTAAAGCTTGGCGTCGTAATCATTTTCGTTCTCACAGAAGTACGCGATGTCAAAACAAACGTGATCGAACGACTTAGTTAGGTACGAAACTGATGTCAAAAGAAATAAAATTCGTTTTTACCCATCTCCAACTGATTTTCTCATCATTTTTTCTTGTGAAGTACCAAGATTATGGTTATAGAGATCATTCTGACAAAACTTATAGCAAGAGAAAATTCAGCGCAGAGCTAGCTGCACGCTTTGTTCACTACGCCAGACAGAGTATATGTTATCGTCTCTTGGGATGGGAGAAGTTAATAACTGACAGAAGGGAAACCCACCAGATGATTAAACTCTACAAGATCATCACTCACACCGTTGACATCAATGCTTCAGACTATCTTCAACCAAAAATACAGAGATCCAGGAGGGGGAACAACAACCAATTCAACATTAGTGCAAACATCCTCAACTGCATTTTTTTCCAAGGACAATTAAATTATAGAATGACCTGCCTCGTCAACACATCACTGACTCTTTGACGCACGAGACCTTTAGGGACAACTATTATAGCCACATCGTGACCGAGACCTAGGTGCCGACACCTCCCCGTGACCTCCTAGTCAAGATCCCTAGAGGATGTTTCAGGAGGAAACTAGTACCAAGTACCAAGTAGAAGGGCAACCACGCGTGCAAAATGCCAGGGTCGCGGAGGGATCCGGAAGTTTAAAGACAAAATTGCTTACTTTCAGTCTCGATTCCAGAATTTCAATGTTGGTGTGGGCAGTCAGCCGTCTCGCGGGAATCATCGGAGAGGTATGTGATGGGCGGGGAAGGGGAGCAGACGGGATGCCCAGCATTAGAGAGTTTGGATTTTACCCTTGGGGCAATATAATTAAGCCTCTGTACTAATGACGTCACACTTTGTTTACATGTGCACTTTTCTATGGAGCCAGTGGGGGTCCACGGTCCACTGAGCAACATAGGAAAGCACACACGTAAACAAAGTGTGACGTCATAAGTACAGAGGCTTTTTGTCGGTACTATCATCACCCCCGAAAAGAACAGGAACACGTTTTTAAATTTTCCCCCGAATTGTTTCCCTTCATGTATTTTATTCCCTTTGACTTTCAGAAAATCGCATTTAACTTCTATTCACTGTTTACGAATATTAACTGATAATATAATTATTGTCCGTATATTAAAAATGGCAGTTTTAATTCAATAACTAAAATTGAGGTAAATTTGACAAAATGTAAACCGAAAAGATATGCTTTAAGCTGGATTGTGGACATCGTAAAGTTATCTATTGAAAAACTAAAGGTAACAATAACGATCATCCATGAACCCAGGTATTGGGAAATTAACTTGAAAATTGCAGCGGAAAAACCAGACATTAATATTTGTAAGCTTTAATGTTGCATTATATTAATATCATAGTTTGTTACATACCAAAATTACAAAAGTTATCGCCATTGTTGTCATGATAATCCTCATAATTTTTAAGACTGGAGATTTTGTAATTCATTGGAGTGACCGTAGAAGACTAATTGTCTCCAAAGCTTCTCAATTACAACCTTCATCTTAAAATAAATCCAAAATTGGTCAACTGAAACTTACAGATGCATTGCAATTGCCCCTTTTGTTTCATTAAATAATTGACTGAGTTCAATAATGAACAACATTTTGAAAATTTTCAATTTTCATAACGCCCAACTATCCCTACAACACAACTTTACTCCATTTTAGGGTGGCTTTTCTTTGCAAACAAATATTTGCAACAACAGAAGCAGAGGTAAGCGTTTGCTCCCAAAATAACGGCCAATATCGCAAAAAGGAACACGTAGACGTCCAGAAGATTCCTTTGGATGTAATTCAGGTCTTGGACGGCCGGTCGCAGGTGTTCACCGCCGAACTTGGTGACGTGAAGGATCCAGTGAGCTGCCGTCTCCAACGGGGGAGAGGAGGTCTGAAGGTCCCGTAGAATCAGAGAGACGCGCCGGGCATTGCTCTGGAATCTAAACAAGTCGATAACAGACACAAAACAAGATTATTCATTCCCTTACCTTGCCCCTGGATGTCCACAAGATCGCATAGGCCAGCTCTAAGGTAACACCATAGGTGTCAATCGGTGGGGGACAGTTGGAAGAAGTCCCCCCCCCCCCCACACTTTTTAAAGTGGGGGATATCTATCGTTTGCCCACCCCCCAACTTTTTTCGTCCCCGAATAAATATTGTAGCCTACATTTTGATTCTATAGCTCAGAATAGCTGATTCAATTACTCTTATTTCCAAAACGATGTTTAAATGTTGATCTTTTGCTAAAAAAAAAATTGGTTTGAGTGGTCAGAAATTGCCTCGGATCGCACCACGGAGCGTCAGGAATTCAAAATTTTTACAACCCATTGAAGGCAGCCTTCCTGGTTGTAATATCGACAGTGTGCCCGAATTGGTCCTTAAGAACTCACTTAGGACCCGTAATAACTTTGCTGACGGTTTCAGCGAGGATGTCTGATGTCAGCGAAGCGAAGTCAAGCGACAACCCTGCACCTCGGTCCACCACGCGGAGTATGTTATCGGCCTGGTCTTCAAAGAATGGTATCCCTACTATGGGGAGTCCAGCCCACATGGCCTCATAGGTAGAGGGCGCCCCGCCCTGGCTGACGTAAACCATGACGTTAGGATGTTCTGTAAGTAGAAAAAAGGGCATCACAGCTTTACGGGTTCAGGACCAGCAGCGTATCCAGCTTTTGATGTCAGGGGGCAACCGCACATCCACGCCGAAATGTTTTTTCTCCTGCCCCCCCCCCCCCCCCCCCCTCTGGATACGCCACTGTTCAGGATGAGATTCACTGTAGTCGTTATATCAAAGACTGTTTCCGATGGTGTTAATAGGGTAACAGCATCGGCTTCCAAGACGTTTTTATCGAAAGCTGCAAGCTTCGCCCTGGAGGAAACGAAGTATCTTCAAAGCATTCGCTCATTTCACACTCCGCCATTGGGCATGCAGAGCCTCGATCTGGCAACCTTACACAATAAAAATAGCCGGTTCAGTGATCTGAACCCCGACACGGGAATCACTGAACCGGCTATATTTATTGTGTAAAGTTGCCAGATCGCGGCTCTGCATGCCCATGGCGGAAGTGAGAAAAGAGCGAATTCTGGTAAGGGTATAGCTCACCTTCAAGTTTAATGCATGTACTGTTTGTACATTCTATATGCGCACATATTGTGCGCACGCGGAAGTACTGACCCCGGTCACTGGTTGAACAAAAACTGTCCAATGAAAGTTCAAGGAAAACAGAGATTACCCTCTCTAAGCCAACTAAGGCTTGGTATAGCCTCGTTCCCATCGTTGTGTACTGCAATGTCTGATGAAAAAAGGCGCGGGGATGGTTGACTCACCCATGATTGTTGGTAGCGGTAACCACTTGACGATTTTAATGTTCTTGCTGAGCTCGACCCCCGAGGGCAGATCCCTTTTCGCCTGCCAGAGCACTCGGTGCGGTAGCTTAGCGAAACCATCCACGAACAGTTGGGCCCGTTCACGCTCCCGAAAGTAGACATAGGTGCCCAACGAGAAGAGGACCACACCATTCGGGGCTGTGTCTAGGAAGTCGGCAACGTCGGCTTCGATCTTATTTGAGAATGGATCAAAGTATACTTCATTAAATTCGCTCTTACGTAATGTAGGCATATGGTATGAAACGCAGCTGGTTGAACTGGCCCTTCTCATAGCGACACCAAGGCGGACCTAGGTTTACTGGTTTGGATGAATGAACTGGCTTTTACCATAGAGAAAGGACACACCTTTCTCTGTGCTTTCACGGCTTTGCGCACGAAATTTGAAGTGTATGATATAAGGTAGGCCTATGTGTAACCTTGTTACCTACCTTTTGGTTTGAACCTAGCCCAACTGAATGCAGAACATAGACTGTGTTGGGCTGCATGGGCCGGGCGAACTCCAAGCCAAAGCTTCCGAGGAACAGAAAGAGACTGGCTTGTTTTTTGGACTCGTAGGTGCTGAGCTCCGGCCTGATGTTGTGCTTGATCTTCAACTTGTCATAATCGTGAAACGATAGAGAGTGTATGAAATCGTTGTAACGGTACGCCATGTAATTTTGGACTCGCTGAAAGAACGTCATTCTGTCAGTGAAGCCGAGGAGACGCTCCGGCACGTACGACGGATCGATTGGAATCCCAGAGCTACCATCAGGAGACAGAAGAGAGAATTTCCAAGTTGGGCCGCGTCAGATTTACTTGACTATGGCTTGCAATGATCCGACTATGGCTTGCAATGATCCGTTTATATTATATGTAGTTAGCCTTTCAAACGGGGCTGTCAATGGCTCTGTTAATTAACATGGGTCTTATTACTGTCGCCAGATTACAAAAGAAAACATGTTAAAAGAGAGCCATACACAGCCCTGGTTGTAGGGCTAATGCAAACTTAGACGTGTTCCTGGAAATGATATATTTTTTTCCCTGCGCGCGAAAAAGCACACACCTGTTTGCGTTATTATCAGGATAAAACTCTCTGGGGCGTACTGCAATATTGAGTTCCACCATGGAGAAGGAAAGCTTTAATTTGCGTAACCATGATGATCCGATGTGCATTCTAATTTTTTTACAAGTTTAATGTTCGTCCAGTCGACGAACGTAGAGAGCCTCCCTCCGACAAACTTAAAAGGGCGCATATATACGTACACGTATCCATCTTGGGAAGGCCCGCCAAAGAAAGTTGAAATTAAGATGAAAGGAACGTCCAAGGCCTGAGATATGAGCGGGCAGCAGTGATCAAAGGCATCCCCGACAACCATGTCGAATCTCTCCGCACGAAGTCGCTTCATGGTCACGGAATCTCCCAACAGGTAGTCGCACTCGTAGGCGAACGATCCAAACAGGCTGAACTTGCTGGTCAAATTTCCATCGAGTCCCGCCACCAAAGGGTCGAAGAAGTGCACCATGGGTCTTTTCATGACGGCGTTGGTCAGGTCCCGGTACATATCGATTCGGTTCTGTCTCGAGTAGGACGAGTTGAAGACCACGAACGAGAAGAATTCACTGTCTGTGGTTTCACCTGTTGAGCCTGACTCGCTCATCAGATACACCACCTTGTGGCCCCGTTGTACCAGCACCTTGGCAGATTTGCACATGGTATTGTAATGACTACCATTCACCGTGGGACTGTAGTATAAAAACTTGTACTGCCTTTCGATTTTGGCGCCAACTGCCGGCACTAGCAGGCAGCCTATCATGAATAGGCGAACTGTAGTGAGTAATGAACACATCGTGCGATCACAAACTAATAAAGTGTTTGCGAATATTATCTAGAGCTAATGCCCAAGTTATCGACTATTACAACCATGCATGCATGGCGGCTCTGTCATGACCAAAGGGTGTAACTTGAATTTTGGACTTTTGGAGATAAAGTCACTTTGGGGGTTTTGAGGGCGTTGTTTCCATTTAACATCCGGGCTTCCGTTTCAAAGTATAGCAGAGCGTTTGTTGTACAAAATACGTGTCAGTATTCAGTTTGTTTGTCAAAAGTGCGTGTAAATTTAGAGATCATTCTGTTTTATGTGACGAGGCAAAAGGGCGCATATAGAAAGTATCACTTCGCCATCTTAAATGTTTGTGTTCAACATCAAGGTGTCATAATATGGCATGTGGAGGCGTTATACATCCTTTTATCGAAACTATCTTTTTTATTATGTTTTTGACATTTTATGGTAAAATGATGAAAGTGGTTAAGAAGTCATTTTCTCAATTTAAACATTCATAGATGAAGTAATAAGCGGTAAATCAGAGTGACTAAAATAAGTGTTTTTTTTATAGCATAGTCACATTTACGTTTAAGGATCATGGATTTTGTAATTCAGTGCACCAACCGTAGATCACTTTTTTTTCGAAGATTGTCCCTTTTAAACGATAGTCCTAAAGCTATGGCCATAATTTTCCAAAGTCGGTCAACTGAAATATACAGATGCATTGCCGTTCACTTTTATTTGGTTTATAAAATTAGCTAACTTCAAATCTGATGCACGAAATATGCAGTGTATGATGTCAGGTATGTGTAACCTTGTTACCTACCGTTTGGTTTGAACCTAGCCCAGCTGAATGCAGAACATAGACTGTGTTGGGTTGCATGGGCCGGGCGAACTCCAAGCCAAAGCTTCCGAGGAACAGAAAGAGACTGGCTTGTTTTTTGGACTCGTAGGTGCTGAGCTCCGGCCTGATATTGTGTTTGATCTTCAACTTGTCATAATCGTGAAACGATAGAGAGAATATGAAGTCGTCGTAATGGTACGCCAGGTAATTTTGGACTCGCTGAAGGAACGTCATTCTGTCAGTGAAGCCGAGGAGACGCTCCGGCATGTACGACGGATCGATTGGAAGCCCGGAGCTACCAGGAGACAAAGAGAGAGATTCCAAGTTGGGCGGCGTCCAATTTGCTCGGCTATGGCTTGCAATTATACATGGTATACAGGCTATCGGATGAAGCTACCATAAATACGCCTGTTAACTATATCGTAGCCAAGCAATTTGGATGCAAATGTATAGCCCTACAGATAGGGCTGTATAATGGCTCTCTTTTAAACTGCAAACATACCCATGTTAAAAAGAGAGCCCATTTACAGTCCTGTTATAGTAGCGCTCATGCAAAATTGCACGTGTTCTTGGAAATACTTTTTGCCCTGTGCGAAATTGCCTGTTTGCGTTATTATCAGGATAAACTTGGCCTCCCCGTTGGCACGCTGCAATATTTATATTGATGTTTACGTCTGTTGGGGAAGGAAAGCTTTTAAATGTCCGAGTAACAATGTTGATCCGATGTGCACTCTAATTGTGTGCAAGTTTAAATGTTTGTTTTAGTTTACGAACGTAGAGAGGACCCTCTAGCCTATACCCCCACACTTTGTACTTAAACTTTTTAACAACAGCTCTCATTGGTTTTGTACACGAAGTTCAATCGTGGACTGTCGGTCAATCGTGGACATATCGTTTGTGCCCTAACCCTTTTGTATAGGTCCACGATTGCCGGTGTTTTACATACTCACTAGCACCCAGACTGCGGCATACGTACATGTGTCCATGTTTTGTAGGAACGGCAAAGAAAGATGAAAATGAGACGAACGGAACGTCCAAGGCCTGGGATATGAGCGGGGTACAGTGATCAAAGGCATCCCCGACAACCATGTCGAATCTCTCCGCACGGAGTCGCTTCATGGTCACGGAATCTCCCAACAGGTAGTCGCACTCGTAGGCGTACGATCCAAACAGGCTGAACTCGCCGGTCAAGTTCCCCTCGATCCCGACGATGAGAGGGTCGAAGAAGTGGACCATGGGTCTTTTCATGACGGCGTTGGTCAGGTCCCGGTACATATCGATTCGGTTCTGTCTCGAGTAGGACGAGTTGAAGACCACGAACGAGAAGAATTCACTGTCTGTGGTTTCACCTGTTGAGCCCGACTCGCTCATCAGATACACTACTTTGTGGCCCCGTTGTACCAGCACCTTGGCAGACGCTCGCATGTTACTGTAGTGACTACCGTTCACCATGGGGCCGTAGTACAAAAACTTGTACCGTCTCGAGGTGGACTCGTCACCTTCGATTTTGGCGCCAACTGCTGGCACTAGCAGGCAGCCTATCAGGACTAGGCGAACTGTAGCGATCGTGGAAGACATCTTGCGATCACAAATTAATAAGGTGTGTGCGAATATTGACTGGAGCTTTTATAGCTGTTCGACTTTACTATACATGGGATCGGGAACATTCCGACTCTAGACGTAGACGTAGCCGCACACACAGCCTAAAAAAGAGAAAGGGAAAATAACGTACAGGAGTTGTGAACGCTTGGTGGCAGCAACAATGGCGACAGGCAATTAGCACAAAGACTATCGTTAACAATAATTTATACAGTTCGACTACTTCGCTCGAACGCAGTATGGTTGGACTGTTATAATTTAGTCGACTACGGGACCAAATGGCACGGTTGCATCCCCATAGCCGTGCGCATCATTATGCACAGCAGGGAGCAAGGATCATGCAAGGAGTTTTGTGATGACGTTTTGACCAGTGACTCGACTAAAGGGGTGCGTTCGAGCGTGTTACTCTTGCTACTCCCGAGTAAAGGAAAATGTTGCATGTGCATTACTCTCGGTGCAAGAGTATGCTTCCATTCTGACCGAGAGTATACTCTTGCTAACCCGCGGGTCGTACTCCTGCCGTCCGTGCGCTCAGGAGTCACTCGTGTTAAAACGAGTAGCACGCTCGAACGCACCCAACGCGTTCGCACGTTGCCATTAGTGCGCAGGCGTAAGTTTACAGATTAACCACTAGTCGACTAATGGTCCTCGCCCGAACTTGCTTCTCGATGCAGTTCATGCGTTGCCTATTAATATTGTTGAGTTTTTCTATTTAATAAAGGCCTTTAAAGGGAAAATACAACATTTGCAAACATCAAAAAATAAAACTACCAAATCGTTTTGAAATACCTTGCTGGACTGTTAGTGAATGACAGTGTAAAGCATCCTGTAAAATCATGGCACCTGGTATACTGTCATTTTCAAGAAAAGTGGTATTTTTGTGTCAATTTCCAACGCTGATCGGCCGATCAGCGTTGGAAAAAAACTGGCTTTTTTTCTCAAATACTGGCCCCAGTTGACCATCGCACTTGTTTGCAATCGATTACACACCTATGAACGGGTACAAGCCAGCTAGACTGGTTCCCTGATCTTAAAATTCCCCAATATATGTAAACTGCTCTGTTTCTTCTTAAATGGAGTCAGGGAACCAGACTACAGGAAAATGACTGTTTTTCTTGGTTTTATAGCATT
The DNA here is from genome assembly GCF_015706575.1 of Patiria miniata. Classification (NCBI taxonomy): domain Eukaryota; kingdom Metazoa; phylum Echinodermata; class Asteroidea; order Valvatida; family Asterinidae; genus Patiria; species Patiria miniata. The sequence goes on along the minus strand of NW_024037076.1, from coordinate 25,921,710 downwards.
TTCGAACCCAAAACCTCAAAAAAGTCAGTGTAACTATATTTGCTATAATTATATTTCCAACCCCCCAATTCCATCCATTTCTGAAAATTACAGCAAAAGCAAATGATGTATATTCCCTTTAATCTATCAATTTACACAAATCAATGTACACAATCATAATCTCCATCTATTAGATTTAAAACAATTCCCGAGGGCCTACTTTCAATTATTTTAACTGAAAAACTTAAGGAGGGTGATGTTTTCAGTTGTATATAAATCAAAGTCAATCACTGTCAATGCATTGCGTCGTCTGACTGCATCCAAACGATTTCGCTTACTTTTATAATGAACCGATATGTTAAACTGACCTGCAATGATATCAAGGCCCTTTCATTTAGGGTTTGTAGTGACCTTTAGTAATTCAAAAATTACAAATTACACCCTTGTTTGAACAGTACCATCAGTACAGAGGTCACATCTAACCGCCTAAGTTTGTCAATATTCCGCCATTTGCAAATACTTTGGTGGCACTAAACGTGTGCTCGAAGCGGCATACCATAAAATGCCCACGCGTACACTTGACCCGTACTAGTATAGATTTCGTTTTGACCACGCGTGTAGTGATTTAACGAAAACCATTTTGATACCAACGATGAATTTAGGCTGTATAAACAGAATTATACGTCGTATTCATAAGTAGGCCTCCACAGAAAGAAGATATATTTGGTTCTTTCCAAATTAAACTTTTGAAAACATTCCCACACATTTCTACTGGATGAAATATGGGGTAAATCGGAGCAACTCATTTTTTTTTTTTTTTAAGAATGTTGCATATTGAGCATTGTCGTTTCAGTGGACATTGGCATCGCGCCATTTCCCCTGAATTTGGTTTATATTTCAAGTTTAATTTGCGGCAGTTTCACCCAAATTAATAGCTGAACAATACAGATACATTCATATGTCTGATATATTATAAGTGAATAACATGTAGATTTTTTGTGTGGAAAAGTAAAGACTTTTCTATAAAAAAATATATAGTACATGACTTGTAGTCGCCTCGGAATCATAGTTAATGCGGGGTCCGCTCATAAGTCCGACGCCTCATAGCTCCGACGCCTGAGGTCCGACGCCTCGCACGCTTCGTTTTTCCAGACACATTGCCGTAAAAGTTGGTACCCTAATAATAATTCTACACAAAACCCCTATACTATAGCGCCGGGGTTTTTGTGAACAAACCTCATCAGACGGCCTATCACGCTCAATTAACTTCGGCAAAAACCGCAAGCCTCATCATAAAGAATAAGTTCAGACAGAAGTACCGGACCAACTTTTATACGAGAATGTGTTCGTAAATTAAAACAATTTTTTGGCCATGATGAGGCTTAAAGGGAATGTACAACATTTGCTTTTGCTGCAATTTTCAGAAACAACGGATTTGGAGGATTAGCTTGACATAGCAAATATTGTTAAACTGACTTATTTCATGTTTTGGGCTTGTAGATGCTGGAAAAACCAAGAAAACCAATCATGTTCTTGTAGTCTGGTTCCCTGACCCCACTTAAGATGAAACGGATCAATTTATAGACTTTTGGGAATTGTTAGGTCAAAGAATCAGTCTTGCAGGCTTGTACCCCTTCACTGGTGTGTAATCAATTGCAAAGAAAATGCGATATGAAAAATTAGGTACAGTTTCTGAAAACAGCCAGTTTTTTCCAACGCTGGTCGGCCGACCAGCGTTGGAAAAATACACTTTTTCTTGAAAATGTCAGCACACCAGGAGCCACGATTTTACAGGATGCTTTAGACTGTCATTCTCTAACAATTCAGTAAGGTATTTCGTGATAATTTCATTTCGTGTTTTTTATGTTTGCAAATGTTGTATCTTCCCTTTAAACAAGAAGTCAGATTTAATAACAGTGAGTGACTCAGTTACTCATTGGGATACAATGGGCCAGAAAACTGAAAAACAAAACACACGATACCCCCAATTCCAAATCTACACCAAATACTTACTCCGACTGAGTCCAGGTATCGTTGCCAAATAAAACAAAACGGCGAGTGAAGTCTCTTTTACGGCAACAGTATGGTTATCTGTGACGGCCCCGCGAAACACCTCGGTGTAATATCACTTGTGGACTTTGTGAATTGCTATCAAAAACGGTGACCGCTCAAGGCCAATTCGAATGACTTTCAGATAATATCTGGGGAAACGGTTCGCTTAAAAGTGCAGTGACAGAAGGCGGGGCAAATAAGGTCACAGATAGTACTGAACTTATGATGGTCAAAAGGGGGCGTTCTGTTGTACTCCAACGCCGAAACCGGTATCCAAATAATAGGCCATATCCAGGGTCAAGACAAAGAAGTAGAATCCATTCCAAAGGGCGGATCGGGGGGGGGGGGCAAACGGGGGCCACGCCTCCCCCCCAAAAAAACCCCAACCCAATTATTTTTTTTTGGTGACGTCGCAATAAATGGAGGCACTGCGTACACTACCATCTTTTCCTCAACAAAATGTACTTAAAGTGGTCAGAAATTGCCTCAGGCCGCACCACAGAGCATCTAGAATTCAAAAACCCCACGCCGTATTTTTTGGACCCATATGAGACCAACTTTTTTTTGGCACCCCCCCCCTCAACAAAAACGTGTTCTGGATCCGCCCTTGTCCACCCCTTGCGTTTTATTTCACTTTAAAAACTAGAGTTTATCACTTGTTCTCTGTTTCATTTATTCACAGTTTCGACCGAAACCTGACTGGAAAAATGAAATTTTCAGAATCTGTTTTTGTTAGTACTGCTCTCCTTCGTTGTTCTTAAATCAGGCGCCATTGAGTTTATGTATTATCCCGAGACTTATTGTATAAGAGATCACATTTGGCAGTAATTTTAAGTAGGCTAGTATTATTAGCTCCGCTTATAGGCCGTATTTAAAAAAAAAATTAACAACTAAAACCTACTAGGCTAAGTGATTGTTTTTACATTCATCACTTATAAAATGAAATTGTTACTGTTCAATTTGTTTTAAGTCAATTAATACTATACATTGGTAAAATGTTTTAATAATGTAAACATTAAGTACTATTGACCTCTTGCACGTATTAATGAAAAAAAAAATTAAAATTAAGAAAACTTTGCAAGACAATCAGAAACACTTATATGAAATTTCTTTACTTTTTTTTGAAAAGCTACATGTACATAAACTCGTCTTTATGGTACACTTTATAGACTCTAGTTCCATCCATTGTGCGTAATATTCATACAAGTTTTGCGTTTAAGAAGTTTAAAAAAGTTGCAATTAGGCCTATTGCTTAATTTTAAAAGGTGATTAAACTTTGTTCCATGCTCAGAACAACATGGCGGCGAGTAGGGCAGAGATCATGAGCGCGACGGACGTGGTGACAGATGCCGTGGCACCACCCGTGCCGGGAACCGTGGTGGATGGATTGGCCCCGAGTTCTGTGGACCGAGTTTCTGGTGGCTGCGTGCCGTCGTCTGCGGTGGCTGGCGGTCCAGTTGGTGGGGCTCCCGTTCCTTCCCAGCTTGGCATGGTGCCTGTCACCGGCTCGTCAACTACACGAATCTTCCATCCTAAGAACCTATGTGTGTAACACTGACATCAAAAAATGGAAAACCGATAAAAGACCTGACGACACTTATTACACTATTCAGGCCAACTATTAAAAGAAACTCATGGTATAGGAGAAGATATCGAGTTATACATTTGGGAACATTCTCAACTTGACAACTATATCAGTCAGGTTGGCGTGGCGGTCTTTCCTCGCCTTCCACTGCTGTGACCCGGGTTTGAATCCCGCCTGGGCCAATATGTGGATTGGGTTTTCAGTCCCTGCCTGATGCCTGATTCCGTGGGTTTTCCACCAGAATATTATTCTGGGGTTTCCTACCACCTCTACAACTGCAATTTCTTCTCATTGTCTCCTCTCTACAGGTTTCTTCAGGCTTGCGAGCTACAGTGCAATAATAATTGTGTGCTTCAAATTTACTGAAAAACCTCGTGTGTGTTTTTCCACATGGTACCTACAAATGAACAATATACATGTACATGTTGGTAGTCCAGAAGCATAAAGTATTGTAGCTGGAATATAATGAGTTGGTAAATTATAACTTTTCGGTCTTTCCGATTGAAGAAAAAGGAATGGTTTTGTCACAGTTAATCTAAAATTGTGAGTTGACTTGGGACTGCAAGACTTGTGATTGATTTGTGAGTATTTTTGTTTGTTTGGACTCGACAATAACTAAATTGTTAATCGTACTTGGTAGTAGACCAGGTCCGGCGTGCTCCCATCGGGGGTCCAGGTCAGTCGGCCTGGCGTGGGCACAGCGTCCACGCAGTTCCGTTCCAGGTAGTACCGGTAACTCAGGAAATTATCGTAATCATCCGGGGACGTGCCTGGTGTCCTGACTTCCCATTCACAATATGCTCCCTCTGTACATGCCAACCAGACACAAACATGTGAATGTAAATGTAATCGATAATGCGGTACATCAGATGTAAACTCGAGTCAACTCTTGAAATAACGATACAAAAAACCAGTTGATTTATATTAAATATAATATTTTGTTCCTCATTTCGGAACAGAAGGGAAACTGTAGCTGAGTTAAAGTCGTTCATACAAGAATTTTTTTCCCAAAATTTTGAAAACTGATCTCATTTTATCACATCTTTCAAGTCATTTTTCTCACCTGTTGGTCCAGCATAAATCGTCACATCCTGCAGTGAAAAAGGGAAAATTTAAAGTGACATTTTTATTCACTGTAACACATAGGTGGATTTAACAAAGAGCCTCCAAAATGGACCGATCCAGTAAGCACCGCCCCATGATGGTCGGACCAATCACAGCCGTGATTTATGTCCGACGTGCGTGCACAAAAGTCCGACATGCGTGCACGCGCGTATGATGCGCGCGGCAGGAAAATGCAGTGTGACATCGGAGAGGAGCACGTGTTGATTTGCCAAGTGCGCAGTGGGCGGGGCTTACTGGACCGGTCCATTGTCTTGGATGGATTTCAATAATTCAGAACCAAATCTAAAAGTCAGTTATAGTCACCTTTTGGCACGGACATCTGTTAGTTACATTGGTCAAATGTTTAAAAAGGTGCCGCAAGGCCACACGGAATCGCTGCAATATAATTAAATGAGACCAATCGGGCCCAAAACTAAAAACAAGTGCGAGTGCACGTCTTGGCCATCTTGCATGAAAATCTTGCATGAAATGAATCTATCAAAATGATCGCTGCCAGAGCTGAAAAATGCGACGCCCAAAATTGCGACGCCGATGGCGCATATGGAACACTATACTTTAGATGTGATAAATAACAGGTGTGATAAATACCACGTGACTATAAGTCTATATAACATTACTGCACATATTATTTTTGCCTCCATTTACAAACTTGTCATGAACACCTTTCCGAACTGTTTCAAACAATTTCTGTTAGGTATTTAATGTATTGGCTTTGCTTTTTGGCAATGGAAATGTGGTAGTTAATTTATATTCAGTCCTTCTGATTTGAGGCGTGTGATCGCACCCCCTCGCCACTGCACACCTAAAAGCTTCCTGAGAAGTGTGAATAATTGCACGCCTGAATTTCCCTGGACCACAGATCACACACCTAGAAAATCACACACCTAGAAAAACCACAGGCCTAAAAAAAATCCAGGTGTGCCTTTTTCCACACGCCTGTGATTTTCAAATCAGGACTGTATATTTTATGGGAAACTTAAGTGGGCTTATTTTTGTCAATTTTCTTGGGAGACAGACTATAGAAGCTCCTTCCAGAGCTTAAAAATCATAGAGGAATGGACAATTACAAGTATTATAGTTGCAAAACTGACCATTTTCTCATCTTCTGTCTTCTGCGCGAATCCACCTTCCGAGTCGTCGGTAATGTAGAAAGGGTGGTAGCGGGCCGCCAGGGCCGGGTCGTTCCCCCCGTGGACCTCGAACGTGTAGGTCATGCCTCGTTGCACCGTAATCTCAGGGATCAGAAGGTCGTTGACGTACCACGCAATGCCCCAGCCAACCTTACCTGTGGCATGGGTGGAAAAAAAGGGAACAAAATTGTTTAAAACCGAAATCAAAAACAGTTTTGCGTTTCAAGTAATGTAATTTAAGTTTGGGATTAGGAGAAACAATGGGCATTCATTTTAATCATGCAGCAGTCAGAAAGCTTCATTACAAAAAAATGACGATCTCTTTTTTTTCCGGTTTCAAAGAAATGGTCTCTGTCCGTTTGCTTGCAAAGAAATTACTTTCATTATTTAAACTTGAAGTGGGCAAAAACCTTTACGTAAAACTTTTTTAGGTGGAAAATTGTATATGTCTGATGAAAATATCCCATATCTGTGACATTTTTGTTAATTGAAAGCCTACTGTTTTTAAAATCCCCACGAAACTTGCTATCCTGGAAATTTGACTTGTCAATTTCATTTGTTGCATTAAACAAAGTATTGAAATTATACTGACATAATTTAAAAAAAACCATTCGTATAGAAAATTGATTTCTTTTCGCCTGTAATTAATACTTCTTATCTGTGTCTGATATCTTTTTCATATAGAAATGTGTTTGGCTGAGTGTTTATTACGGGAAAAGTGTGCCAGGGGCAAAACTCTCATATAGTGAGCAAGGATCGTACCGGTGATGCCCGTGTAACCTCGTTCCCCTCCGGACTGACCGATGTCCACCGTGAAGGTTGTCTCGTTACTGATGCTAGAGGGCGGCCAAGGCTCCAGTGGATTGCCGCTGTCGATTGCCGTGAACTCGGGACAGGTGGTGGTTCCCTGACGTCCGAAATTTATTGCAGGGTTACCTAAGCAAAAAAAGGATGGTCCAATCAGAGAACAGGTTATATGACGAAAAGCTCAATCCCACACACATGACATGTTGTGATTGGTTGATGGGAGAAGTAAAATGGTGCCGGCTATACCAATCAGAGAACAGGTAACATGACGAAAAGTTTGATACGATCCAGGAAATTGCTTGTGATTGGTTAAAGGACATCAACGGTCTAGTCCAATCAGATAACAGGTAACAAGACGAAAGGCTTGATTTCATCCACAACACTGCCTGTTATTGGTGAAAGGGGAAACGACCTCGCTCCACAGTTATTCATTATTCATGATTCCAATGTAAGGAATTATTTTTGAATTAGAAACAGGTGACTCATTTTGTACCGAGAGGAACTTTGACGTGCTTAGCGACTCGTCCATCGGGGTTGATGGGGCCGATAGCCCAGGAGATGAACACCGATGCATCGGTGGGAATCACCTTGTCCGTAGAATCACCTACAAAACAAAAAGAGAAAACTCTTTCGTTCAAAACTTTCGTGTTAATGATTAAAAAAAACCGATAGGATTATTGACCGAAGTAATGTACTATTCACTGTATATTTTGTTGCAGGACAATTCTGTGTGTGTTTTTATTTTATTTTATTATTATTATTATTTTTTTTATATAGAATAGATACATTTATTTCAATGCTGCCATAAAGGATGATACATACTCTCTAAATTCCAAAGAGTGAAATTAGGGACTAGACGTTTTAGAGTGAAAATCACTCTCATTTTCGATTGACATAGTCTGAAAAATGAACCACTTCAGTCGAAGCTCGAGAGAAACCTCGATCTTTACGATTGAAGAAATTTCACTCTAAAACGTCTAGTCCCTAGTTTCCGACTGTGGGAGTGAATCTTCACTCGAATGAAGTGAATTTTCACTTTTTGGAATTTAGAGAGTAATGTTACGTTATCACTTGACAATACATGTGCATAGATATATTTACAATTGATATAAAATAAACATTAACTAAATGTTATCTTTAATGTCTTTACATTGTGGAAATACGTAACAAAATAAGAACTTCAACTTCAATTTTAGTTTCTGCATTATACAGAGATTCATCTTGAATCTTAAGAAATAAACAAATTTGAAATATAGATTATTAACACACTATAGTAAACGTACAAACATATACATGTAGGCCTACACACAGAATCAGTATTAAAATCAAAACAAAACGTTTCTGACTCGGTTTATGATTTTCCAGGGATTACAAAAATAACTCAATGACCGAAAAGTTGAGAAAATTATATCGGCTTTTTTTTTTACAAGGCTTGTGTTACCCGTGTTTAGAGGTCTGGAGTAGGTGAACATCGTGATGCCATCGGCCGACAAGAGCTCCTCAAACACGGCGTTGTTTGTTCCCCCCACGCTAGCAATATCGTCAGGGCAGGCACCAAGGCCGTTGTTAGTGGAACACTGCAGAAACACATAATATCAAAGAATGCTGGTTTGCGATACTTCTTGCAGATATTACAGTTTGTGACTTTGTGTACCTGCAATTCTTGTCCCAACGTTGATAAATGTGTATACAAGTAATTAGCCTTGATTTGGCGGCCCAAAGACCCTTTTTTTAAACATGGAGCGTAGGCCATTTTCTCTGAGCGTCAACTTCCGTACGTTACATTAGTGGTTGGCAAAATGATTTACCAAAAATGGCACTTCTACGCACTCGGTGTGTAAGAGAATGTAATTTCCTTAGGTTTTGGTAAGTTTTAGCACGTGTGTTTATCCTCGGATTTTCAGTGCGTTTAACAATGAAATGCACTCTTTTAAAACCTAAAAATTAGATTCTTTGAAATCTAAAAATTCCTTAATCTAAAAATGGTAAATATATTCATTCATTTTGCAATTATGAATGCCTTCAGTTTATGAGCCAGGCATGGTCGGCAAAAACTGTATGGCTTTGACGTAGCAAAAGAAAAACATAAAACAAGAAAGTAGAAGTCGGGGAAATTGTTCACAGAGAATTTTGCATGTACATGTACGTTGATTCGTGTCACTTGGTTTTTATTTAAACATCTTCCTGTATCCTGTATCGTGAATTAAAGCTAAGAGCCACTCACTTGCGCCTTGGATTGGAGTCTATAGTCCACCACCATCGGGCTCATTGTCGATTGGTCCATCCAGGCTACCGTCACGTCTGACCCGTCCATCAGAGTCCGTGTCTCCGATCCGCTCAGACCGAACGCCAGGTAGTTCCCCGGGTCGACGCGGCCGGCCAACTCCACCTTGATGTTAGCGCCCTCTACCTTCCAACGGACGTGGAACTCATTGTCGGAGAGCACTTCGCAGTGATCGAAGGGTGGACTCTGGAGAAAAAAAAGATACGATGTGATCGACAAATATACAGGGTGAGTAAAAAAAACCACCGCAACCCAAATGGCAGGACCAATTTGTGAATGAAGTTTTGCCTGTAGCACTTGACAGCCCATTTAATGAGCTTTCTTTTGGTATAAGAATCGTTCAAATCACTTATGTACTTTTCAAGTTACGGAATTTTGAACACAAACACCGGTTTAAAGTTATGTCCACGGATCACAAAAAAGGTAAGTGTTCTTTCAGCAAAACGAAAACATTTCACATGCATCCCTATATATGAATGTGAACGTTTCCTGAGCTTTTGTTTTTAAAGATATGCCATAGAATGTGGTTTCAAATGAGTTTTAACACCAAAAATGATCACAAAGCGAGGATAAGAATCTACACAAACTGTTGAACAGTTAATACCCACCATTTCTTCGACTACAGCCGGGACATTTAGCTCGTTTGGGTTGATAGACACGTGACCGAAGTTTTGCGTGAACAGGACACACCAGAGGCTGGCGTATGTGATGTCATACACTGTCATCGCATCGGGCATGGTTACCACGATGGTGTCACCGTTGAAACTGCGATCCAGGCGTTGGTTGGTACCCGTGGCTGGTGAACTAGAGAAGACAAGATGGACGGAAACTTGAGGTCATCAGATCGAGTGCTAAAATGTCACAACTGTCATCGTCATCAGTATTCTAATCACTAACATGATCACGTTATCACTGTTACTGTCACAATTGTCACCGATGTCATTGTGATCTAATTGGCAATACGACAGCTGAGATGTCATCATTGATTGACTGATCTTCGTGATCCCAAACATTATGTGTGCAGAATGCAAACCTGTCTAAGGACGTCACTTCCAGTATGTCAATTACTGTCAGCGTGAATGGGATCGACCCAACAATTCTAATCGTCGTCGCTGTTGTCACCGTGGTAAAATTGTCGCTACTGTGGTCCGAGGCGTCATTGTAATCAAACATATATTACCAGCATCACTGTCACTCCTTTACTTGGCATAATGAATGATTATTGTTTCCTCCACAAACAACTGAGAATTAATACTCACTCTGGCTTCCAAATGAGTTTAATCCCGTTCGATGTTGGCGCCGATGTGGTTCCCGCCCAGAAGTATGCATCTGGCGAAAAAACGTAGACGCTAAGTTTAAGGAAGAATTTCACAGCCCACAAAAACTACAACAACCAATTAGCATTGTGGTAAGACAAATTGAATGTGCAACAACCAATAAGCACTGCTGTTAGACGAATCTAAATATGCAACGACCAATCAGCACTGATGCTAGACATATCAAATATGAAACAACCAATCAGTCCTGCTGTTAGACAAATCAAAATATGTAACAACCAATCAGCACTGCGGTAATACAAATCAAACATGCAATCAGGACTGTGGTAAGACAAACTATATGTGCAACAACCAATAAGCACTGCTGCTAGACAAATCAAATATGAAACGACCAATCAGCCCTGCTGTTAGACAGATCAAAATATGCAACAACCAATAAGCTGTGGTTAAACAAATCGAATATGCAACAACCAATCAGCCCTGCTGTTAGACAAATCGAAATATGCAACGACCAATCAGCTGTGGTTAGACAAATCAAATATGCAACAATCTTTCGGCACTGCGGTTAGACAAATCAAGTATGCAACAAGTTACAACAAATCAGCACTGTGGTAAGACAAATCAAATATGCAACAACCGATCAGCCCTGCTATTAGGCAAATAAAATGTGCAACAACCAATCAGCTGTGGTAAGACAAATCAAAATATGCAACAACCAATCAGCACTGCGGTAAGACAATATGCAACACCCAATCAGCACTGCGATTAGTTGCCTACCTGGACCATTGCCATCGTAGAAGAGGTTTTCGAACCTCAACGTTTTAGCATCCAGAACTTTCACGCTGTCTGCACGGACCCGGTGAGCGAACGTGGGTAAGGCGCCAAGGTCATGGATGGCCGGAGCCTCAAAATTGGCGGGAAAAATCAAATTCCCAAAATCGGCCTGTAGAGATGTATAACAAAAAGTGGCATGGCGTTATTTTCTTGACTAAAAATGATTAAATTATTTTCATATAGATCTGAACAGCTACTAGCTTTAAAATTCTTTGTATTATTCACATGGCCTTTTCATGTAGCTACAAAGTAGAAATTGAAGAGGAGAAAGAATGAAGAAATTTTAGAAGGGAATTTAGTTTAATATGCGCAGAATTAGACGCCAAAACTTACGGAAAATTCACGGCACCACACAGACAGCCACCTGTAGTCGGATATAGTAGTCCCGTCAGGGAGGTCCACAATTACTTCGACATCTTGGAATCGGCCCAGTTTCTGATCCCTGCATGGTGGACAACAGACGTTGTTGTTGCAGTTTAAAAAAATCCTATCGTTTTGTCTATGGGGGGGGGGGGGGGAATATTTACCATCTCCCAAAATGTGTAAAAAGTGCCTTTTTACAAGTGCCTTTTAAAAAAACATTAAGTGCCCTAATTTTTGTTTTTAAAACTGGTGCCCTTTTTACCAGTGTCCTTTTTAGTGTGCATAATCGTCCGGTTTGAACAGCGACCCATTGGAAGATGGTATCCCCTCCCAATATTTGAATTTACGGAGGCCAAGTAAAAACCCTGTCTACATTTCAGCACGAATGTGCGAGTGCCATTTTACTTTTACCCCCCCCCCATAAAAATGACCTTGCTGCCTATGATTTGGCATTAAGGCACAAATGAAATGTTGGATATACAGTCATGTATTGTCCGGTAAACTGTAAAGTGGTACATATTTTTTTACCGTATAGTCGGTAACCACATTTTTACCCCGGTTTAAACAAAACTAACTTACGGATAACGAGGGTCAATGGGAAGAATGGTTCCCGTTGAATCAGGCGAGGACGTACTGCCAATCCAAAAAAAGGCATCTGCAACAAGAGAAAATAACAATTCGTGAATTTGACAACACAGACATGTGACAATTATGACCTTCTTTTCTTAGATTTTCAACAAGAAATTGTCAGGAAAAAAGTAACAAGTGCATACCTGGTGCGGTTCCGTCGTACGAGAACCCGCGGATGACCAGCGTGTTGTCGTCGGCAGCGTACACTGTGCCTGCGACGTCGTGGAATATCGTGGACAGGTCGCCGACCCGCGCTCCGTAATACGGGGCGGCTACTGACAAACTCACTGAAAGAAAATCACAGAGAGAGAGAAGTCAACTATAAAAAATTAAAAGAATTTCGCATGATTATTAATTTTTTTGAAGGGCTAGACCATGTACAGTAGGGCCTGAAAGTTCACCCTGGTGGCGCGCTTCCGGTACCCTTCCAAGAATAGGAAAATGAACGTGAAAAAATTAAAATTAAATTGCAATTTTCTGTTTTGTAAAAGAATGTACATGTACATGGATTTCTTAAGAACGTCATCCTCGAATAAAGGCCTTTGTAAAATTGTTACTAGCATCTCAAGTTATGGAAATTGAAAAAAATGCCTGATGTGAAAGAGAAATATCGCGCCAAAAATTGACCTTTCACTTCCCAAAATCTAAAATGCATGTGGATTAGTATAGGTGGAACTGTGTGTACACGATCTCGTATATCCTATACGTAAAAATGAAAATGTTTGAAATAATGTTGTGGCGGTCCTTGGGTGATAACTGAAATTTAAATAGGAAACTAAGATGTCTTAATTCAGGATATATTTTTCCTTAAATACATGTACACTATATCAAATACAATATTGTTTTGTTGCCAAAAAATTCAATCACGAATACTGAAAAGGCCTGTTCTCCGCAAAATCTTTCGGCAAGGAATACAGGGTGAGTAAAAAAAAAAGCGAAACCCAAATGTTGGGACCATTGTTTTAGTGAAGTTCTGCATGTGTAGCACTTTAAAAAATCTAGGATATGAAAGCCCAATTCATAAGCTTTCTTTTAGTACAAGAATCATTCGAATCACAAATGAACTTTTCAAGTTACAGAATTTTAAACACAACCACCGTTTTAAAGTTCTGTCCACGGATCACATGAAGGTAAGTGTTCTTTCAACAAAACGAAAAAACAAATCACGTAGGGATGTGTGTATGTGTGTAAAATAAATTTTAAAAGTTTATTCTACTAGATATGTTTCTGCAATGAACAGCGCCTTCATGTAATAAGACGATATCTACAGTTGATAAAGCCTTGAAATCTCATACCTAGAAATGTCGCCCCCCCCCCAAAAAAAAATTCCTGGAACAATCTCTTTTAAAACGTTTAGAAATTCCCCGCATTCATCTCAGCCTCCACTTCGGTTGCCATGGAATTGCGACCTCGAGGCTCGACGATGCGTTGCCAAGGTAACCGTATACTCAAGAGCTCATTGAAAATGCAGCCCTTGGTTGCTATGCGCGCTGCAGGGTCAACCAAAACAATGCGTCCTTGCTCCATTGAAAGAGCAACAGGCAAAAGAAGATACATGTACATGTACAGTGAAATCTCGATAACTCAAAACCTTCTAACTCGAAAACCTTCTAACTCAAAGTAAGTAAGAACATATTCCCGTCAATTGTTGCTGAAAAGAAAACCCATTTGCTAACTCAAAACTCTGCTTAACTCAAAATTTTAGCCCATTCGCCTGATGAGGTTTGACTTATCGAGATTTCGATATTTTATGTGAGTTCATCTCTATATACATGTAATGTGAAGATGCTGCGCCATTTGAGAACTGGCGCATTTTATTATTTCAATATTTCCACATTGTGTATCTATATACACACTGTATACATAATTCCAAACACGACTTGGCGACTTTTAATTGAAATCGAGATCCTAGAATATTGTTCTTCTCGGCAAAACCTCCCCTGAGGTTTGAATTATCGAGATTTCACTATTTTATGTGCGTGTATCTCTATATATAATGTGAAGATGCTGCGCCATTTTGTGAGCACTGGCGCATTTTTTTATCTACCTATTTCCACATTGTGTATCTATATACACACTGTATATATAATTCCCCTGATAAAGGTTCATCGCACCCAAAGCCCGATCGGGTACAGATCCGGTGACTCCATTTCACTTTTGCTATTCCCATTTTGCATGCAGATGGTGTACGTATGAACCGTCACTCCGGATATTCCAAGGTCCTTTCCCACGAAAAAAAATTGTTAAAAGCTTCGAAGTGAAACAAGATATAGGGCTAACTTGAACTTAAGGAAAGACGTCCAGAGGCCAGTGCTTCCGCTTCCGCGTTCACTTTGTCAGGCAGAGAGACATTTCCAAACTAGATAAGGCATTGCGAAACGAACATAACAGCTTTCAAAAGACTAGCCTATATTATTGCTTAGATCCTCGTTTTTTAAGGCATCATAAAAGATCTCGGGAAAAAAATGCTTTCGTGAGACAAAAATACTGAACCAAATTAGCCATGAATTTGTGAATTCGAAACTTAAAGACCAGAAAAAAAGTATGAGAGAATGGGTTTTAGCTCCCCGACCTATGTTCTTGAATCTCAATGGCTCTTGGGTCTGGAGTGCTGAATGGTAACACATTGCAACTGATGAAAAGCTGGTATGCAAATGAACAGATTTTTTTTCATTGGATGACGTGCGGTCCGCCCCCACATAGGTTAAGCTATGGGGATTCCGTTCTCCATGTTCCAGGCGAATACAAATGTATTATTTAGGGTAAATGTCACGCTGACGAATTGGGGAGTCGGGTTACTTTCCTCGCTTTGCGACCGCTGTGACCCGGGTTCGATTCCTGCCTGGGCCAACATGTGGATTGGGTTTTCAGTCCCTGCCTGATGATTCCGTAGTCTGAGTATCACCCGTTATCCACGGGGCCCAGTGTCCTGTCTAACGCCATATAGACTAATGATTCCGTGGGTTTTCCCCAGAATATTCTTCTGGGGCTTTTCTCCCACCTCTAAAACTGTAATTTTTTTCTCCTTGTCTCCTCTCCAACTGTTTCTTCAGGCTAGCAGCGAGCTACAATGCCTAGGAAGCTTTTGAGGAATCCTTGGTTTTTACCAGAAATAAATAAATCATAATAATTTTTGTCTTAGAATTTTAGGCTGTTCCCCCATCATGCCCATTACATAATCGAGTTAAATATAGGTTTTCCGGCTATTTAAAACTTTTTTGTCGTTCGAATTCACCGATTCTTATATTCAAATTCGTCCAGCAACATCGATTTAGTGCACTTTTAATGTTTCATTTCGTCTTTTGTCAGACAATTTCAAATTCAGTTCAAGCAAATTCAAACAATGAACATACGTTTTCGTCCCGGAGTATTCGATTTCGGCTTGTCTACGCCAAACCTTGCTATTCAGAAATCAAATTCGTCTAAATTCTAAATGATTTATATAAGACGAATTCGATCATTGAATGCTGCCACTCAGCAAAAGCTTAGACGAATTTGATTTGTAATGACAAATATTCTCGACCGATGACTAAAGAGGGTGACCAAACTTTAGAATTGAATGGTAAATGACCAAATTGGTTTTGGTGAAATCGTGTGATTTTTTGCGTGGACGAAATTGAATGTTTAAGTTGGTAAATTTGAATGAAAACTTTTTGAAAATAGCCGGGAAAACCTACATTTCCTACTGTAAATGGAAGAATGACAACTAAAGAAAATGCGCAACCACTTTGAGGAGTGTAGGCCTACATGGTGATCTAGCACAGCAGTGTCAGTAATGTTTTACGGCCTTTACGGGTAAATAAAAAAGCTCACTGCCTACTCACATGGAAAAATAAAAGCGAATCCTACCTTGTAACACGGCCACAAGAAGCGCACATAGCCCTCGAGGTACGGCCATGCTTTCACACGAAACTCTCCGGTTTACTATCGAAGTCCCGAGGAAATATTATACAGGTCCAGCCCACTTCCCGTAAGTCTGATATGTACTGTCAATAAAAACACAATCACAAGGTTACGAATGAGTAAACTGCCATTTGATTGTATGCTAGCCCAAAGTACATTTTACATGAGGAAACATTAAACGATGTTCGACTTCGAGTTATGATTCAACCCATATTCCTTATTAAATTCTACCTCCATGGTTGTACCGACACTTACCTGAAGGTTTGGCGGTAGAAACACACTGGTATGGTAAGCTGGTCAACTTGAAAGTGTCCACCAGTCCTAGCTGAAGGAAAATACTCGAGATTTCTGGGAAATGACGTAAATCACACCACATAAACATGTCCTCGTTTCATGGCCTACCTTCTACCACTATGACATGCAGAAGCCTATATGTGTCTCAACAATAGGTATTGATTGTCATTCACTACCCGCCACACGACCTGCATAATTAGCACAGGAAAGTGACGCGAACCGTCCATTCAAAAGCACGTTGCGCTTGGATGAATTTAAAGGGCAAGCCAACTCGGATTAAATGGGTCGAAATTTGTGACAAATTTCACGGTTGTCTTCCCTTGGAACAGACGACCATGCATGCTCCTTTTTTTGTCAAAGGCGGGTTTACTTTTGGGCGTGGTTTGATTAGCTATCCTCCCAAGTTTGATCCATCTGACCTGTGTTAATTGTTGGTATAAAATAGTTTAATAAATTACTGGAAAAACTACCCAAATGCCCTCACCTGGAATACATGTAACGGTACACATTACTGCAAATCTCACTTCACTGCATGCTATGTTTTGTCTTTGTGGGGTATGTATTGTTGCAAGAAAGTTCTGAGCCCCTTTGAAAAAAATGACTCCAACATCTCTGCCCGCCCCTTTAAGAATTAATGCTACCGCATGTTTGCGGTGAGGATTAAGAAAAGAAAAGTTTTCCCGGTGTCATAGTACATTCCTCCATGATCATACAATGCCTTAAAAAATCATGTACATATGTATATAGCTAGTACCGCCTATTCATAAGTTTCATTCATTGCATGTTCGGTAAGCAGTATATTCAATCTTTTTCCTACCCATTGGGCGATTTGATCTCTTCTTTTGTTAATAACATGTAAATAACAAGTGCTTGTTTTTCGCCATTGATCAGGTGATGTAAAGAGTGAAATGAATGCGAGCCAACGAAGCCAACGATGACGTCAAGACAGTCGTGGGTTTTTGGGGGAAATCCATCAAGGTCGTAAAACCGCAAAGTTTCGATAAAAGCCATGAGTACGACAGCTAAAACTCTTCCACATTTACAGTTACTGAATCAAAAGATATTCTGAATGGTAAAGGTTTTCCCGGCCAATTTCCTAAAATGTTCATTAATTCACATCTGAAAATCGGTCATTCATTTTCGTCTGAATTTGAGAATCGCTCTGAACACGCCGTTCATTATCGCTACCAGAGCATTCGATTCCATTTCAGTTCCATCAATTAAGTGATTGAGCGGCACCTCTCGTTTATGTCCATTCAGATTCGTTTACAAGACTTCTTTTTCGCTTTTAGGGGCGATTTCAACCATTCACTGTTCTATTTCACTTTTAGTTTAATGTCATCGGCACCAGATACAATTAGGGGTTTCTTTTTCATTAACCGTCAGTCAAATTAGCTGTACCTGCAACCAATATGATTGCGTAAATGAATGCACAGGTAACGTAATTGGCCGTCTGTTTCCCAAAACCGAATTCACGGACAATGAAAACGATTGAATTTTCGTTGAATTGCAATGGGATTAAAGACGTGCATTCAAATTCAGACGAATATGAATGGCCGATTTTCAGAACTGAATGGACATTTCGGGAAATTGGCTGGGAAAACCTATAGTTACATTCAATCTTACCCATTGCCCATTTAAACTCTTCTTCACGGTAAAAAAAAAAACCCATGTAAACAACAATAGCTTGTTTGTAAATTGTTTGTAGATAATATTTTTTTTTGTAAATAACTTTTTGCTATTGATCAGGTGATGGAATGTGAGTCAACAAAGCCAACGATGACGTCACGACCGTCGTGGTTGGCCTCCGTCAAGGTCTTAAAACCGCAAAGTTTCGAGAAAAACCCGGTGAGTAAGCCCTCACTCTTGCGCATTCATTGTTACCGAATCCAAAGACGTCATAGGTCTTTAGTGAATGGTATTATAAAAGTTAAGAAAGTGAAAGCAACAACTTAAGATGTAGCCGTCACTGAGCTGCTGGCCATCTAAAGCAACAGTGCCCTCTCGTGATAAAAAAAGGTTTCTTTACATAACTGTAGCAAAATTCATGGGCGGACCCAGAGAGGTTACTGCCGGGAGCGGAGGGTGTGCATGTGCGGTGTGCCGAAGGCCCAAGAGCGGATCCAAGGGGGGAAACGTGGCCATGCCTCATTCCCCCCCCCCCCAATAACGAACTTAGATTTTGTTTTAGTGACTAAAAAAACAACCATCTTTTCCTGTTAAAAAAAACAAAAAATTGGTTAAAGTGGTCAGAAATTGCCTCAGATCGCACCGCAGAGCCCTTAAGCGGGCCCCGAACCCCACGACGTGAATTCGTGGACCTAATTTTTTGGGGACCAAAGTTCTGCCCCCCCCCCCGTGTTCTGGTTCCGCCGTTACGAAGGCCAAAGGGCTCTCACTTTCACACCGACGGATAAAGTGCCCCTCTTTTTGGGCAAGTGTACCTTTTTTTGGTGTTGCCTTCCCCCTCCAGTTTGAAAAGCGTTCCGCCGCCCCTGTGATTCACATTAGTGATAAAATACACACAAATTGTTGACTAGCATTTGAATGTATTTCTTTTTAATTATTTCAAGCATTACATCACATTTATACATCTCAAATTTAAGGCATATATATATATATATAAAACAAACCACACACTAATAAAGGGAATTTGTACAACATTTGCTTTTGCTGCAATTTTCAGAAATAAATGTGTTGGAGGATTAGTACATAATAGCAAATATTGTTACACTGACTTGTTTCACGTTTTGGGCTTGTAGATGCTTGAAAATCGGACGACCAGCGTTGGTAAATACAGTTTTTCTTGAAAATGTCAGCAACTTTACAGGATGCTTAAGACTGTCATTCCCCAACAATCCAGTAAGATATTTCGTGATAATTTGATCATTTTTTTTTTGATGTTTACAAATGTTGTATCTTCCCTTTAAAAAAAAAATTAAAGACCACCATACATAATTATTAAACAGATTAGTCAATTGCTTAATAAAATATACATCAATGGATGATCTCTTGTTTATCCACCCCTCCTTTGATGACAAAGACACGCCTACCCTCCTTTAGCTCTTAAAATCAAATTCGAGTCTAACAAAAATACAACAAACAAAAATATTTGTCCCACTTATGCGTGCTGGTAAGTGCTTAGTACTTTTGTACTATTCCGTATCTGAAACCATTCTGTGAATCAATTTTTTTGTTAAATTTACTGGTAAAATGCACTCATTGTTTAAAAGCTAAATTTTCAGTTGAAAACAAAACTACCTTGTATAAATATTGTGCGTTGTGCGTAAAATACAGGCTTTCAAGTGAAAAAGAATTAAATAATATTGTGCCTCATTATCATGTTAATACAAAAATACCTTAAAACGAGTTGTGTGTAAAGTTACAGCAACCTAATGCAGAGTTGTATTTAAAAGTACACAAATTACCTTAAAAAAGGAGTTAAATTTACAAATCAAAGATATTATATCTAGACAGAATCTATATAGTGACAATCAGTGCATGTGATGGCAACTTTCAAAATTGTTTTCTTTATACAGTACTAATCACCTCAATCAAAACAGAACTACTACCAAAAATTACAATACACCCCAATAAACCAAAACGAATCAAATACCAAAAGACGAGTTTGCAGTATTAATCTAGGAAGCCAATACAGTGATTACAAACATGCACTATCTAGTGCGGCAGATAGGGGAAATATTTTGGGGAATCAGTGTGCGTGCCTTTGATGATACAAGCACAAGGGCGTCAATCGCTTTTCAAAAGTGGGGAGGGGGGAACATTGTTGATCGGAACTATATAACGGAGTGGGGTTGGGGCCCGCTTAAGGCCCCGAAAAAATTTGGAATCTACACACTCTGTGGTGCGATCTGAGGCAATTTCTGACCCATTTAACCACTTGTTGAGCAAAAGATCATAATTTAAAAAATGTTGAGTTCGGAGTAGTCGAATCAGCTATTTTGGGCTTCAGGATCATATGCAGGCTGTATTTTTTGGAGGGGGACGAAAAAGTGGGTGGGGGGGGGGGGGGCAAACGATATGATATCCCCCCTCTTTACAAAGTGGGAGGGGACTTGCCCCCACCCCCTCGTCCCACACCGATTGACGCCCATGTATAGGCATGGCATTTGGCAAACAGAGTATGGCTTGAAGAAAGATATTTGGCATGGTGACCGTTTTAGCCGATATTCGGCTAACTTTGACATTCAGATTTTTGGTTACAAAAACCAAGTTTGACAGAAAGTTTGACAGAATGGATATTTTTGGCAGATTTCGGGCAGAATTCTGCAAAAATGGTTATTTGACAGAAAAACATAGCAAATTTGAAAAAAAAAAATGGTATATTTGTTGAAAAAAAGCTTGCTATTCTACTAATTTTTTTTTCAAAGGACAAGTCTGCGATTGGCCCTACAGCCAAATATTTTTTTATTCATGACATAATTGCGCGCCAAATTCCACGCATGTATCATCAAAGGCACAATCCCATCACCTATCTGCGTTACTATTGTACAAACAACACTTTTAAATCCTTTTTAAATCAGGCAATATTTAACGAGTGGTTCACCTAAATCAAAACAATCACACACTATGAATATTATTGGTTCATACAAATGATTTAGAAATAGCCCGCTACCAATCTCACTTAGACTCATCAATATATCAACATCGATTTTTTTTTTTTTTTTTTACATTTTTGTAACTCTTTTTTCTAAGCTTGATTTTTTTGAAACAATGGTTTGTATTTGTGGATTCTGAATGTGTTTTATTTTCTCTTGAATTGTGTTTATTTTATATTTAATTTACCTTTTATTGTAAATCACAGTGCAATTCCACTTTTGTGCTGCAAAATAGTGACAATAAAAGGGATCGGGGCTGGTTTCTTATATAATTTGAACTTCTTTGAAATCTGGTCTCCATGGGGGGGGGGGAGCAAAAGCAAAAAAAAATTAAAAAAAAAAAAAATGGGGAGTCATACTGCTATTAATTCAATAATTGGGGGGGGGGGGAATGTCTCTGCCCCCCTCAAAAATGGTAATCGAAAATTTGCTGGAAAAGCACAGGGATTTTGGGGGAAAGTGTGTTTTGCCCCCCTCTAGTAAAAACCCTGGCGACGCCCATGCTGGTCTCTGTATGGATTCTACCCCTCACAACTTCTGTTTACAACCTGAAGGTGAGATTCGTAGGGGGATGGGGGTGGGTCAACAAAATCAGTTTTTGTTTTTGGCAATTTTTTTTTTTTTTTTAAATTTCTGAGCGTTCGAACCCCCAACGTACGGGCCTCGACATTGGACTTGTCGCTGTTCTAATTATCTTCATTTAGTCATGCGCAATACATGCAAGTCGGTATTACGTACAGTCCAAATTTCACTCTACAGGCTGAATCACGAGGACAAAAATGCAAATTCAGTCTCGTACCAAGACTTCTCCTTCGTGATGACTATTGACATGTCAGGGAGGCGAGGAGCGCGGTAAGAAGCACCATCAGAGACACGGCCACAGTGGAGTCGGCCCCAGCTTTGGTTGTCATCATCGGAGGCTGAGTTTCTTCGACCCGCGGCAGGGTAGTGGGCTGCAGGGTTACTGCTTCGTCTGTCACAAAGATCTTCCAGCCCAGAAACCGATGGGTGTAACACTGAAACAGTTCAGAAGAAAGGGGAGTAGACAAAAACATATCATATTATTATAATAATAATTTGGGAGGCTAATCATCCTTACTGGCAGCTGGGATGCCGAATTGCGAAGGACGCGGCTACAACGTGGTCGGGCCGCTGGCACGTAAAGGCGCCGATGGCCGCCGGCCACATCGCCCCATATATGACCACGGAGCACAGCATGAGATCGAAAGAGTTTGATTTTTCCGGAGGGAGGAAAACCGGAGGGCCCGGAAAAAAACCCTCGTGGCACAGGAGAGAACCAACGCACAACTCTACTCACATGTGATCCGCGGCCAGGATTCGAACCGTGGTCACCTTGGTGAGAGGCGAGCGCTTTATACGCACAAGCCACCCATATTGAGGGTTAAGTAAGATTTGAGGCTTTGCATGGTGGAGAAACTAATGAATGAAAGGTTTGCGTAAACACCATGTGCGAATAATATCTCAACTAAGAGAATAGTTCTGAAAAGAACCAGAGGTATAAACTCGACGTTCTGGTCAGTATGCTCTGACCGTCTTCAGGCTTCTGACCGTCTTCAGGAGAGATTGAGGGTTCCTGCACCATCAGGACAATAAAATTCCACAAGCAAATTACTAAACTCCACGACCGAAGTTCATCAAAATGCCGGTCAAAACTGTAAAACTTGTTCAGCGTAAAGTGCTTAGAGGGATTATACAACATTTGCTGTTGCTGTAATTTTCAAAATGTATGAATTTCGGGGGTTAGTATTTTGTAGCAAATATTGTTACACTGACTTTTTTCAAGTTTTGTGTTCGGAGATGCTGGACAAACCAAGAAAAACAATCATGTTGTTGTAGTCTGGCTCCCTGACCCCGGCAGGCTGTACGTTGGTTTGATTCCTGCCTGGGGTTATGGTGCGTGTGCCCTTGGGCACGGGGCTTTGTCACTCATTGCTAAAATCTCTCCACCCAGGAGTAAATGGGTACCTGTGAGGGCAGAGTTGGTTACTGTGAAAGGTTGATTACGGCCAAGAGTGCCAAAATAGCTGCCTTAACCGGCCTTGCATGCTCCCAGGGAGTTGAGGTTTCAGGAGTGTTTGCTCGTTGAACAGGGGTAATTTTGAAGCGCTTTGATACCACATTTAAAAGCGCTAGATAAAAATGCCTGTTATTATTATGATTGATTGTTTCGGGTGTAGCTTACTTGATAGTAGACAACGTCCGGTGTATTGGCATCTGGCATCCAAGAGAACGTCGTGCCCGCTGCGTTTGGGTCGTCGCAAGCCAGAACAAGACTCGCCTTGTACTCGGCGAAGTTGTTGTATTGATCTGGAGAGGTGCCGGGTACCCTGACCTTCCACTCACAGTAAGGCCCAGCTGGAAGACAGGACACCATGCAAATGCAAACTCATATTAAGTATCATGTTTATACGACTTATTGAAATAATACAATAACAACACAACCAAGCTTGATTTTAAAAAAGGAAAAGAAAATACTTACTGTGTGGTCCAGAGTAGATCGCAACATACTGCAATCAAAAAGAAAATCGTTTCAAGAGGATTTAGTATGATACAATTGTTGGAGAATATTAAGCTCTTTTTGAAAATCGCAAACAGAAATTTGCAAGGCTTGAGAGCTTTCTCTTGGGCGGCTTTTAATTGAGAGCTTTCTCAAGGGAGGCTTCAGAGGAGGTCTGAGGCTCTGGGGAGTCTGAGACTTTCTCGGGGGAGAAATGAGACTTTCTCGGGGGAGGTCCGAGACGCTCTAGGGGGAGGTCTGAGACTTTCTCTTGGGGAGGTCCAGGACCTTATCGGGGGAGGTCCAGGACTTTCTCAGGGGAGGTTCAGGACTTTCTCTGGGGAGGTCTTGGACTTTCTCGGGGGAGGTCCGGGACTTTCTCGGTGGAGGTCCAGGACTTTCTCGGGGGAGGTCCGGGACTTTCTCGGTGGAGGTCCAGGACTTTCTTGGGGGAGGTCTTGGACTTTCTCAGGGGATGTCCGGGATATTCTCAGGGGACATCCTGGACTTTCTCGGGGGTTGTCTGGGACTTTCTTGGGGGACGTCTGAGACTTTCTCGGGGGAGGTCCGGGACTTTCTCGGGGGACGCCTGGGACTTTCTAGGGGGAGGTGAGGTCTGAAACTTTCTCAATGGAGGTCTGGGCCTTTCTTAATGGAAGTCTGAGACATTCTCATGGGAGCTGTGAGAGCTTTCTCAAGGAAGGCTTGAGAACTTTCTCAAGGGACTTTTAGGAACTCTCCCCACTTTGCAAAAGTGCATAATAACAGAGATTTCTAGATTGTTCTGTGGAATATAAAGACGCTTTCATTATAAGCATTTTCTCTTTCAAGGCCGAGTTAACTTTCAAATTTTTCTGAGTTATTCTTTACCCGTTTCTCGTCTTCAGTCTGCTGTGCGTACCCTCCCACTGTGTCGTTGGTGAGGTAGAAGGGATGATATCTGGCCGACTGGTCCGGATCGTCGCCCCCGAAGACAGTGAAAGTATAATTGACGCCGCGCACGACGTGGATCTCTGGGATCAGACGACCGTTGACGTACCAGGCAATACCCCAGCCGACTTTACCTGGATAAGGAACGGCATTATAACAATCAAGAATAAAAGCGTTTAAGTTGACTTTATATCAGCCGGCAGATTATATTTGAATGCAGTACTTGTGGACACATCAAGTTGCGGATCTCAGATTTTCCAGGAATTGGGGAGGGTGGGTTGGGTGGGGTGGGATATGGGAGAGGGGTGGCTGGGGCAACGAAGTCCATGATTTTTTCAAGGGGGGGGGGGTGGATGAGGCAATGCGTTATAAGCTAAAGTCCATCATTTGCAGCTATCCAAAAAGTAACTGACGTAATTACTGTTGTTGTATTACAAGACACTGCACTCGAATGGACCAATCAAACCATTTAGTCCTGATTCGGGAATGATGAAATGACGTCACGATTTAGTAACGTCGACTTTGATTGGCTGGCGCACGGCTTGCATGATATCTGCATGTCTAGACATATCAGACGTTATACAGGAGACTTGCTCCGTGGATAACGGGTGATACTCAGACTTCCGTCATCTCCCCCCCCCCCCCCCCCCGGCCCCATTCCCATCTCCCTTGTATCTGGGGTGGGGTGCTGTGGTCCAATGGTTACGGTGTTCGACTCGTGTGCCGTGGTACACGGGTTCGAATCCTGGCCGTGGGAACATAGTGCTTGTGCTCTTGAGCAAGGTACTTTACCACTATTGCTTCGTCCTTCGGATGGGACGTCAAGCCGTAGGTCCCGTGTGTTGTGTAATGCACGTTAAAGAACCCAGTAATACACTTGTCGCTAAGAGAAGGGGTTTGCCCCGGTGTTTCTGGCAGTGGCCGCAGCACCTTATAAACCCTGGTGCCACACCTCCAGTTTTAATTCCCTAGATGGAATATTTCGGAGGACCACCAACCAAGTACTAAGTATCTGCCCTTGACCAATCATACCTGTGACGGACTCGTAGCCCCTTTTCCCGCCGTTCTGCCCGATCTCAACGCGGAGCTCCTCTTCCAGGTTGATGCGTTGCTTGGGCCAGCCCGGCCGATCCGGTGGCGGCGTCAGTGTCAACTTGAACGGTGGACAGGAGGACGAGGCACTGCCAAAGTTCAGCTTCACGTCCCCTGAACAATAAAAAAATAACCCAACAATTAAATTGTTTTCCATCAAAAGTTAGGAAATTTATGCCAATTTTGGTCACTTCAGGCAGAAGGCAGAGTACTAGTGCATCAGCCGGACGGTCAAAAAGCATTAAAATGCAGGAATTGCGGCCGGTATCTGTGCAGCAACCCGTCTGCTTTATAAGCTTTAGGAAGGAAATTGCAGTAAACTATCTTGCCCGGGGACAACACCTCACTTCAACTGATGACTTTACGACCATAACCGAGCGATTGCCCACCACTAATCAGGCTGACTCCACTAACTTTTTCAGAAAGCTTTTAAAAAAATTCAGCGGGGAGTGTGGCCTAGTGGTATAGGTTCAGGGGCTCGAATCCAGTGCTGGCCATAATGTTGTGTCCTTGGGCAAGCCACTTCACCCCACTTGCCTCTCTCCACTCAAGAGTGTATAAATGGGTACCGGCATTAGCTGGGGAGTATACCCCATCCAGGGGGGAATAGAAATATTCTCAGTTGTTTCATGCTACTGAAGTCAGAGACAAACACCGGCCTGATGGGTCACATTGGCCTCGCGACAGGCTTTATGGGGAAAATGATCCACGATTGCAGACAAACTTGTCCGCGGTTAATCCCTGATATGTAACGAGATGACGCCTAATTACCAAGAGGTGCCTTGATGTGCTTGGCTACCCTGCCGTCCGGGTTAATTGATCCCAAGGCCCACGAGATGTACATCTCTTGGTCTGTCAAAATAACCTTGTCGATGGAATCTCCTGTAAAAATCCAAACAAATTCAACAGAGGACTCAGAGTAAATGTTATGTACAAATATGAACTGAACAAATCTTAAGAATAATGATGTCATTTATATGATATGCCAATTGCACACATGCGCTTTGCAAATACACGTAACATCAAAACCTTCAGATAAAAATCAACTTCAAATATAGGTTTTCCCAGCCAATTTCCTGAAATGTTCGTTCACTTCTGAAAATCGGTCATTCGTTTTCGTCTGAATTTGAATGCATATCTTTAATCCCAATTCAATTCAACAAAAGTTCAATCGTTTTCATTGTCCGTGCATTCGGTTTTGAGAAACAGACGGCCAATTACGTTACCTGTGCATTCATTTACGCAAGCATACCTTTTCGCGCAGAGTTCTGGAAAACCATTTCATGAATGTGCAATCGAGTACGTTTTTCTCATTGAAAATAGCAGATTACATTACAGAATTCCAAACCTGATACCAATAGTGAAATAGAATGGCGAATGTTTGAAATGGCCCTCTAAAAGTGAAAAAGAAGTCTCGTTAACGAATGTGAACGGATATATAACGAAAGGTGCTGCTCAATCACTTAATTGATTGAACTGAAATGCAATCAAATGCTCTGGTAGCAAAAACAAAACACGTGTACAGAGCGATTCTCAAATTCAGACAAAAATGAATAACTGATTTTCAGAAGTGAATGAACATTTAAGAAATTGACCGGGAAAAGCTATATTAAGGAAAAAACTAATCAACTTGAAAATTAAAAACAAAAATAGAGACCTACAGGTACTAAAAAATGTAAATTAATTTATTTAATTTAATTTTATTCTTATATCAGAATAACAACTTCGGGTCCTTTGTAACTTAACAAGCCCCGAACCTGTAGTTGTTTTTAGGTTAAGCCACCTCAACCGGCCTATTAAATAAAATTTAAAAAGGGAATACTGATCGGTGGCAGTATGCAGATTACCTGTGTCAAGCAGACGAGTGTACGTGAAGTGTTTGATACCGTCGACATCCGAGTAAGCGACAAAGTCGACATTTTCCGTCCCGCCGAAAGCCGTGTCTTCACAGGCACCGACTCGCTCGTCACCTCTCAAGGTGCACTACAAAGCAAACAGTTTATTACCAAAGCTTTAATAAAAGTTGATGTCAAAGCTTATGTGGAATGTACCCAATTTTTGAAAGTGGCGCACGCAATGGGTGCGTTCGTTTAGCTCACCCGGGTCGACACAGTCAGCCCCGTGCTGTTCGATTAACTCTGACGTCATTCTCGGGCTCACCCGGGTCAGCCACCACAGACCCTGCTCATGGAGCAGAGTCACTGGTGGAAGTACGTCACACGTGGGTTATCCATTCCCTAGAAACGAACAAATATGGCGGCCGGACAGCGGCAGTCTGAAGTGGACTTAAAAGTTGATTTTATTTGAAGTCTAAAGGTAATCAGTTTATTCAGTTCATTGCGACTTTTCAGGCAATAATTTCAGCCCAACTTTTTTGAGTTTTGCCATCGACTAAAAAGCAGTAAATCTCAAACTAAGACCCAATCCTAAACGGCCGTTTTGTCAGTGGCTACGGCCACAGCTAAGGGCATCACGTGAGGATTGTGATGGCCTGCGGTTGAACGTTCGATTAGCCTGGCTGTCGTGGCTGACCCGTCTGCCTTTACCTGTGTCGACCCAAGTGAGCTAAACGAACACACCCAATCGTGCCTCTTTCAAGTTTTCAATTTGTAAATTCTATTTCTACAAAAAGAACTCCTTTTTTGGACAAATTTTGGGCATTTACAACCTTCTGAAAGAAAAGGCTGTTATTTTGGTTGTTTTGGTTTGGGTTGCAAACACACAAAAAGCTCCACCTGAGTTACTTTTGAGCCACAACAATACAAAAGTTGTATAATTATTTAAGAAATAAAGTAATGATTTCATGCTAATTCTTTTCATTTAATTTCCAATACAAAAGTAAATAACTTTTGTATATTGCTGAAGAAAAAGCAATGAAAAAAAAAAATCTATTTTTGGGGGTGAAACCTCAAAATAAACATGAGGAGCGCAAGCTTAACCCAATTGTCCCAGTATCAGCCTAAACCGCACTGCCTGAGACTCCCTGCACCGCCCAAAACCGCCCAAGCGCTCCGTGATTTTATGGACTCATCAGGGAATAAATACAATGTAATACAATGTAGTACAATTGGGTTAACCAGTGCAAATTCAATCAACAGGTACCTGCTGTTTGGAATGAAGATTGTAGTCCACCACGCCGGTGCTTCCGTCTTCTTTCTCCCAGACCACGGCCACGTCCGAGCCGTCCATCAGGGTCCGCGTGGTGGAGCCGCTGATCCCGAAGGCCAGGTACTGACCCTTGGCGACCCGGCCGCTCAGCCGGACCGTGATGCTTGACCCACTGACCATCCAGCTGGCCTGGAATTCGTCGTCGATCATCACCGCGCAGTTGGGCAACTCCGACTGATGAGAGAAAAGAAAAACACGGTAAATGCTTGACCGACAAACGTTCAGGGCCCGATTTCAAGAACCTGATAAGCAGATTGCTCAGCAAATTTACATGCTAAGCAACAGTGCTGTAGTCGAGTACTTTTTTCCGAGTACCGAGTAGTGCCGAGTACTTAGGTTGCTGAGTATGAGTACTTGTACCTCCAAGTACAAGTACAGGTCTCCGAGTACGAGTACTTGTACTTCCGAGTACAAGTACTTTTACTTCCAAGTACGAATATACTTGTATTTCCGAATACAGCCATTCAGCAAATGGTTCATTGTGCGTAATTGGCCCAGGCCCAGTCAGACCGATATACAGACCCACTCAAGGCTAGCTGTTAAATGTGTTTGTCCAGACACGCACAGAGGAAACTCAGGAAACTTTGATTTCTCTACAAGCAATTTAACCATTTCAAACTGCAAGTATCGATAAAATAAGGCCATGGTAGTACGAGTACTTTGATGATCGAGTACAATTTCGACATGTCGAGTATGAGTACTTTGCTGACCGAGTAGGAGTACTTTGCTGCCCGAGTACGAGTACCGTCATTTCGAGTAAGAGTACTTTGACATTCCAGTATGAATACTCCAAAAAAAGTACTCGAGTAGTACTCGAGTACGAGTACCTAGTACGAGTAGTACAATCATTGCCTATGATTACTTACGGTTGCCGTTTTGCATGTTGAAAGTCAAAGCATTCAGAGGCTTTGCTCATTATGTTGCTACATATGAGTCTCATCTGTTCATATACTTCATTTACCTGTCTTAATTTGGTTGCATTCTTCCCCAGCACTTTGTATCCTCTGGCAAAAGGCGCTATATAAATACAGTTATTATTATTATTATTATTCACGCTGGACTTAAATCAAATCTGATGTTCAATGTATTTGTGAGAGGTCTCGAGAAAAAGCCTTGCCTGCGCTAATAAGCGACTTACCATTTCGTCCCTGCCCAAGAACGGTGGAATGTTCAGGACGTCAGGGTTGAACTTGATGGAGCCAAAGTCCGCCTTGGCCTGCTGACACCATACACTGACGTAGGTGATGTCAAACACCGTCATATCGGGGGGCATGCGGACCGTAACGTTCTCCCCACTGAACACCGTGCCACTTGGAATTATCTGGTTGTCACTGAAAACAAGATCCATTGAGATCAAAAATATTACGCCAGGGAATTGAAAGAAGGAATGTTGAAAAAGAAAGTCAATTGAACAGGTCAGATAAAAGCGCCCTCTATGATTTCACATGAAATGGCAACAACTTTCACTGAGATGTACCACAAATGAAGATATGTGATATACAGCTACATTTAGTCGTTTGTCGGGAATTTTCATTTGGAGATACAAGCCAAAATAGGGCCACTTCATCTCATCACGCCATCACATCTCTTGGTGTTCCGACTTCCATAATTTTTTAACTAAAGATGGTATTAGCATGCGGGTTTCACAGCAGTAATGCTGAGATTGTGCTCTTTTCAAATCTGTAATAATTTTTTTTTTTACCGGGGTCGACAAACGACTCATTTAGCTTGATTGCATCACATATGTGGGTGTAAAATTAGTCTTACAGAATCAGATTTAGCTTGTTGCTATGGAATTGATCAATGAGTATTCAGGATTCAGATTTGTTTTGAGATTAGCTGAGAATGCAAAACTAAACAGGCTTCTGAGGTGTGACAAGTTTTTCTTCCAGTCCTTCTGATTTGAGGCGTGTGATCGCACCCCCACGCCATCCCACGCCTAAAAGCTTCCCGAGAAGTGTGAATAATTGCACGCCTGGATTTCTCTAGACCACAGAATCACCCACCTAGAAAATCACACAACTAGAAAAACCACACGCCTGGAAAAATCCAGGTGTGCCTTTTTCCACACCTCCAAAACTTTCAGAAATGAATTCCTTCTCCAAGAAAGGCATGTACCTACCCGGTTTTCCATATAAGCGGGAAGCCATTTGCATCCGGATCCACTGTTTTTCCAGCCCAAAAATAAGTATCTGAAAGCAAGAAAACAAGTGGTTACTCGCCATGAAGAACTACCACCTTGCAAAAAATAAGGAAAATTTTTCATTTTTTGTAAAAAAAGTGTTCACCTGGTCCAGCGCCATCGTAGAAGAAATTGACAAAGAAGAAGGTCTTGGCGTCCAGAATGTAGACGGCGTCAGCTTTGACATCATGGGCCTTGGTGGGCAAGGCACCCAGGTTATACTTGTCCGGTAGAGAGAGGCTGGCTGAGATGTTCAGGTAACCAAAGTTGACCTATTTGGGAGGGGAATATAAAAAAAAGTAAAAAATAAAAAAGGTAAAAAGTGGATGATCAAACTGTTAAAGTTCTATTCAAAATATTAATGTGGGAGATTTGGCCCATTCTTTTTTGTTTTTCATTCAGTAAAAGCCAATTTTAGCTCGGTGAACTTACATTTTATTTGAAAGAGGAAGGTTCATGAGTGAAGTGGGCGTGGCCAGAAGGGGAAGTGGGCAGGTCCTCAGGAAGGATGGTGTGGATAGGCCATATGATGATGTGGGCAGGGCCATGGGATGATGTGGGTGGGGCTATAGAATGATGTGGGCGGGGCCATAGGATGATGCGGGCGGGACCATGGAATGATGCGGGTGGTACCATAGGATGATGCGAGTGGGACCATAGGATGATGTGGGCGGGGCCATAGGATGTGGGCGGGGCCATAGGATAATGTGGGCGAGACCATAGGATGATGCGGGTGGGACCATAGGATGATGCGGGCAGGACCATAGGATGATGTGGGCAGGACCTAAGGATGATGTGGGCGGGACCTTAGGATGTGGGCAGGGCCATAGGGTGAAGCGGGCAGGACCATAGGATGATACGGGCGGGACCATAGGATGATGTGGGCGGGACATAGAATGATGTGTGCAGGACCATAGGATGGGTTATAGAATGACGTGTGCAGGGCAAAAGGATGGCGGGGCCATGGGGAGTGTTGGTAGGGTTAAGGGGTGATGAGTCATCAGGGTGGGGATAATGTCGGGGAGGGAGGGGTCAATAAGGTTATGTGGTTGGGGCTGTGGGGTAAAGTCGGTGCAGCTACAGGGTGATGAGGGTGTGGCCATTGAGTGTATAGTGGGTGGGGCCATTGGGTGAAGAGGGTGTTACGGGGTCATGGGTGGGACTATTGTGTGAAGTGGGTGGGGCCATTGGCTGAAGTGGGTGGGGTCATGGGGTGTGGCCAGCGAGTCCTACCTCCTTCTTACCTGGAAGGTCCGGCACCAGACGGACAGCCATTTGTAGTCGGTGATCTTGGTCCCCTCCTCCAATTCAACAACGAGGACGCTGTCCCCATACGCTCCTAACGGCTCGCGACTGTTAACGAAGAACCACAACCATTACAGCATATACAATTCAAATTTCAAAACTTATTGTTCAGTGACATTAAAGGCATGACAACTAGCTATGAAAACCAGAACGACTAATGTTGCGTGAAAAGTCAGATTTTGGAAAATTGACAAACATTTAATATATTAAAAAATCCCTCTCATCATCAACTAAAGATGGCATCAGCATGCGGTTTTCACAGCAGTAATGCTGAGATTGTGCTCTTTTCAAATCTGTAATAAAAAAAATTTGACCAGGGTCGACAAATGACTCATTTAGCTTGATCGCATCACAACATTGCTATTCAGTTTCGAGCCCCTGTTCTGACATTGACTGGCCTGCAGTTTTGCCATTCAAAACATTTTATCCAGGGCTTTCTGACTGTGTTTTTTTGCATTAAGATACATCAAATTCTGTGCAATATTGCTCTGGTTGTGAGAAAACACCCGATGACTGTTCGTCAATAATTGACAGAACACAAAAGGACAACACTTCTGCGTTGCTATTTGAATTTCGATTATCGCTCAGCAAACAGCACTCGAAAAATGATAGCAGCGGCCATCAAAGCTTAACTGTCAAACGCCACTTCATCAACAAGCGAACTACTTGATTAATGTAAAAGGTTGGTATAGTCGTACTCTGACCTACAGTAAATTGGTTTACGATTGACATAATTATAAAGTTTCGTTAACTTCACAGAGGCCAAAAAGGGACTTGACCTACATTGGTCTTTGCCTTAGAGCCAGAGTCCACCATTTGCAGCTATCCAAAATGTAACTGGCGTAATTATTGTTGAAAAACATACTTGGTTGAAAGATAGTAAGGGGACTAAACTCCCTGCGAAATTATTCTTTCTGGCAAGCTGTCATTTTGAAGAAATCAACGAAAGAAGGCCTTTCCAACGGTGGTGCGTCTTAAGAAATTCTCATTAGTAGTTCGTTTTTTTTTATTTGGCGAAGCGCGCCCAAGCGTTGACACGACGCACGCACGCGCGTGGTTGCTAAAATTCATCAGATCAGTGCGCCACATCGCGTAGCTGCAATCAACTCAGTAAGAACGTGTCCCGGACGCTGAATTCAGGCCCAATTCAAAACATGATTCAGCAACTTTTGATTTGAAATCGAGATCCTAGAATGTTGTTTTTCTCAAAATACACAGCTGAAGCTGAGCTGAAACTTCATCAGGTTAGTTGTTCAGCACCCTTCTTTAGATTTTGAGCACTTTTGTTGCTTCAAACGAACAAAATGCACAAATTACAAATGATGGACTGTGTATACCTTTAATACACTTAAACTTTTTTCTGAAAAAAAGTGCCATTGCCAAAGGAAAAATGACCTTGTCCCTCAAAAAGTACGGTTACTTTCTGCATTTTCATTGACCTTTGAGGCTGTTTTTGTGAGTGTGTAAACACCAGCAATCGTGGACCTAGGACAAAGGGGTCAGGGAACAAACGATACTTTCTCCTAATTACCTGTTATCAAGGTACAACGGCGTTCCAATTACACTGGGTAAATCACTGACACCCGCCCACAAAAAGGCATCTGAAAAAAATCCCAAGAAACAGAGTCATCACTCAGACGGAGCGTCAATTTGCAATCATACACGGCTGTTTTCACACACTGTTGTTTTACCATACTCCCGAGGACAATGCTTTGTGTTTTCCTTTGTCCCTGTAATATAACATACTCCCATAGATTAAGCACACAAACTTACTACAGAGGACCGTTTTGAACAAAAGACCCAACTCCCGAGGACTGAAAGGATCTGTTGTTCTCCCTTTGTGTGTCGGTCCTCGGGGTATGTAGAACAAGTACACAACTGCACACTTTCAAGTGCCGACATTTGAAGAAAACAAAACGGCCAAAAAAAAAAAAAAAAAAAAAAAAGCTGCGTCGCCGCACCACTTTTTGGGCAAGCTCCATATCAGAAACCGGAGACATTTATTAAAGAGTTGAAAGGTTTATTCGAAAAAAAAAAGAAATACCTGGAGCTGATCCATCGTAGCTGAAGTCTCGCAGCATGATTCGTCTCTGGTCCACGGCATACACCGTGCCCTCCACCCCGTGGTCCAGCGTGACGAACTCGCCAATCAGCTGGCCGTGGTAGTCCATGCCCTGCGTGCCCAGGGACGCCGGCACGTTCAGCTCCGAGCCGTTGATCTTGATGTGGCCAAAGTCCGCTTTCGCTAGGTGACACCACAGCCCCACGTACGATATGTCGTAGACGGTACGGGGCGGGGGGATTTTGACGATGAACGTCTCGTTGGCGAACGCCCGGGGGATGACTTGGTTGTTGCTGGAGGATGGGATATATAATTACAATGAATGGTAAAATGTCTGCAATTTGGTCAGACTCCGTGGACGAAGAATAGATGCAAGAGGAGTGAAGTTAGCGCAATGGTTCTTTTCTCTTTTCCTTACGTGATGCGATTAAGCTAAATGAGTCATTTGTCGACCCTGGTCAAATTTTTTTTATCACAGATTGGAAAAGAGCATAATCTCAGCATTACTGCTTCGAAAACCGCATGCTGATACCATCTTTAGTTAAACAATTATGAAAGTCGGAACACCAAGAGATGTGATGAAGTGATGCAATGAAGTGGCCCTATTTTGGCCTGAATCTCCAAAAGAAAGTTCCTGACAAATGACTCATCTAGCTTAATTGCATCACAGGGTGACCAAAACAAATTGCAACCCAAAAACATATATGCTTAAAAAAAAAGAAAAAAAAAAATCGGTGAATTTTTATGTTTTGGGTATCAGATTAAAGCTGAGAGCTTTTTCGTTAAAATACTGAAAAAAAAATCCTGAAAATAGCACTTTGGGTTGCGGAGAAAATGCCAGTTATGTAAAAGTAGTAATTTTTCATCCTGTACACAATGCACACATAGGTACACGTAGTGAAAATCCCTTACTGGGGTTGTTTTTTGAGGAATCCTTGGTTTCATTACCAGAAATAAATAATAATAATAATAAGAAGAAGAAGATCCTTAGACTCAAACAGCCTCCCAAAAAGAGGTTACGTACGAACAATAATTTACCTACCCCTCTCTCCATGTCAGTGCAAAACCATTCTCATCCGGTATTTCGGTTACCCCGGCCCAGAAGTAGGCATCTAAACATTGACCCAAAAAAAAAGGGAAAAAAAGAGGAAAGGACGAAAAAACCAGCATTAATTTATCAACTTAGTGATGAGGATCCTTACAGCAGTTAAAGGGCCATGTGCAACTTTGTTCTCCTCATAAATGGAAGAAAATTATTTGGCATCCCTTTGGGGTTAATTTTATTGAAAAGTACACTTCTTTAAACATTTAAAATTGTATAGATAATGATACTCGGAGGCAACAAATAGTTCTTCCTGAAATTTTGCAGAATCCTGCAAAACTCCCTGACAGTTTTGAAGGATTTTGGTGACAAATTCTGAAATGCTATTTCCCCCCAAAAAGCATTTTGCAAAATCATGGCCTGTATTTCATTCATCTTCCACACCCAACAAACTAATATGACTGTGCTAAATGGTTATAAATGACCTGCTTATAAATGAATGGGCGTGCAGTGAAAGGAATAACCTCAAATTTCACAGAATTAGCCTTCGTCAGATTTCCCACAAAACCCCGTGGAAAAAGGGTTTCTAAAGCTATTTTACTTAATGGACATATCTACCATTGCTTTCCAAGGATTATACTGGTATTAGTTGCTATTTTAATGGCCTCATGCCAAACAGTTTTGAAGGAAAAAAGAGCAATTCCGCGTCAGGTCATTATTCTTTTCGAAGGCCACATTGGATGCCCTTCGGCATAATACATTGTGAAGCCGCTGGGATGTGATTTTGCAAAAACCATTCAGCCGGGAAAGGGGACTGGGGGGATCAATTCCAGCACAAAACCGCAAGCGTACCCCAAACATGCCAAAGAAGAAAGTTGAAAAGAGGCCTATCGCTACGCTCAAAAGTATAGAGGTCAGTAGGCTTGTTGCTCAGAAAATGCAACGTGAGTGGCATAACTAATAATTTGGGGGGAAAAACCCCAAAATACCCGCAATTTTTAAACCATGAATGCGACATGAATAATCGTTCTTTGACTGTTTTTTCCAGTTTAGCTTTACTACAGAAGATTGGAAAGAAAGCTATTGATTCTCGGAAGGAAACTGCACTTATTGTTACTGAAGTTTTGAACTTAAAAATGAATAACAACTTTCTGACCAAAAATAAATTGACTCTAAAGAAAATCAATTTCTTTCACAATGTTTTTTAAAGTTATAAAATCTAAATTTGTTTCCTTTTTTTAATCCTATTATTTTCTGTTTGCTCCGGTCCAGTTTGAAAGTTACCTGTTTGACAAAGTACTTTTCCCTCTAACTAACTGAAATTTGAAATTAGTCCTTCTTTTTGGGTGGCAAACTCAATAAAAAAAAGCATTCTTTTTACCTTTTAAAGAAAAGTTCAGTGTTTGAATCTAGTAAAATTCAACTTGCTAGATTTCTTTGTTACATGTGATTTTTGGTCATTTTTTCCTGTCCCTATACCTTGGTTCTCTGTAATTCACAATTCCAGTATCATTAAGAATGACAAACAAATTTGTATTTGTTGGTTGTTTGTTATTCATTATCACTCTTGGAGGATGACTGCATTAAAGAGTGCATAAGAATTTTAAAAATCATACTGCAGATGTTAAACAAGGACATGAAAAAAATTCAACCCCAAATTTTCAGAATGACCCTGATGGACTTTGATTTGGGACTCCATTTAAAGAGAAGAAAAATCTCTATTTCTTCCTTACATCTAAACATAAATTGAACATACCCGGACCGTTGCCGTCGTAAACCAGTTTCTCAAAGCGCAGGGTGCGAGAGTCAAGGATGACGACCTTTTTGGCACTGACCTCATGCTGCGTGCCTACCAGCGGACCCAAGTCATGGGCGGCCGGCAACACAAAGCCAGGCGGGATGATCACTTCTCCAAAATTGGCCTGACGAAAGGTTGGAATACAGAGAATGAAAGTTCATCAGTTAAATACTGTACAGCGCGTCCCAAAATACCCGCAACACTTTTTTGCGAGGCTCTAGCATGGCCGCGGAAACATACCACCATTATTTTTATATCACTTTAAAGCTTGGAATCTTAACTTTGTCCCTGGTATTAGGCCATCAGCCTCGGTCCAAAATTTTGGCCACCGGTATCAATGAGGGGAATAATCGTCATGGCGATTTTTGGCAAGGTATACACCTCCAGAGTTGGAAAATATGGGATAGCATTGCAGCGGTGGCAGCTTTTTGGGTGTTATCACCCTTTTTTTTCAAAATGTCCATCAAAATGCTTGTTACCACTCTAGGGGCGGTATACCTTGCGCATGCGCACTATAATCATTTATGCCCTGATTTGAGACTGACCAAACCCCCAGGCTGATGGCCTATACGTATTGGTTTGATTTTCAAAAGGGTTTTGATATTATTCCTGTTCAAATAATGGCATGTCAAAAACAAAAATAATACATGTGATGCGATCAAGCTAAATGAGTCGTTTGTCGACCCTGGTCAATTTTTTTTTTTTTCATTACAGATTTGAAAAGAGCACAATCTCAGCATTACTGCTGTGAAAACAGCATGCTGATACCATCTTTAGTTCACAAATTATGGACTCGGAACACCAAGAGATGTGATGAAGTGATGTGATGAAGTGGCCTTCTTTTTAGCCTGAATCTCCGAATAAAAATTCCCAACAAACGACTCGCTTAGCTTGATTGCATCACATATGTTCAGACAGCTAGACCACGTCACAAGTGTTCAAATGAGAAAAAAAGTCTGACTGTTGAAACCAATGCACTAAGTTGTGAGACTCTTTCGAATGTCTCAAAGTGCCTAAATATGTATCGAAAGTTATCATGAACTTGAAATTGTCCTTCAACGTAACGAAGTTATTACTGAGGAAATGTTAACAAGCACATTTCATTTTTGTCGTGTCAGTTTCAAGAGTATTATGAGTTATAGGGGACAACGCCAGCTACACGTTGCATCTACCGACATCAACTACATGTTCACTTACGGCGGCCATCCTACACCACACCGACAGCCATTTGAAATCGGTGATCTTCTGGCCCGTTGGCATGGAAATCACCACCTCTGCATTACTGTATGCTCCCAGTTTGCTTTGACTGAAAAAAAAAAAAGTTTACATTTTTTTAATGCTGGACTCAGTATTTTTATGCATCTTTTTTACATGCATGGGTTTGGTGTTTTGACTTAGTAATGCCCCTATCGATTGCAAGGGCAGATCCATAACACAATTTGGGGGGGGGGGGGGCGAAATCAATTTGGTTCCCAGAAAGTGGGTAAAAAAAATTACGGCGTGGAGTTCCGGGCCCGCTTAAGGGGCCCAAATTTTTTTGGGATTCTAGATGCTCTGTGGTGCGATCTGAGGCAATTTCTGACCACTTTAGCCAATGTTTTTTTGAGGAAAAGATGGTGGTGTACTCATTGCCTGCCTTTATTGCAACGGCCCCCCCCCCCTGGATCCACCCTTGATCGATTGTTCACAGGTGTGTAATCAATTGCAAAGAAAATGCGGGCTAACTAAATATGGTAAATTGGGGACAGTATTTGAAGAAAACCAGTTTTTTTTTCCAATGCTGGTTGGCCGATTTTTTTCAGTGCTGGTCGGCCGATACAAAAATACCACTTTTCTTGAAAATGTTAGCACACCAGGTGCCAGGATTCTACAGGATGCTTTAGACTGTCATTCACTAACAGTCCTGTAAGGTATTTTGTGATAATTTTGGTAGTTTTGTTTTTGTGATGTTTGCAAATGTTGTATATTCCCTTTAAAGCACCGTGGGAAAGCTAAGAGAATAATTCTCTGTCTATTCCAACCCTGGCACTTTTTGTACATGCTAAATCACCCAACCAGGATGAGTGAAAAGGCCTGTGACAAACTAGGACAGGTCTGTGTCCCTGTGCATCAGAGCAAAGTATACAACAGTCCGGGCGGCCGTCAATTCTATTATGATCTCCCCCCCCCCTGTCAATGGTGAAATCATTCTGCTAGCTATGGCCAAAAAAAAGTCTCCGGTTTCTGGTATGGAGCTTGCCCCAAAAGTGGTGCGGCAATGCAGCTTTTTTTTTTTAACTTTTTTTCCCTTCAAATGTCGGCTGATGACTGCAAATGGTGCCAGACTAAATTTAGTGCAAAATATATGGGAGTCCAGAGAGGCCACCTAAAGCTTATACTCGATCGTAACCCCATCTAAAAACACGTTAAAATTGTGCAGCAGTAGGATTCCAGTCAAACCAGTGAGTTGGCAGTTTCGAGACATCCTCTTACATTGAAAACAAAATTTTTCATTTTGCCGACGCGCATGGCTACGGCGACGCACGCACATACCAGAAACCGGAGACTTTCTTTTTTTTGCCTATTGTTAAGATAATCAATCATAATGGGCAGTCAGGGTCCCGTGCAGGATCACGTACTCGGCTTCGTCTATTGAAAAGGATGTTAAAGTACAATACGCTGTATGTTTCTTTGATAACTGTTTTCTTTCTAACAGTTTAGATATTTCAAATGCGTCATCACTTTTTAAAAGTTTCGTCAAGTCACGGTGAACTTTTGAGTTTTTCTCTCTGAAGTCCAACTAGTGAACAATTACCCAGTAATTCTTGTACCCGGTGGTGGGTGGAACAAATTCAAAGCGTTCTGTTTATTGACGCAAGACTTCACTGACATGCACCCCTTTTGATTCCGGGGGCACAAAAGGCAGAACACGAACCTTGACAAACACGAGGGTTGGGCCATTATTGACCCGACCCACAACAATCCCACTTTTGTTTGGTCAAAAACCAAAAATCAACAGCATATCGTATTTAAATATTTCTATTAGTCAACAGAGATAACAGATGAGAAGTGTGGATCTTGTATAGGCCTACCCGTAAAATGATTTAAATAATTAAAGTTACAATGTACCTTTGAAGGTTAAGTCATCAATTTCATCAGCTGTCATAGATTAACCATTGTTTTTTTTCAATGCACAAACCATGGGCGTCGCCAGGATTTTTTCTAGAGGGGGCAAAACATATTTTTGCCCCCCCCCCTCGCGACGCCCATGGCACAAACACAAAACAAAAATCAGAACAAAGGACAAGGGCAAGTTCGCTCACTTATGACACATTTTGTTTGCTATTTAACAGTTTTGTGTGTGCGGTTTTAATTTTGTTTTACTTTTACTTCAAACCTTGGGCAATATGCCAGCTTGTACCAGGAGCCTTTTCTTGTTGAATACAATGTTTCGGTCCGATGAACTTGTCAACTTCAACAAGTAGTAGTGAGTAATGAAGTTCTCTTTTGTGACCCCATCCAACAAGAGCAGTCACAGAATGCTAGAGCTTCTTTTGAGTAAATTTAGGTCTTTAAAGGGCACGTGTGATGTAATGTTTTAATACAGTCCTCGTAAATGCACCATTGTGTC
Source organism: Patiria miniata (assembly GCF_015706575.1). Taxonomy (NCBI): domain Eukaryota; kingdom Metazoa; phylum Echinodermata; class Asteroidea; order Valvatida; family Asterinidae; genus Patiria; species Patiria miniata. Next base: position 25,881,121 of record NW_024037076.1, on the reverse strand, counting down.
CCATTTAAAGTTCTCTTTTTTTCGTCATTTTGTCATTTTTACGGGCATTTTGGTAACTTTGTGGTTTTTATAATAATGAAAAATGTGTATATTCATGAGCAAAAGAGTGGTGTCATTTCAGGCAGAAACCTTAGTTAATGTTAATCAAATTAGGTTTTGCCCTTAGCCGACATATACACACTGTATATAGTTCGGTGGTTAGGTCGGTGAAGGGCAAAACCTTATTTGATTTACATCGCCCCGACGCAAAAATCCCATCTTATGATTTAATCAATGTTACAAATATTTCAGCATCAACATTTGCCAGAATTCTGGATATTTTGCTGTCGTAAATTTTCTTTTCTTTGGGGATTCTTTGTTGTTTCAGTAAAAGAAAGTAGGCCATGGAGCAAAGTTTGGGTTCAACATTTGAACAGAAAACACCTTAACTGAACAGTGTCTTCCTGAAATGACATCACAGCAACAGCGCTCTCATTTCCCAGGAAAAGCTTGGAATTTTTTTAAAAATGTTTAAAGAAGTGCACTTTTCAATAAGATTAACCAAAACGGGATGTCAAATTGTTTTCATGCATTAAAGAGGAGTAGAAAGTTGCACAAAATATGTTCCCAAGTACAACTCATGTCATTGGCCCTTCAAACGATTCTTACACAATAAAAATCGAAAGTAACGGCCAACAATATCTGCGTTATATTTAAGATGTCAAAATTAACTAGTGATTCACCAAAAGAAAGGGCAAAAGGAAGTTTTTATTGCATTTTCAAAATGAATTTCGTCACACAAATACAATTTTTCAAAATACTTTCCAAAAAAAAAAGTTTATTTTTCAAAATCTTGTTACTTTAACATCAATTGGGTTCTTCAGGAAAAAAGTACCCTGTTAAATTTTTTTTTCTCAAAATAAATTGAACAACTTTCAGTTTAAATGATTTGGAAGAATTTTAGAAATGCATTTCTAAAAATTACCAGTAGTCCACTAACACTAGTCACATCCTGGTAAATGTACTTCTTAAGTGAAACAAACAATAACCTAAACAAAAACATGATTCCTTGTAAAAAAATAAAAGAAATCTTCTAAATTGTAAACAATCCTACAGCTGTGAGCTTGGGAAGTCTACAGTGAACTAGCCTAGGCGGGGCAATAAACACGGTTACACCTCTATGTTCCGACACCCCTATGTTCCAACTGCACATATTTCTATTCCTAACCCTAACCCTAACCCTAATCCTAACCGGGAGTAACACAATCTAGGTTGTCGGAACATAGGGGTGTTGGAACATAGAGCAGTCACCATAAACACAACGTCAGTACACCACAGGCATGCAACTGGGAAGTCACAAAAAAGAGGAAATTCAAATTTTTCCAAGACTTTGTACAGTGTTTTTCTATTTTCAATGGCACACATTGGAAGTGAAAAAAGAGGAAATCAGCTGATCCGAGGAAAAGTTGCATGCCTGACACCAAAAGACATTTTCACTCTTTTAAATCTTGCAACTATCAAGTTCCAGAGAAAATCCGATTTGGTTCATGAAAAATAACCAGTTTAAGAACCAGCTAAAACTGGTTTAAACTGGTTGAAAAGTACTCACTGGATTAACACTAAGATAAATGATGCATTATAGTCTTACCTGGAATCGAGATAGATTGGTTGTCCAGTGGAACTTGGAGAGTCAGTGGTTCCGACCCAGAAAAAGGCATCTGAATGCAAAGATAGAAAGAGATAGAAATGTGCAGTGGTAATGCATGTGGTTTGAACCTTGCTGAGGAGTATGGCGCTGTTGTCCATTGGCAAGGCACTTTACTCCAATTGCCTCTCTTAGTCCACATCTAGTCTGAGTATCACCCATTATCCATGCAGCCAAGTCGCCTGTATAACGTCTGATACGTCAAAGCATGCAGATTTATGCAAGCTGCGCACAAGCCAATCGGAGTCGACTTTACTAAATCGTGACATCATTCCAATCCCAAATCAGGACTAAACGTATGATTGGTCAATTTGAATGCAGCGTTTGGTAATACAACAGCTGGGCGCGTATCACATAACATAATACAGAGCGCGTGACTACAGCCTTTGTCGCTGTGTCTAGATTTTTGTTCATCCATGTCTATGACCCGACAACAGTGAATGACCGAAGACGCGATATATACAGCGCCCGCTGACTGGTCAAAATCTAGAGGTCAAGATGCAGTTGTCTTGCATAATTAATCAGCGAATCTGCTCAAATGTTATAGACTATATGGCATTGGCCATGGTCTGTTACTATGGTTACATAGACTACATCCAGGAGTATAAAGGGGTAACTGTGGCGATAGAGACTAGTTTGCAGTCTCATAGCCTGATGAACAGGGGTAATAATTGTAAAGCGCTTTGTGACTTTTGTTCAGGGTTGGCTGATATAAATCACGTTGGTTTAAATCACTGATTTAAATATCGATTTATACTCAAATAAATTAAAAAAAAAAAAATCACTGATAACGTGCTTCACACTCTATAAACTCCAGATTCTAATTATAAACTCAGCCAATCGGAATGCAAAGTGAATCATCCTTCAACCAATCAGGGATGAGATTATATCTTACCAGGGCCAAGGCCATCGTAGTTGAATCCTCGAATCATGACGGTTGTTTCATCCACAGCATACACGGTCCCTGACACCAGGTGGAATCTGGTGCTGAACTGGCCGATCTCTTTGCCATAATACGGCGCGGATGCCACAGCTGTTGAAAATCCGAGAGACGGTGTCATTAAACAGTGTAATATTGATGTTAATTCACTATGAGGCGATTATCCAAAACAGGGTTACGTGGAGTGCCGTGGCCTCGTGGTCTGGGGCACTGAATTCGTGGTCTGCGGGGAATTCTGCGGGTTGTGGGTTCGAGTCCAGCCTGGGGTTGTGGTGCATGTGCCCTTGGGCAAGGCACTTTGTCACTCATTGCTTCTCTCCACCCAGGAGTAAATGGGTGCTGTGAGGGCAGAGATGGTTATTGTGATTGGTTCTAGCTTCCTTGTGCCGAACAGGCAGCTGTATACTCCCCAGAGAGCTGACATTGTATTTGGAATGTTTAAATGGCCCAATAAGCAGGGGTAATAATGATGTAAAGTGCTTTAATCTTTAATAATGATCTTTAACAACCCGTTATTGTTTTTATTATTATAAATGGCTTTTGAAAGAAAATGAGAAATTCAGAGACACAGGACGACAAGAAATTTGAGGTGAGCAGAAAAAGAACGGCCAAATGTTCTCCGTTTTTTTGTAATGCTGGTTTGAGTTTGGGAATCAGCGTTTGGTTTTAAATGTGTTCATCTTTCTTATTATTTTTTTAGGGTTGGGGTTCTGTGTTGTGTAAAAGATTAACAACTCTTAACTCTTCTTCACTTGATTCTGATAAATATTTGCAGTATTAAAAATTTGAATCTTTTTCCTTCATTTATTTCCGAATATTTGAATAGTTATGGTAAAATAAAGTAAAGAAAAGTGTCACATGACATAAAATGTTGAGTAGTCATCAGCCGACAATTGAAGGGAAAAAAATAGAAAAAAAAAAAAAACCGCGTCGCCGCACCACTTTTTGGGCAAAGCTCCATACCGGAACCCGGATACTTTTTTTTTTGGCCTGAGAGCAGGAAGTTATTTTTGAGGATGAAACTTGAAAAGATTGCGAGGAAAACAACTTGAACTTCTTTCATGCATTTTTAGAAATTTAGGAACTTTTTCACTCTTTCTTCTTTTCATGAAATGAAACTGAATAAAAACCAACATAAAATAAAAATAAAAGAAACCAAGATGGAGAAGTGCTTTTCAAAGTCCAAGGAAAACAAGCATTACCTTGTAATGTGAGCAGAAAGACGACAATCCTTGCAGCCGAAGAAGCGTCCATGCTGGTTAGCTTCCGCGTTTGGTTCACAAGACAAATTCCTCTCAAGTTTTGGCCGATTTGGGGGTAAGTTGTCTCAAGCTGATTCTCCGTCTACAGGGGAAAAATGAATAAAAATTATTCTAATATTTTTCTCAGAAATTGTGACAGGGTTGCAGAACCTAGCCGCGCCATCACAACTTGCCATGTACCAGTATAATAATCAAAAAGCAATTATGAAAATACTATTTTTATAACTGCAGTACTTGTTGGTTTTCAGGCCTCTAATAAAATATAAATTGCTTCCAAAGCATACCGGTAGTAGCCTAAATAAATAAAATATAACATAATTAGCCTAAATTCATAAACTATTGCTTCGAAAGCATATTAGCCTAAATACATAAAATATTGCTTCCAAAGAATATTTGCCTAAATTCTTAAAATATAAATTGCTTCCTAAGAATATAACTAGCCTAAATACATAAAATATAAATTGCTTCCAAAGAATATTCACATAAATACATAAAATATTGCTTCCAAAGCATGTTCACCTAAATACATAAAATATAAATTGCTTTCAAAGCACATTAGCCTTAAAACATGATATATAAATTGATTCCTAAGAATATTCTCCTATATACATAAAATAAAAATTGCTTCCAATGCATATTCGCCTACATACATAAAATATAAATTGCTTCCAATGCATATTCGCCTAAATACATAAAATATAAATTGCTTTCAAAGCATATTCGCCTAAATACATAAAATATAAATTGCTTCCAATGCATATTCGCCTAAATACATAAAATATAAATTGCTTTCAAAGCATATTAGCCTAAATACATAAAATATAAATTGCTTCCAAAGAATATAACTAGCCTAAATACATAAAATATAAATTGCTTCCAAAGAATATTCACATAAATACATAAAATATTGCTTCCAAAGCATATTCACCTAAATACATAAAATGTAAATTGCTTTCAAAGCACATTAGCCTTAAAACATGATACATGGATTCCTAAGAGTATTCTCCTGAATACATAAAATAAAAAATGCTTCCAATGCATATTCACCTAAATACATAAAATATAAATGGTTACACCTCTATGTTCCGACACCCCTATGTTCCGACTGCACATATTCCTATTCCTAACCCTAACCCTAACCGGGAGTAACACAATCTATGTTGTCGGAACATAGGGGTGTCGGAACATAGAGCAGTCACCATATAAATTGCAAGTTCCAATGCATATTTGCTTAAATACACAAAATATAAATTGCTTCCAACAGTAAAACTTTGGTACACAATGCAAGTCGGTGTTTTATCCGTATGAGTAGAAAAACAAAAATCACTCAATTGTCAAAACTGTTACAATTGCCAGAGCTTTCTTCTTCAAAATTCACTGATAACTTCGCAAATCGTATTTCTGCAAAAACTTCAACAGAGTTTGATGAATTAATATAAATTACCAAGTTTTTTCGACTCATAATCTGCATCAACAATTGCAGAGACTATTCTACTTTTTAGGCCAGTCCATAAAACGTCGACCGCCCCACTTACCTGTTCAGCTAGAAATGCCGGGGAGGCTGAAACTTCCCAGTCACGATTCGCCGCTCCAGCTAGCATCAACAATTATGAGCTTTTTTCCCCCCTGTGTACGTGTTTGCGTCACAGATTAAAGTTGGCCATAAAGTAAGTACGGGTCACGGAACGAAACTTTACAATTTATCTGGCCTTTCTGTTTGGCGTTTCCACGGCAGCGCTGACAAGTCAGAGGGTAAGGATTTGTGATAGGCGGACACTGGTACACAACAATGCATCCGAGGTCAGTTCATAATATCTCTGGAATGGATGTAGTTTGACAATAGTTCTCTTACTTAGAAATACCTCAAGCAATGGGTTCCTATTCAGAATGAATTGGCAATTTTTGTTTTTTTTATTATAACAGTAACATGATATTGCAAAAAAAACCCCTGAGAATATTTGTTCTGTGTGTGGTAAAATCTAATTTCACACCTAACTTCAGTTGTACCTAGGATCTGTTTGTCAGACAACGTTCCAAGGACAGCATTTTTTGTGTCTGGTAAAATACAAAGGAAACCAAAACATTTTCTTTCATGTTTTTAATCTGGGAAACATGCCAAATGGAAAAAAGCGGACTCTCTTGGAATTTTATTTTATTTGCTCAGTGGACCAATTTTCCACTTGTTCCGTGGGAAAGGAATATTGCAACCTGACGCCACTTCAGCGGTTGTGTACAAAGTCTATGGAGAGTCAAGAAAAGTATTTGCCTAACAAAATTGGAAATGTTTCTCAGTCCCAGATTCACGTCTTATTATGTTTGCAATGACTGACCTTCATTGAGATGATAAATGAAAGAAAAAAACAGCGTCAGGTTGCAACATTCTTTCTGTTTCTTGAATTTGAATCCCTAACTTTTTTAAAATAGGCCTTTTATTTTGTGCAATAGGTCAAAATCAGAATTGTTCTCGAATTGAAGGCGGACTGATCAGTATTTAAAAAAAAATAACCCCTGAAATTGTTTCTACATCAGTCCCTTAAGGCCAAATAAAAAAAATGTTTAGCGTCCTGCCTTTTTGAAAAAAAGAAGTGGGAGGCCCTTTTTCCCCCTCCTAACTTGCTGCCCGATGCTATTTTTGAAGATGGCCGCCAATTTTTTTTTTTAAATTGCGGCCATTGACTCAGAAAATGACATACCAGTTATATAGGCTAGATGCAACAAACAAAGAGGCCAAAATGATGTCACTGTTTAAAATTTATTATTTTTTCGGTTTACAAAAAAAAGAAAAAAAAGGAGGCGGCCTCCATTAAGGAAGCGGGGACGCTAAACGTGATTTTTTTTTAGTTAGCCTTCATACACTTTTGAGACTTCCAAACAATCATTATATTCCATGTCAGTGCTGTGGGTTGAATCAAGTTTTCATTTGGTGGGGATTTTTTGTTCTTTTCGCTCAAAGAACTCTTACTAAAGTCAGTTTTAGTCACATTGTACAATTGTTTGTTGTACAAGTAGCTGCAATACAACAAATACACTAGGCCAAGTAAAAAAAAAAAAAGAGTAGTTTCTCGTGAAATGGAAAAGTCCAGATTTACCTTGCGATAATATTTCTCCCATTTCACTGGAGCCACTCAATATTTGTATCAAGGCCTAGTCGAGGAACAATGATATTGTTTTTGGGACGTAACATACATGTACAAACACACCGGTTCTTGTATGTGGTAATGAATTTGGAGGAGAACCATTCATTAAACATGTTAAAGGGAAAATACAACATTTGCAAACATCGAAAAATAAAACTACCAAGTTGTTACGAAATACCTTACTATGATATTGGAAAATGACAGTCTAAAGCATCATGTAAAATTAGGACACCTGGTGTGAAGTCATTTTCAAGAAAATTGTATTTTTGTATACATTTCCAACGGTGGTCGGCCGACCACCGTTGGAAAAACCTAACTATTTTTCAACTTCTGCTTTTTTTTCAGTCCAAATTTTGTTTACTATTGGTTCCATGTTCATGAACGGGTGCAGGCAGGCCAGCTAGACTGGTTCCCTAGCTTACAATTTTCCCGCATTTTTGATTCATTTCATCTTTAGTGGAGTCAGGGAACCAGACTACTTGAACATTTTTGTTTTTCATGGTTTTTCCAGCATTTTCGAACACGAAGTTTTGTGTCACAAAACCTCAAGTATCTTTGTCAGTGTAACAATCTATTATGCTAACCCCCCAAATAGTTCATTTCTGAAAATTACAGCAAAAGCCGATGATGTACATTCCCTTTAGAGTGAGATCCAGAAAATATGTTGCCAGAAATTTCAGTATAAAGTCCACATAATAATTATTCTTCATTTTAAACTTCAACCAAGCCTTACTTTTCAAAGTCTTGCTTGTGTGTGTTGGCCACATCTGTTTCTTTTAACATCATCCCAGTGTTGGGGTAGGGTGTGGACTGGGCCCGGGGGGGGGGGGGGGGGGGGGGGAGGGGGGGTATAACGTCCCCATCCATGTTTTCCCTGGGGCTGCAAATGTCTTAAGATGTCGATCCCCAAATAATTTAGACATATCTCTCATCATCCAACCCTGAAAAGAAATGAAACTGGCAAAATGAGAAGTTGAGAACCAACACTCCCCATTGATCATTAAATGTGTCTCAAGTATTAGACTTCCTCTGTATGTAGCTACGCAGCGATTCAAGCTACATTTTTCCCCAAATGATTTGCATGGCATCACTGAATTGAACTGTAGGAAAGATTTGCCATATCTGGCCATCACTAATTTTTCCTGGCAGTGACCTATAGACAGCCATCAGAAAGTGATTAATATGTCCTAAAAAAGTCAAATTTAGCAGGGAAAATATTGAAGTATTTACTGGGGAAAAACACTTAGAAAGTGTCAGACCAGTCTCATGGGGTTTGTGCAAGGGGTGACAAGTGATTGCCAGATATTGGAATCTTTTCTCCCAAATATTAAAAAGGGCCATCCATAAGTCATGTAAGTTGTGTCCAACTCCAAGTTACTTGGGCTATAGATACTGCAATTCGACTAAAAGATAGGGCCTACTGTCCAAAATTACATTTTTTTTGTCAATAGAGTTAAGAGAAGTCTGTTTTAGGTTGCAGAATTCACTTTGGAATGATAAAAACACTTTGACTCTAACTTTACCAAACAATAACAAGTTTGACCTGATATGACATCACTGTCATGACTGTAGTGCCGGTGTCACATGAAAATTGGACTCGTATGAAAATCGGACTCTTTTTCCCTTTTAGTTTTATTGGTTAAACCCTCTCACGCGTGACCGGTCCCTCTCCTAATTATCAATGCATGAGTATGCGCAATACCACAATGAGTCCGTATTTCATAAAACCTAAATTCATGCTATGCTACACCTGTCCTGTCATGCCGGTGGGGGCGGTGGACCACTCAACCATGGACCAACTCTCATAAATGTCAATTTAAATTCAACTCTTTTTCGGGTAACATGAACAGTACATCTTTAAACTGATACTAAAAACAGCCATTTTAAAATGAATAGTACTCACCTGATAGGGATACCATTTTTTTTGGGGGGGGGGGGATTGAAATCAATTCGACATGTGGCGATTTAATATTCGCGCGACTCGATGAGTGCACGTGAAACCAGTAGAGCGCCCTCAATAAAAAAAATGGTAAACTGGTATAGTCGGGTGCCCTGCTTAATTTTCATAACTTATTACATGTGGTTGATGACGTCTGGTGACTAGACGCCAAGTTTCACAATGGCGGCGCCCAGGAGAATTTTCACACTTTGCAAGTTGCCTTCAAAACCAGTCCTGAATTCATGTCTACGCAGGTCAGTACATTTTGGCATATGAATTTTGTGATTGAAGAATGCACGATGTATCTACCAAGATAGTTGTGGTAATTAACTGCGCAAATTCGGCACGTTTACTTAATATTCTTTTTACGACTAAGTTTTTTTTTCTCCTTGTGTCGTGAAGTTGTCAGTGGTGCACCGGTGGTTAACAGAACACATAAACTAAATCGGTGACATCCGATAGAGGGCGCTGCAACACCGCTCTGTCTGCATTCATTACTTCGCTCGTACCCCCCGCCCTGCAAACAGGACGCTGGGATACTCTGATGAATTCACGCTCTGATTGGTTGGATTTTGCGTGACCAGTGACCTGCGCGTCATCTAGCTTGAGTAACTCCAGCTGACATGCTCCATATTCATTCACATGTAACGCTGGAGGCAAAACCTGTTCGTTAGAATGTGGTAGCAAGAGACCCTAAAAAAATGGCCTCTCAAAAATTGTTCATTTTCACCTCTAAGTTCTAACATGTCTAATATCCCACCTCAGAGTTCATTTACATACCTCATACATTCAGCAGTCATTTACGAAGCCTAATGATCGACATTTCCAATGAAACAGACCACACAAAAAAATGTGAAAAATCTTGACGATTTCGATGGCTTGTCCGTAAAAATACGCCAGTTCCAACGGCTGTCTTCCATTTTGTTTTGCTAAATTATTTAAATGTATGCATCACGTGATGACATAAAAAAAAATCTGCGCGCGCGATGTATGTGGGTACCACACCGCTTTCAGGTGCCGCAAGTGAGTTCAATTTTCGTCTGGTGCATTGCCGTGGAGAGCATTCTCGTTGTCTTGCTTTCCGCAGGATTGAGGTTGTACATGTATGCAATTTTTACATGGAGGCAGTAGGAGGATTTTGCAGGATTCAGGTTGCATCCTAGTAAAATTCCCAGGGAGGGTTAAAGAATCTGTTGTTTTGTCTTTCTGTCCTCAGGATCATGTACGTTCACGTGTGCATGTTCACATTTGCAAACTTTTCTTATCAATGTTTGAAATATAGGTGGCTCAATATAAGCAGATGCTATGGACAAGAGGCAGCGGCTGTCCAAAAACCACAGACGGAAATTCAGATTCCCAAAAAGAAGAAAAGGTACGAAAGAACACCTGCATCAGTCTCACAACGTTCTTTTTTTCCCCAAAGTGGACATAAAAAAAACAACTTTCCCACAGTGAAATAAAAAAAATTCTGAATTTACTCTGGGACTAAATTTTTGAAAAGTCAACAATTAGTTGTAGAATTTCAGACTCTGAAAATAATTGGGACAAATGAGCAAATTTCAGACATTTTGAGATTTCAGACTTTTAGGCTTTATTGTTGTCAACAGCTGCTTCTGCATCCAATTGTTCAAAATCCATTTTATTTTACAGACTTTCTTAAATTCTTTTATCTGACTTTCTGTTTCCATTATTGCTTGCAGAGATCCAACGAGCGTACTTCAAGCTTTGAGCAATACAGTCAAAAAAGTGAGTTTGTTTTCTATGCGCATGGCATTATGTTTGAGTCTGTCCAAAACTAGCCGTTGCATGCTTCACGAGAATGCAAATGTGAAGCGAATATGATGTTAGAAAACATTCGCTGCAAATTCATCTTTTGCGAAGTGTGCTCATCTTTTGCGAATGCGCAGCGCAAAAAAATTGCCCCGGCATCATAAATACGCGTTCGCGTTTGCATTCGCGCCGAATATTACCCAGCCTTAAGGTAATGAATTCCATACTCGAGGGTTAAATCTTTTAAGTAATGTAACTCGTTCCAGCTGGGAAAATGTCACGTCTCAAAAGGGCACTTGAGGATGAAACAAGTACGCAAAGAGTTTAGCACGCTCCTTAAACACGCCTTGTTTTTGTTTTTTTTGCAGGATCCTTCAGCATCGCCGTACATGTTCCACGACGATCCCTTTTTGCTACCCAGAAATGGTGGCGAGCGGGTAAGGCCAATTTATTACAGATATTCAGTGCTAGTGTAATCCATTATTTGGTCATCAGCTTCAAAATAAGAATTGAAACTGTCAATTTATATTTGACCAAACTGCAGCCTAATACACCGACTCTGCGCACAAGTTACAATGGATGAGTTGCGGGAGACCAATGTTTTCCGTGCACAAGTACCCCCTCAACGGTGAGAAAGGGAGAGTTGGGAGAGACTAACGGGAGAGACATTGGAACGCATTGCATGCCGGCAACGCTTGATGCTTACGCGAAGAGTCTATGGCTTTGTGCACATTTAGAATAAAATAAGTCGTGCATACTTCACGCGATATCCGCTCCGTTCACAAGAACCCCCTCACCGGCAAAGAAAGTACAGTTGGGGGTGTCAGACCGACGCCATCTTGCCTGACTGCAATTTTGCCGCGACGCGCTGCCGTACCACTTCATGTATATAGTACAGATCCCCTGTTGCACGTGTGCCACACACAAGGAACGGTGCGCGTCAACCAGCTGAATGTTCTGCCCATGGGACGTCGTTGCTAGGAAGAAGGGCGCCCTCTTTCATTGGCGCACTGAGCCCATTTGCGCACAAACCAGTATGCTCACAAGAGAATACAATAAACACACCTAATAAAACAGATAAAATTGCTCATAAATGTGCTAAACCAGAGCGGGTTGTCTTCTGTTTTTTTTTCCTTCTCAGAGACGATATGCACTAGCAACGGAATCAGGCAAACAGGCTGCTCAGTACGTCATCAAGAAATGGCCGGAGCACTTCCTGGCCATACAGAGGGATGCTCCTAAAGTTGAGGTAACAGCAGACAATTTATTGCCCAGTGAACTAAATGATATTACTGACCAGTAGCCGTTGCAGTGGCCAGAACAATATTGGGCCCCAGCCACCATTGCCGCTGACAGTCAAAATATTTGCCCAGAACATCAATATATTTGCATCTGGTTACCAAAATATTGGGTTGTGGCCACCAAAATATTGACTGCTCACCACTGAAATATAGTGGCTTCTGGCCACCCAAAATATCCGCCCAGTCGCCTGAATGTTTTGCCTGGTGACCAAACTATCAGCCCAAGGCCAGGCACCAAAATATCAGCTGGCCCTGGCCCCTGTGCAAAAACACTGGCCCCTGGCCTCCAAAATATCCCACAGCCACCAAAATATCAGTCGCTAGTCACCAAAGTATCTGCCCCCGCCATCAAAATATTTTACCCTAACAACCAAAACATCAGCACCTAGTCACCAAACCAACCACTACTTCATCTTTTTATGAAGGCACTAATATACACATATAGACTGGCAATGAGGTCACTAGTGCACATCTATGCCGGAAGTGGGTCCTATTTCCTGAGGCCGAAGGCTGAGGTAAATAAGACCCTCTTCTGGTTACTCACAGGCCCGAGGGGTGCATAGACGTGCACTGGGGACCAAATTATGTCAGTCCATATGTGTTTTAGAACTCACCTCTGTCCAAAAAAAAAAAAAAACAACTTTTCAGAGTTTTATAACTCAACTGTTTTAATTCAATAATTAACCCATAAGCGATTCAACTATGAGCATTTCAACAAGGAACGGTTTTAGTTTCCCTAGATTCAGTTGTTGAGTTTGAGTTTATTTAGAGGGCACTGTATGTAACCAGTCAACAATTTTGAGTATAGTGCCCGATTTCTATTGAGCTGACATGACCTTGATTGTTTCCCTCAGGCATTCTACCCTCCTCAGCAGCAATATCTGTTTGATGAGCCCAGTGAGGAAGCCGTCTTGGAAAGGGTGGAGAACGCCGATATGAAAGAGGCTCTTGACATGTTCTACAAACTCCTAGAAACAGGTGAGAATGGCATCATCCCAACTACAGTTGGGACTATAGTTGGGATCACATTAGTTGGGACGTGTCCAAACTATAGTTGGGACGGTCCCATCTATAGTTGGGGCCATTGCTGTAGTTGGGATGTAATAGTTCAAAAAGGAACATGTCGTCACCGACACAACGAATGACACTCAACGGGCTAGTGGATGTCAGTTCGTGAAAACCGCGTAATCAACAATTTCGACTTCAGGAACTGACACCCGGGTGTACGCGCGCACATCGGACACTGAAGCATAATAGATCATGTTCGTTTTCACGAACTAACACGCAATCATGCTGCTGCAATACAATTCGGAAAAAAACACTTTGAAAGGTTTGACATGATTTTAATCCATCCGTTTACTTGTGGGACTATACAAAAATGTGAATAAAAAACTTTCTCACTGGTGAAATTAAGATCAGTGTCGGTTTTATGAACACGAAAATGTACGGAGTGCGCTCTAGAAGTGCTGCACTGTGACGGTTGACAGTTTGTGAAAACGAAAATAACGCGGTTCTGTAAAATAGGCGTGGTGTCAGTCACGATAAGACATCAGATAATGGGATTTCATGTTTTACTCGTGTGTGCCTGATAACGTGTTTTGTGATTTTCATGCGATATATTAAAATATCAAACCAGAACCAAAGTCTTGTTTACGCTGTGATGCATTTGGTTTGATTTTATCAGGGTCTTTGGTCTCCATGGCAACGAGCAATGCATTGTTGGACCTGCTGTGTTACCATGGCTACAGTCCCGACACTGCAGCTGAAGCACAGGAGACAACAGGGGAAGAAAAAGAACAAGTCAGTAGCAAAATTTATCCTTAAGTACGAGGGGGAAAAAGTTAATTTTTTTTTAAATGCAATAAAAGTTTTATCTGTCTCTGTCGATGTAACAGTATAAAAAGACAGATTTACGTCAAAAAATGTAGTCATGTAATTTTTGTAATGCATTATTTCAATTTGTTGGTTTGAAATTTCTCCCCGCAGGAAAACTCAGATTCTGTGGAAGTAACCGAGCAATCAGAGGCTGAGAACAGAGGTCGGAGGTCAAGGAGAAAAAAGACCGGCAGTGAAGCCAGATGGAAGTAAGTTTCATCGAAAAAAAAATACAGACTTAAGTTTTTCTATAATTGCATCATGAGAATGCAAAGAGACTGTGATGTCACAAAAATACTCACGGCAAAAATTAATTAATTTTGTTGTTGTTGTATTTTCAGAGAAAACAATGATATTGAGAAGTTGTTCGATGCATTACCGGAGAGAAATGCTCACAGTTACTGCTCCATGGTTCGAGGCATGATTAAGGTAGAAAACGGAATCGTCCAGAAACTTTGTAGCGTCATGGTTAAAATGTTGTGTTATTCCGTAGATACGGCTGTGCCTCTAATGGGTATTGATGTCTGTTCAATGTTCTGCACAGTGACTAAAATCGAAGCCATGGTCTAAAAATAGCTGATTCATACATGGCGTATATCTGGTACAGTGTTGCTGAAAAGAACTTGTCCTGCTTATTATCAACTTTCGCTTAGTAGGTTTTGTTCTGATAAGAACAGTCCTGCTTTAAGTTCTAAAAGAACTTGTCTTTGGTCCCAACGTTTGGACTAGCCTGCTCTAGTCATCGTCAGGGACTGTTCTTATCAGAACAAAAACTACTCAGCGAAAGTTGATAATAAGCAGAACAAGTTCTTTTCAGAACTAAATATCTTCTAAGCAGTAGTTATTACCACATGGTGATACTGCAAACTGAAACGATACCAGTTATTGTAGTTTCAAATTGGGAAAGGCACTATGTTTTCATAAAGTTGTTTCTATTTGTAGTTGTGTTTATGTAATCAATCCATTATAACTACAGCACTCATAAGTCATTGGTACTGTAAAATGTTGGCAAACCCGACCTGCAATCGTTAAACCAAGTATGCTTTTCAACAATAATTTCGTCAGTTACTTTTTGGATAGCTGCAAATGATGTACTCTACCGTTTTAGACATGCTGTGAAATCTTGGCACTTGTTGTTGTTCAATCTAGCACGGGGCAGCCACCAAAGCCTTCATCCTGTACAATGAGATGCAAGAAAAAGGAATTCAGGCCGACGTGCGTACCTACAACGCCCTCATCCAGGGTGCTGTCTTCATCAGGGAGGATTATGCAGAACGGTGGAAGGTTATATATGTGAGTAGCCCCTCTCTCGCAATCTCCAAATTTAAGAATAGGCTTATCTAGCTCCCATGACATAACTTTAATGATAATAATAATAATAACAAGCATTTATCCGCTCCGTTCACAAGCACCCCCTCACCGGCAAAGAGAGTACAGTTGGGGGTGACTGACCGATGCCATCTTACCTGAGTGCAATTCATTTGCTGCGAAGCGCGGCCACTGCGTGTACATAGTACAAATCCCCTGGTGTACGTGCGTCACACACAAGGAACGGTGCACGTCAACCAGCGAAATGTCCCGCCCATGGGACGTCGTAGCTAGGTAAAAGGGCGCCCTCTTTCATCGGCGCACGGAGCCCATAGAGCGCTCTTACACAAAAGGTATCACAGCGCTTAACAGCAAAGTAACTTACAGAAACTGAGACTCTAAATTAATGAAAAAAGTAAAAGCAGTTAACAATTGAACAGATAAGTCTTGAGACAGCTCTTGAACCCTTGAAGTGTTTGTGCTGAGCGGATTTCCCTTGAAAAACTGTTCCAAAGACGTAGGGCATGTGCATAGAACCACGTTCCCCTATCGGAGAATGTACTTTAGGAAGTGCAGGCAGTGTGTTGTCTGAACCAGACCGAAGGCCAGGTCGTCTGGGGTGGTACACGTCAATGAGACTAGTGAGATATGAAGGGGCGTTGTGATGGAAACATTTGTAGACTGTGGTGAGGATCTTGAAGACAATTCGGTGGTGAACCGGGAGCCAGTGCAGTGCATGGATGAGAGGCGTCACGTGTTCATACTTCCTAATAATGGAAGGCAATACCCTCACATCTTCTGGGATTGCATTGGTTGCTATACGCCGTGCTTCACATAAAATCTGATGTTATTTCCCATAGCTCTTCAAATAACACAAGAGCCAAGTTGCCTGAATTTGTTTTTTCCCCTTCATTGGTTAATTTGTTTTATAGTTCCAGTAGCAAATGATTTTGTGATCACATTATCACTCTATTGGGACTGCTGCCTGACGGTCTTGGGTTCGAATCCCTGGTTAATAATAATAATAATAATAATAATAACTGTATTTATATAGCGCTTTTTGCCAGAGGATACAAAGCGCTGGGGGAGAATGCAACCAAAGCCAGGTAAATGAAGTATATGAACATATGAGACCCATTATGTAGCACCTTTTTGCTAGGTGCTGTGGCGCATAATTGCTGGCACTGCCAGAAACACCGGGGCAAACCTTTCCTCCTAGCGACAAGTGTTACTGGGTTCTTTAACGTGCATTACACAACACGGGACCTACGGCTTTACGTCCCATCCGAAGGACAAAGCAATAATGGTAAAGTGCCTTGCTCAAGAGCACAAGCACCATGTTCCCACGGTCAGGATTCGAACCCGTGTACCACGGCACACGAGTCGAACACCGTAACCATTGGACCACAGCGCCCCACAAAATACTCACTTTACAGTTATTCTTCTTGAACCCCGGCAGCAACTGATGAATCAGATGCAGCTGGAGGGCGTGTGGCCCAACCTCCACAGCTTCAACACCATGCTGGATGCGCTGAGGATCATGGGTATCGTCGGACGCAAGAAGGCCCTGCAGACCGTCGCTGAGATGAAAGCCGTCGGCATAGGTCTGTACCCACAATGCCCCTCAAGACGCTACTCTGTCCTGATTGGCCGAGGTTGTGTCACATGATCCCGGCTATTCGTAGTCCGTGTCCGAATTACTTGCTTAAATTACACATGAGTCTATGGGACGTGGCTGCAGCCAATTCTCATAGACCCGTGTGCAATACTGATAAATCTGCTAAGCATGAAGAATATTTGCTCACCAAAAACAGGTAACCAGCTAAATTCCCATCCAATACGCACAGTTTGTGACTGGTTCCCAGTCTGCTTAGCTTATACATATGCTAAGCAATTTTATTCTGCTTAGATAGATTTAGATAAACCTGCTAAGCATGAAGAATATTTGCTTACCAAAAACAGGAAACCAGCTCAAAACACATCCAGTACGCACAGTTTGTGACTGGTTGCCAGCTGATTTCTGCTTAGCACATACATTTTCCAAGCAGTATTATTCTGCTTATTGACTACATGACATGTTTTAAAGCTATGTGTGAATTCTTACCACGTAGTGTTAACTCTTCTGTATATTTTTTCCCCCAAAATTCTGTTTTGCAGAGCCAAGTTTAGGCACCTACAATCTTCTTCTGATGATCTTCTACAAAGATTGTAAGTGTATTTTAATATTTTTCAATCCGTCTTATGTTCGAGCTCTTAAAAGGATCTTGACATGAATTTTAATTGGAAACATATTTTTTGCATTTTTCTATTGGTCTTAAATGAATGAAAACTATTTGATATCCATTTTAGTCATTTGTTTTTTGTAAAGTGCACTTCTTTAAACATTTCAAATGTTCCATACTTTTCCTGACAACTGAGGGCGCTGTTGCTGTGATGTCATTTCAGGAAGACACTGTTCAGTTTAGAGATTTTCTTTTCAAATTGTGAACCCAAACATTTGCAAATTAAAAATCACTTTTGTAAATTTTTTGTAAAGCGTCGGTATCCGCCTAAAAAGGCGCTCATGGCGCTTGAGGAGAAAGTCAAGTTAGGATTTTGTTGTGAGAGTAAGCTTGTTTGTACAGGTGAGATTTTATATTTGTCTTAAGTTTTGTGATGGATGGAGATGATTTGATAGCCAGAGGGAGTTGGTTCCACACTCGGGCTGACGCTGCAGTAAAGGATCTGTCACCCCACAGAGTGGAGGTCCTGGGCTCGTGAAGCATCATGAGCTAACCGGAGCGGAGTCCGAATGAGGCCCATGAGATACTCTGGGGCATTGTTGTGGAGGATTTTGTAAACAAATTTTTGTTAAAGGGAAAATACAACATTTGCTTTTGCTGTAAATTTTCAGAAATGGATGGATTTGGGGGTTGGTATTTTATAGCAAATATTATCACACTGACTTGTTTGAAGTTTTGGGCTCGTAGATGCTTGAAAAAACCAAGAAAAGCAATCATGTTCATGTAGTCTAGTGTTCATGTTCATATAGACGTCGGGGAATTGTAAGGTCAGGGAACCAGTCTAGCTGGTGTGTTACCGTTCACAGGTGTGTAATCGAATGCAAACAAAATACGGACTAACTAAATATGGTTAATTTGGGGCAGTATTCCAGAAAAAGCAAGTTTTTTCCAACGGTGGTCAGCCGACCAGTTTTGGAAATTGATACAAAATACCACTTTTCTTGAAAATGACAGCACACCAGGTGCCACGATTTTACAGGATACTTTAGACTGTCATTCACTAACAGTCCAGTAAAATATTTCATAATAATTTGGTAGTTTTGTTTTTTGATGTTTGCAAATGTTGTATATTCCCTTTAAACGTTAATGTCAGAAATTTGGCTTTGATATTTCTCTCGTTTCCGTTGACGTCATATTTTATATTTCAGCTCTTCCTCCTAGCGACGTTCTGTACGACATCATGGACACCGTAGAAGGCATGAGCTTTTCGTTACGACACGAGCAAGACAGTAAGTTTCATCCAGCTAGCAATTAAAACCAGTTGTATAGTTAACGAAAAATCCTTAGTGTGTATTTATTGTACTCCGAATTCCCAAAAGTTGAATGCATTTGAATTTTGACGAATTTGACTGTGGATTAACCTTGTGAAATCTTTTTCGCTTTTATATTTGTGTGATATGTAAACAGGATTGTTAAATTTGGAATCTGTGAAATTCTAAATGTATTTCTTATTCAATTCTTGTTCACAGTTTACTTCTTCAAGAATGCAATGAATATTGTGAGTAACATTCAGCTTCTTTACTTTAAATGTTTTTTTTTTTTTAGGGGGGGTTAGGGGCGTGACTATGCTCAATAAACTTGTTAATTGTTGTCTGGGTGATGTTAAGTCTTCATTGGAAAATTCTAGCAAAGGGCTTTATTCTCAAAATAAATTCTTGTAATATACCATCAATATATTGCTAGAGTTTGTTTACTTAAGAAAAATCAAGATCTTAGCCAAAAATAGAGAAGTTAAGTTGCGTGTTTGTCAAATTTTTACGGCAACGTGTTTTGAAGCTTCGTGCTCCCATTGGCATGAACGAATTTAAGTAGGCATTTTTATCTGTGTACGCAAATCTTTTTTCAAACGTCGAAAAATAGTTGTGTCTAATGGGACAGTCTTCTCAAGCCAGCAGTTGTACATGTGTCGCCAAGGCATATTTTGGTGACGTTCACACACTTAGACATGATGCAACGCAGGACCTAGGAGTACACGTTCTTGCAAAAACTCGCAACTTAACCTCTGCAATAGTTTGCCAGAGACTGGCATTGGATTATTTGCCGCAATTCACATAGGACCAGATTTTTCCCCTTTGTTTTCTTTTTCAGTGTTTATCCTTGAAAGACATTGAGCTTGCCTACAGGGTGGATCTGCTGCTCAACACAGCTGAGAATTACAAACTCGCTGGTGACTACTTCGGCCAGAACATCTACTAGTGAGTATACATTTGGAAACACATGCGGTAGAACGTCGCTGTAACAAACACCACTGTAACTCACATTTAACTATAATGACCATCCCAATTTGCCTCCAAGTTTTACAAACAAAAACACAGAGCATTGGCGGTCGAAGTTGCCAGAGAACAATATTGGAATTTTATTGAACTCCCCATTTTTGTATCAGTCCAGTCCATACTCGTTTTGGTATGTTGAGTTTCTAGTATATTTGCAGGAGATTTTTGGGTGGCATGGGTGTCTAGTGCGTAAAAGTGTTGCCTGTCACGGCTGTGCCTGGGTTCGATTTCTGGCTCGGACCATATGTGAGTAGAGTTGTGTGTTGGTTCTCTCCTGTGCCATGGCGGTTTTTCTCCGGGTTCTCCGGTTTTCCTCCCTCCGCAAAAAATCAACACTTGCAATCTCTGGCTGTGCTCTGGGGTAAGACATGGGTCGAAAGGCGGCTGCCTAAGGCGCCTTTACATGCCTTCGGCTCGACCATGTTGTAGCCGCGTCCTTCGCAATTCAGCTTCTCAGCTGTGAGTGAGGATGAATAGCCCCCAAATTATTTATTATTAATCTTACACGGCCTGAAAACTTTATTTGTAATTTTTTCTTTTTTCAGTGGTAAATTCTTCCATCTAATCTGTCTCATGGACAGCGTGGACGCCATGATGGAATATTATGAGAAGCTGGTACCCTCGGTAAGTTCCCTACTTTGGTGTTGTTTTGCAATAAAGGGAAGTCTGGGTGATAATCACTTGGAAACGTGAAATTATTTTGACTTGATTTCTGTGTGAATCACAATTTGCTTCAATACAAGTTGAAATAGCATGAATTTCATAAGGCTTTTAACCCTCCTATGCAAACATACATTCTGTGCCAAGTAGTCCTTTCAGTCAAAATCAATCAAGTGACTCTTTTCAACAGTTAAGAATTCCCAGCATAAAGCAGGATTGACTGGCCGTGACTGTTTATGTAACTCGATAAGCTTTGCTTTGACTGTGGGTAATTGATAAGCCAGCTGTGCCCACAACTTGCCTGCTTTGTCTGTTCATGGTCTGTTGACTGAGTGTGACTAGTCACAGTGCTTGCTCGACATATGATCTGACTGCTGGTGACTAGCCTGTGTTAAAAGTATAGCAGGGGAAGTGGATGGACATTTTGACTGTCTGTGACTGCTTAAATAGCAGGAGGGTTACTGTTGATTTTGCCTCTCATCAATGTTATTCCACAAGCACAACTTTCGTAAGTACTGCATGCTCGATGCTGTCCGATAACCTTTTGATTTACTGTGGTGGGAATCGAACCCACGACCTTCCTACTGACTAGTGTAGATGTCCTCACCACTCGACCAACGAACTTGTAAAGTTTTGACCGGCTGCGTGATACCTGATATACGTCAGTGGCTATTGCAATGAGTGACTTTGTAGTGATGTCCCAGAATTTTTATCTGGTTAAGGACAAAATCCGATATCGTGCTTTTTGGGGGAAATTTAAATATACTACCCAAGGAGTAAATTTATTCTATCAAATCTTGACAAACTGATCATTTTTATACTTTTCAAACGGCAGGCATTGATTCCTAGTGTCCAGGTATTCATCGACATGCTGAGGTCCATGGATACGGCCGGCGTTTACGACAAAGTCGACATCATTTGGAGAGGTTCGACAATTTTTAGTTAATTCTTATTTTGTTGGATAGTTTCACCTTGTGTTCTCTCCAATTCTAGGTATTGTGTTTGCAAAGTAGTTTTGTGTATAAAAACACGGGTTTACAAATCTGAAACACCAGAAAGAATGTAGTATCCAGACGCCACTTCAGCGGTTGTGTGCAAAGTCTGTGGAGAGTCAAGAAAATTGTATTTCTTAACAAAATTGTAAATGTTTCTCAGTCCCAGATTCATGTCTTGTCAATAGTTTTGCAATGACTGACCTTCATTGAGATGATATATGAAGAAAAAAGTAGCGTCAGGTTGCAACATTCTTGCCGAAACACGGAGCGTACAGTGTTTATAATTATCACCCCAAGTTCAAAATGTGTGCAATTTAAGTTGTCATTCATTTTGTGATGAGCAAGTTGATTTTTTTTTTCATCAGATGTTTGTCACTTTAGTCATCTTTACCAGCAACAACTTCTTGAAACCCTGCTGTCTGTGATGTCTCAAGCAACGGATATAGATGACAAGGTAAGATCCGTTGAAACAAAAGGGGAAATAAAACTTGTTGCGTTTATTCTATACAAACTTAGAGATTATATGTAAAGCCCTGGTCCAATGGTTGTGACCTATGAGCGATGGTAGGTGGTTCGAACCCTGATGGGGAACATGTTGCTTAATTAGTAATTAATAATTGTGCTTATATAGCGCTTTCCATCGTATCAACAATCTCAAAGCGCTTTACAATTATTACCCCGTTCATCAGGCCATGGGACCACGCGGCAGCCAATATCAGCGC
The DNA here is from genome assembly GCF_015706575.1 of Patiria miniata. Classification (NCBI taxonomy): domain Eukaryota; kingdom Metazoa; phylum Echinodermata; class Asteroidea; order Valvatida; family Asterinidae; genus Patiria; species Patiria miniata. Next base: position 25,858,973 of record NW_024037076.1, on the reverse strand, counting down.
TCAATCGGTCCCCGACCCTCACAGGTACCCATTCATACTCCTGGGTGGAGAGAGGCAATTGTAGTCAAGTGTCTTGCCCAAGGGCACAAACACCATGTTCCTGGCCGGGTTCGAACCCACGGACCTTCGTACATGAGTCAAACACCGTAACCACTAGACCATGGCGTTCTACAGGTGTGTTCTTGGGCAAGACACTTTACTACAATAGCCTCTCAACCAGTGAGCATAGATGGGTACTGATCCAGCTCTGAAAATATAAATTCCTCCCTCATCTGCTACCATGGGACCTGACAAGAAACAAGTCAAAAAACAGTTTTATGGTTCTCCCGGCCAAAGGCTAAGTAATCAGTGACAAATAATAAAGATCCAAAGTTACATGGTTTTATAATCACCATATTATATGAAGCTAAAAATCGAACCTGTCTGAACTTTTTGTTCCATTCTTTGCGCCCTGAATAAGTAGATTTTAATCTGCTAGTACCCCAAATACATCAGTGCATTAATTTATTCACTCATAGTTTTAGCACTGGTTTAGTTGATACAGTCTTGTTTGAAGTTCTTGTCAACTTATCAGAAGCTCTTATTCTTATTTTAGATCAGTCTTTTGTTTTGATAAAGAAGAGTTTTTGGTTTTAGAGAGTTTGGGTCCCCTCCCGTCTTGAATAAGACGGTTTATTGCACGTTGGTCGTAGTCATGCTTCTTGCTCGTACCGCATTGCGATTTTGTTACGTTTTTTCGGATCCAGAGCCTTGGAGCAAAATTTGTCCATGGTCATATTTGTTTCCTGCTCTGGCACAGTCATAGATACACCTGTGTGTAAAGTGACTAAAATTGGATTCGTCTTTCTCCCGACACAGCTAACCTCGGAGTTCTTCGATATCGCCATGGAAATCAAGTCCGTCGTAGCGAAGTCAAAATCAAGGCGGGATCCCGTTAAGTAAGTCCCCATTCACTTTGTATTTGAGTCACTTCTGAACAATCGCGTTTAAACTTCTTTTAAATTGAAATCTTTTGTTCAATTCACATTTGTATTTGATTGTTTGAATATGTATTTGTATTTTTGCCCGTACCGTTTTGTCAGCATAATCAACCGTAACCCTGCTAAATGCAACAGAAAGCAACAGTGGTAGAAAGTTGTGTTGCATTTAAAGCAGTCAAGTCCCATGAGTGTTGCATCTTGTTGCATTTAGCAGGGTAACTGCCCATAGTGCCAATATACAACAGAATCCGTTGTAGCAGTTTGTTGCAGTTCGCATGGTATTCACTCCATATAGTACCAAGGCTTCATTCAGAGATTTTTTATACATGAAAACTTCATGTTTTGTTGAGTTGCTCTCTTTCTTTGGAGGTAGGTAACAATTTTTTTGAAGACACTTCATCTTTGTAGTTTCCAAATTTAAACAAAGAAATGATTCAAGTTTCTTTTTTTCTACAGCTGGAGGGCAAGCAGCCTAACACATCTAGCTCTGATTTGCCTGAAGGCCAAACATCTTGATAAAGCATGGTGAGAACAGATAACATGTTTTAATGGTTGTGGTGACTCCTGGGTTTAAAAGCCAAGATCTCTGTGTTCTTTGTCCGACCTTTCAGTTCTTGTGCCATTGTAAACATGCAAGTTTTCGCATTTGACACTTTCACTTCCAGTGGCAAATGGCATCTAACCAGTGTTGTAGTCGAGTCTATCACAAGTCCCTGCAAGTTCATATTTCAAATGTCCTTGCTAGAGCTTCCAGAATTTCTGTATTCATTAGACGTACTGTAGGGGTGGATCCAGGAATTTTTGCAGGGGGGTGAAAAAAAAAAAAAAAATTCTGAAATGTTTTTTTCTTCAGACACTTGGCCTTAGAAAATCAATGGGTGGGGGTGGGGTGGGGGGGGGGGGTGTCTCGTACCATACTTTCAATGGGGGCGCTGTTCAAATCCGACAATTATTAATACAAAATTACAGAATAGTGTACAAATACCCTCGAACCAAGCTGGCTCTGTCCGTATTTTGTGCACAGGCGGACATTATTACCTGTATAATTTTTTTGGGTGTCAGAGAAGGGGGGGGGGAATTATTTTTCATGAATTTCTATAAAAAAAATACATTTATGACAGCTGTTTTTTTTTTTTTATCCCCCCACCCCTGGATCCGCGCCTGTACTGTTCGTTCCAAAGATCCTGTTTTACTCATCTTGCTTTTTAAGTCCCCCTGTAGATTCATTCTGTTACCAAAGCATTCCTTTGTCATTGTTCGTCCAGTTACTTGAGACTGGTTTTATGAAAGGACTTGTGAAAGGATTTGTGATGGACTTGAATCTAACACTGATTCTAATTTATTTTTGTGTTGCAAAGATGACTTTCAATTGAAATCACATTCAATTAGAGTTTTAAACCATAATAAACTTCCGAAGGCATCATATGTTTGTTCATTCTATCCTTACTTTGTTGCAAAGCATCATATTGACTCAATTTTTGGCAAATAAACTTCAGTGTCCCTCTTAAAAACCTCAGATTGCCTTGGGAGTAAATTTGACTCAGTTCCCTTGATCGAAAAACTTTCAGTCACTAGAGACGTGGCATTGTGCAATATTGTTTACTTCTTTTGTTCACAGATCTTAAAAATGTCGTATTTCTTGTTGTTTCTTCTTAAAAAACCTCTTCTTCTATAATTAAAACTCTACAGGGATGTTCTGGAGCTTTTCAAGAAAGAAAACAAAGTGCCGAGGTAAATTGAAAAAAAAAAATACCAGCAGTTTTAACCCTACTCCTCCTCAATATATTAATCCGCCAAAAGCGTCCTGCCCGGTTTTGGGTGATTTTAGAGGATTGAGAATGAATGGCAAAGATGTATCGCTTTTTTGTGGAGGATGCATTATGTCAAGCCAGTAGGCCATATCCTGCATTGGTTATGTTCAGCCATGCATAAATCAGCCCTGTGTGTTTCTCGTATTTCATCCGCACTGCTTCTAAACGCCATTCGCACTGCCTCAAAGCATAGCAGTAATAGGCAGAGGATTTTGGAGGATTGAGGCAGTGGTCACCCTCCACAGACTAAATTCAAGAAAATAGCGTATGATTTTGTAGGGTTTAGGCTGAATTCAATTTTTTCCTTGGTGGCAATTGGAGGATTTTGCAGGATTGAAGTTGCATCCAAGCCAGAGGGCCTAGGGGTTAGGCTAAATGGAGTTTTGAGATTTCTGGAATCCCACTCTCATTATCTTTATTTTTAGGAAAAACAACAATAAATTCAAATCACTTTTTTATCATCCTATATTTTTTTTTACCAAAATTTCTTTCTTTGTAGAATTTTTAGGCGGAAATTTAGAAGCTTGGTTATTTCTTGTGATGAATTATCATGCTTTTTAATGTTTTGTAATAAATGTATGTGTTTTTTACTGCGCTTGTTTAATTTATGTATGCTTATACGTTTGAATAATAGTTATATTTCGTCTCCTTTTAGCAATGTTCTATTAGAGGAGTATCTTGAGGCCTGCATCACTGCCACAGACAAACAGAGAGCAATTGTAAGTAGATTCATCTAAACGATCAGTAACAGCTTCCTAGTTTGCGCTGTAGCTCCAGAAAATGGGGGAGTGGGGCCCAGTGGTTGGGGTTCGTGACTCCTGATCAGAGGGTCAGGGGTTCGAATCCAGCTGCTGGCCATATGTTGTGTCCTTGGGCAAGCCACTTCACCCCAACCTGCCTCTCTCTCCACCCAGGAGTATAAATGGGTACCGGCATTAGCTGGGGAGTAACCTGCGATGGACTAGCATCCCATCCAGGGGGAGTAGAAATGTTCTCAGTCGTTTCATGCTACTGAAACCGGAGATAAACGCCGGCTTGTTGAGCCACATTGGCTCGTGACAGACTTTACTTTTTTTTACTCCAGAAATTGGTAAAAAAGTGTCATTTACTGCTCATGCACTGAGTCAATACGGGGAAAGCTTACGGTTCAAACAGAATACTTTGCTTGAAGTTTCTTAGGACCTTATTTTTGGAAACCATTTCTGATTTTGTTTTGCCAGAAAGTTTATGATCACTCAGGTAATGTCACTATCAATACTCTTGGTAAATTGTCAATTTGCATTATGATATGCCTTGTTCATCTCAACAAATTAAAGGTGTAAATTTTTTTTTATATTAACCCTAACTCCTTAGCGTCTTTTACTACAAACTGGACCAAGTCCATCAAAATCCATCAATCACTGTGCGTCCAATACAAAACTGTACATGACATAATGGAATCCACCACTGATGCACTGGTTGACATTCATGGACTTGCTACACACGGCTTTTATCACAATTGCAGTACAGGAAGCTAGGCAAAATCAATCGGATACCCCTAGCACTGCTTCAGGCCATTAGGCCCAAGTCCATCATACTCCATCAATATTTAGTCACGCCAGGCCTTCTGGACCAAGTCCCCCAAATCCACCAAAATGGGGGATGGATTTTGATGGAGTTGGGGTGGTTAGGGTTAATATTCAGATTTGTGAAGGTCACAACTTAGTCAGTATTCCTACTTTTTTTTTTTAAACAAAGGTCTAGTGTCCCAACTACCGGGCAAAGATATAAAACAGATATAAGAAAGTGCACTGACCAATGGTCTGTTTGTTTAGGTTTGGGTTGTTTACTCTGGTCATTGTACTGACCAAGGGATATTGCCACAACTGGCCTATCTGAAGGTTATCTCTGAAATTATTGGCGATAGAATAAATATAAATTGCAACAAAAATCTGTCAAAAAGTATGCACTTTTATGTCTTGGACAAAGGGCAAGGATTGTTTGTCCAGTATTTAAAAACACTCTGTCAGAAAAATTGCACAACGAACTCAAGCTACGGTGGGGGCACTTTTATAGAGTAAAAACCGGAAATTACAGAATATATTTGCTTGGTATAGAATATAATGTGATAAGCAAAACAGGTTACCAGCCAAAATGCCATGTGACGTATATTACACGTGACTGGTCCTCTGCTGATTTTTGCATAGCATATATATTTGTTGAGAAACATTTGCTTAGTATAGAATATAATGCGATAAGCAAAACCGGTTACCAGCCAAAATGCCATGTGATGTATATTACACATGACTGGTACTCTGCTGATTTTTGCTTAGCATATATATTTGTTGAGCAATATGTTTGCTTAGTATAGAAAATAATGCGATAAGCAAAACAGGTTACCAGCCAAAATGCCATGTCATGTATATTACGTTTTTCATCATATATCATCCAAATGAAGGTCAGTCATTGCAAAAATGTTGAAAAGACATGAATCTGGGACTGAGAAACATTGTTAGGAAATACTTTGAAAATGTTCTCGACTCTCCATAGACTTTGTACACAACTGCTGAAGTGGCGTCTGGATACTACATTCTTTTCATCCTTGCTTTGTTACACTTTCCAAAACACTTCAATGTTGCTTGTAAAGTCAATGGCAGATAAGAGTGCAAGGGTTTTAAAGAAAAGGAAACTGTTTAGTAAATTTACTGACCGTACCCGGGGAAGATATCAATATATTGTGGAAATAAGTCGATTCGATTGTAAGCCACAATAATCATCAAGCTAAAAAAAAAATTAAAAAAAGAGAGAAAAACAAATAAACAATAAAAAAAACCCCAAAAGCAGAGTTTAAAAACACAGAAAAACACTGCAGAGTCCAGAAGTGTGGGAAAAACACGTCCTTTGTATATCAGCGCGTATCTCCTCCTTTTCAAAGGGTGCACTATCGGCGACCCATAAAATACCCATTTTGACCTACAATTTTGCGGGGGCTGGGCATCGATTCATCTCGTTAAATAACAGTCTTATGTAATTTGGCCGCTTGCCCATCAGTTTAAGGTTGATAAGTTGTTCATATTCTATCACAAATCTGACAATTTGACAGTGGGCCAGCCTCAAAAATAATCTTGTTTTGCAGTGTCGCTGTGGAGCAACATGCTGTTGCTCAAAGCAATATTCTGGTTTTTTTCTGTACGTTCTGACGTACTGTTTTTGCCTTTTCTTCAGTTGAGCGCCGTACGTAAGGTTCTTGCAGAAGCAGAAATGTGCATTACGTCCTCCCCTACACGAAGCAGGATTTTTGAGGGTCTCTTTTTTAGAAATTTGCAGACTGTTTGCCTTACATATCTATTTTGTGCGTTGGTGTTTATGTTTACATGTGTAAATTGCTTGAAACTAGTCAAGAAATTGCAAAGGCACAAACGGTCAGTGTTCAGTCAATCGTTTACATTCACAATGATACGCACTACTACATCTGAAATTTAGAACAACATGAAATAATCCCCACAAATTAGTGGAAAGTAATTTTTTTCCTGCCTTTATCTAACATGTTCTTTATTTTATTTTTTTCCCCCAGAGTTGTTTACAGCTTGTTTCAAATGTTAGCCCAACCTTAGTACCCCAGTTCATCGACAGGGTCAAAGGTCACATGACCCTTACTTCGCAGGAAAGGTAGGCACTTACACCATGTTGGAAAAAAAAGAAAAAAAAAGCATGATTAAAAACCTGCAATTTGCGCTTTGGTCTCAAAACTTTAGCAATAACGAAGCGGCAGTCGCTGCGAAAACACGATCCCTGTGATAGCGGTGTTCGTTTGAATCGCATTTCGCGATAAACAGTAATTGCATTTTTATCGCATGTTTTTGATTTGACGCCACACTCTGGCAGATGTGTTGTACTTCTGCTTGGCACAGTGGGGGTAAAAAGTTGGACTCGCAAAACAAAACCTGACAGTTGTGCCGGCCCCCTTTGGCTTCAAAAGCCACATTACCTTGTCGATACTTGACCTGCATTTTGGACCGATATCGGATTCGCTATAAACAACAACAACTCAGTTACATAAAAACACATCTTTTATAAATCACTAATCGTTATCACTGGGACAAAAAACCTGGATATGATCCAAGAAACCTTTCCTAAGAACTTTTTTTAGGGGGCAAGAGGCTTGAATTGCAAATTCTGGGTCACAGTTTGTAATTGATTTGCTGCAAAAGGAAATGATTGATTGTTCAAAATGACATTTCAAAATTGTAACATTGTAAAATGTATCTTCAGAAAAACTACGTATGTTCTTCGCCCGCATCTCCATTTTCAAGGACATTTACTCCCATTCCAAAATATGGGACAGCTCTATTTTAAAAAACCAAACATAATCCAAACCAACTGTTTTTCTTCAATAATTACAGTTTTTCTGTGAATTGGTAAACCTGGCTTTTGTAAGGTGTACGATTCTTAAATTTCAGTTGAGATTTCATTGATATGCACGGTGTATTGAACCCTGCTTTGAATGGAATCAAGGCCTGGCCATTTTAACAAAGTGGCTATATTTTTTAAGATGACGGTTGCTTAATAACTGCTTATCGTTACCACTTGATCTGCTCATCTAATGTCCATTGATTATATATTTACAAATACCTAATACAGTTTACCCATTCCTATTGGTCGAGGATGTGTCACGTGGCCAGTCTTAAACGGATGATGAAGACATGGCTGGCTGGTCTTAAACACTTTTCCAGTGTCACATGAAATTTAGACTCCCATGAAATCCAGTGCCTTTTAACGTTTCATTTGTTGAACGTTCACATTCCTCACGTAGGCATGCGCAATACTACCAGTGAATCAGTATTTCAAGGTCCGAAATTCACACTACACCAGCCCAGCTGCATTTTGCGCGACATCGCGCAGTACGCGCGACGTGCACGCCAATCTCCTTATAAGACAAGGAGTTGTAGAGAGACATTCCATACTAAAGTCAGAGAGGTGTTTCATAAAACATGAAGTAAAATTGTTAAACAAAATGGTTGGCAACGTCTAGCTTTTGACTTGTTTTGATTTTTGGACCGAAAAGATTTGTTTTTTTGACCGAATAGGTATTTATGAATGGGATTCTCCTCTGGTAATAATCACCCATCTAGACTCCAACCGGTCTTAAACAGAGTTTTTTAAATACCTTGCAAACAAATATTTATTCCCTTATTTAAAGTGTAGCACCACAGCCCTACTTTTTAGTTTCCTTCACATCCACGCAGGTGAAATGTCTGCATATCTTTAGCAATAGTTTTGTTTTCTCTCAAAAATTACAGCTTTCCCCCTCTCAATATCAGAATGAGAATCGTTTGTCATTAAAATACATTTGAAATGATCAGTTTTACATTTGTATTTCAGAAAGAAGATTGACGCCATTTTGACAGAGGAGGATTCGGATGCAAGAGGGACGCAGTGATTTTCTTGTACTTGTTCACAGCTGCACCGTGATTACCAGCAGACCATCCCACCAATGCAGTGTTGCACCCAATTTTATACTATCTCTGTATTCTTGATGAAAACCAGTGGAGATTTTCCTGTGGTGTTTAATGGCTAAAAGTGGTTTGAAAAAAATGCAAAAAAAAGAGAACTTCGACAAGTTGAATGGCCCTGTTGTACTGCCTGGCTGGTCAAATGCGTCGATATGACACATTTACCTGTACAGACCGAGCGTTAAAACTAGGTTCATTGGTGTTAGTGGCTAAGACAATTTGCCTGTCGATGGACCAGAAGAAATTTATTTGCAACACAATGCAGTGGTGCAGCTTGTGCAAAAAAAAAATGTTTGATCTGATGTCCTTTAGCAAGGTATTTTACTCCAATTTGCCATTGAGGGAATGGCCACCATTAGTGAGGGTAGGTGTCACTTGTCATGTGAAATTGTCGACACCAAGAGCAAGCGGTGCTTAGACTATTGCAGCAAGTGATAAGCATTGTAAGACGGAATTATTTGTTCAGTTACCCTGTACATCAATATTATTGGCACTATAGACCTTTTGCAAAGAGCGCCCTCATTGGGAAATAGTTTATTTAATTTAAATTCAGCGACAATGGATGTACAAAGCAATGAAAGTACAAAGACCAATCCTCAATGTTTATGGTTTATAACTCTTTGCAAGGGGTCGATGTAAAGTGGTCAGATATTGTTTCTTTGAGAGATTGAAGGCAAGTCATAGTCAGTTTAGTTATTTTTATTCACAATGTCCATTTGCCCCCTTTTCGCCCATTTAAAAAATATTCACAGGTATTACATTCTAACAAATACCTGTATACAATGTTATACAAATTCCTCAGGTGTAAACATGCTCCTCATGCCAAAAATGCCGTATTTTTTATTCTCGAGCGTTTGAACCATCAACAACTTTAACTATTCACAATTGGCCAAAAAGATGTAAAATAACAACTGTCACAAAAATCAAGTAGACATTAAAATGTATTACTTTAACCTATGTGTTGTATACAAATGTATGAATAGCTTTCCAATATGTGTGTTCAAGAATGGGTGTGTAGTCAAGAAGGTGGAGAGAATGGGTGGGTCGGGAGGGGGGGGGGGGTCCAGGTGGGGTAATTGAGAAGGGTGGGGGGGGGGAGGTGGTGGTGTAAGATAGTTGCAGGTGTCATGGAGGGCAGTGGCGTCGCCAAGGGGGGGCCAGGGGGGGCACGTGCCCCCCCTGGAAAACCTAGTGCCCCCCCGAGTGCCCCCCCATCTGAGATTTGGGTTGGTAAAAAAAAATTCTGCGCGTTGTTAAAATCATTACCTCGAAAATAGCAATTTCTGGAGATATCTTCAGATCGAATTTAGCATCAAATGTGGCACCATTTTGCATCTAGCCCATCCTCCGTATGCGAAAATTTTCCGAAGGGGAGGGGGGCACCCCCTCCCCTTAGACCCCTCCCCCAGGACGGCGATCCGTATCCACCTAAGTGCCCCCCATCAATTGCTGGTGCCCCCCTGTGCCCCCCCAGACTGAAAGGTCTGGTGACGCCACTGATGGAGGGTAGTAGTTCGGACTAAAGGGGACTGAGAAGGATGAAGAAGTTGACAGTCGGTTTGCCAAGGAAGGTGGTATTAAAGGGTAATGGATGAGGGTAAGATGGATGAGAAGGGGCAGTGACAACTCGGTCACAATATTGAGTGGTTTTTCCTAGTCATTGAAAATTGACTAGGAATTTAATTAAACATGCAAAGTTTCATACTATGACTAGAAAAAAGTAGCTGGATTTGACTCCAGTTTTAGTTATTTGGCGTTTAGAGGGAGGGGGAAGAGGCCATTGGGGATGACGAAGTTTATGGTGGTTTCAAATGGTGGAGTTGAGAGGGAGGGGGTTGAGAAGGGTTTTGATGGGTGGCATTGGAGGATGGGGGCTGGAGGGTTGAGGTTCAGGATGGCATCGAGATGACAAAGGTTGGGATAGTTTAAGAAGGTAATGGAGTTTTGGGATGAGTTTTCTGGTTTGAGGCGGGTTGGAGTTGAGAAGGGTTGGAAAATAAAGTGAGAGGTGGTGTTGGAGGAGGGGGTAAGCAGGTTTAGGTTTGAGGATGGCGTAAGGGGTGTTCAGGACCAGGGTGGTTGAGTTGAGGGCATGGCTTTTGAGAAGGGCCAATATGTAGGTGGAAGGGGGTGTTGGAGGACATGCATGGTTAACACTCACGTGTAATGCCAGTACCGTTCTGAGCCCCTTCCCCACACTTCACGTCTCCATTACCTCAAACAGATATCGGCAATTGCAGTCCATCCAGGGGGTGGTATGTAATTGGCATTCAAACCTTGTATGAAGAATTCACTTCCCGGGGACCGGAAAGCAATGTTTACGTGTACACCTGGTAATGGACTTTGCATGTTAAAGAGTAAACAGTGGAGAATTTGACCTTCATAATAATGTGACACACTTTTCTGCTCAGTGTGAGCCCATTACAGCGTTATTACCGACCAATTGAAAATTAACCTCCCAGTTTAATCGAAAGCCATATTTCATCTGTGTTCTTTTGATATGACGGAGCCATTGATAGGGCAGGAATGGGTAGTATGAACATTGATCATACATTTCACGTGGGCATGCATAGCCACGGTTGCTCGTCTGATATATCGTAGCATGTAAATTTTATGTGATCCCCCCGCCGCGCACAGCCAATCAGAGTGCATGGTCCTTAGAGAATATGACGTCATTTCGATCAGAAATGTGGAAGCTGTGGATTGGTCAATTTGGATGCCGTGTTTTTGTAATACAACAACGGGTGAACGGAAGACCCGATAGAAGACGCCCGCTGAATGGTCAGAATCTCAGAGGTCAAGACGCAGTCTTGTTTTGCATAATTAATCGCCGAATCTGTTCGCATATCATAGACCCTTGCCATGCATGGGTATATTAATGTGAACACAGTCTCAAATTTAAAAACCCCCTCACGCGGCGGATTTCGAGTCCGATATCGACCACCGGTGACGTAGTGGTCAACTTATTTCGCGAACGAAAAGGGGCACTGCGCGTTCTGCGTTGCATGAGCGTGCTGGAAAGTAGGCCAATCACATAACAGGAGTCGACATCGTCAAGGCACATATAAACCAATCAGATCTCAGAAGAATTAGGGGCGTTACCTGCGATAAATACTTGTCATATAATGTACGTCGTCGTCGTCGTCGTCGTCGTCGTCGTCGTCGTCGTCGTCGTCGTCGTCGTCGTCGTCGTCGTCGTCGTCGTCGTCGTCGTCGTCGTCGTCGTCGTCGTCGTCGTCGTCGTCGTCGTCGTCGTCGTCGTCGTCGTCGTCGTCGTCGTCGTCGTCGTCGTCGTCGTCGTCGTCGTCGTCGTCGTCGTCGTCGTCGTCGTCGTCGTCGTCGTCGTCGTCGTCGTCGTCGTCGTCGTCGTCGTCGTCGTCGTCGTCGTCGTCGTCGTCGTCGTCGTCGTCGTCGTCGTCGTCGTCGTCGTCGTCGTCGTCGTCGTCGTCGTCGTCGTCGTCGTCGTCGTCGTCGTCGTCGTCGTCGTCGTCGTCGTCGTCGTCGTCGTCGTCGTCGTCGTCGTCGTCGTCGTCAGCAGCAGCAGCAGCAGCAGCAGCAGCAGCAGCAGCAGCAGCAGCAGCAGCAGCAGCAGCAGCAGCAGCAGCAGCAGCAGCAGCAGCAGCAGCAGCAGCAGCAGCAGCAGCAGCAGCAGCAGCAGGTCTCCAGTTTTGGGGAGGGGTGTTGACGTTTTTGACATTTTTTTTCAATGGGTGGCCATTTCAGGGCTGTTGAAGTCCACCAATTTTAAAGGGGGTCGTTGGCTGAGGTTCAACAGGTATACAGAGGGCAAATCAAGATTCGAGATATTGTTTGGCATTATTTCGGGAAAGAAAATATGAGAGTTTTCTCACTCGATAGGCCCTATTACTCAGATTGGGGCACTCACACTTTAATCTGCTATAAAACCTTATTCTGATATAAACCGTTTATAGAATGGTACAGCAAACCAGACGTACAGTATTAAAGGAGACAAAGGTTTTTTTGTGCGTCTTCGTTTAATATATCGTTTCTTGCCTAGTATAGGCTACACTTTGACAAACGGGTAAGCATAATAGGTACTAGCATGGGCGTAAATCCTGGGTGGGGATGGGGTGGGTGTGATATATCCTTCCCCTCCACATACACTTTTTGACCAGGGGGTGGGCCATTGATGTATTTAAATTTCCGACAATCCAAATTTATACAGTGCCGAAAAAGAAGAACAAACAACGTGAAAGCTTAAAATGCACCGTTTTGAGGTAAGGCTACTACATTTGAATCATGAACAGCGCCCCCTATTGTAATATGGTGTCGTTTTCTCTCCCCCCCCCCAACCCCTCTCCGCATTTAGAATTAACACGGCTAGACACTTCTGGGATTTTTGGTCATCTGGTCAACCAACCCCCCCCCCCCCCTCGCCGACCCAGATTTACGCAACTGTGTATAGGTAGTTTGGAATTTCGTAGAATCAGAGATATAAAACACAATGTAAAAACGAAACGAGATTACTTCTCTTACATAATGTAACATTTAGTATCGATGATAAAAAGTGAGTCCTCCACACATGAAGTTTCATTTTGATCGAGAGAAACCGTTTATAAATAAACACCCAAAGTAGTCCGTTAATGACGGCCATTACTTTGAGTAAATAAAACCTGGATTTGGTCCTTTTAAATCAGTACCCGCCCCACTCAGGTTTCGTTCCGATTCGCGAACGCTCTGATTCCAGCAACCGAAAGACAGTGGTCCAGTCTCTTCTCAAGTGTACATGGCCCCTCGATTCGACAAATTAACTTCCGAAATACATAAAGGGAATTGTACTTTGTACCAAGATAGATGACATGTTTACCACTTATAGGCCTATCACGTGCGAACCCGGATTTTGTGTCAAACTCGTTTTGAAGTGGTTTGCGAAAAGCATAGAAACTGCTTTCCTTAATGGATTTATTAACGCAAATCTTCCACGGCAGATTAGAGTTGCAGGGGCTAACTTCGTTTTCAACCTTGTTCTCGTCGACACATTCGCGAGAGAGCAGCTAGTGGAAGCGTACTGCTTGATGCTATAGGGACGAGGTTGGAGACCGTCCAGCGCGTCGTTGGCCTGTAAAACCTTTGACGTTGGGGCCCAAATTACATATTCACCGCATCTGGACTGTACGAAATATAGGGACTCGTTGGTTGTATTCCGCATGCCATAGTTAATTTACATAATTGGGAAGAGGCAGTGTGACTAGCGACCGGCCACGTGTGAAGGTACAACTCCATATAAGGTAAAAGAGTCCAGATTTCGCAAGAGTCCACATTTCATGCAACCGATACGATTTCAGAATCACTGTGGGCGTGGCCAGTCCTTGGCCTGTCAATTAGAGATCGAATGTTCTGTTTCCCGCCAATACAACTACTTGATTACAAAGTGTTAAATAATCTCAGTGTACAACAGTAAATTTTAAGATTTGGTGAAATAGTTGCATTTCTTTTACTAAAATTTCCCATGGTTAGTACGTTATATTACACTATAAAATTATGCCATTATCCTCCATATCGCGAATAGATACACGGAATTTGGATTTTTTTTCCCGAAGGAATAAAATGTCCTGTAGCAAATAAATTTGCTTGTTTCTTTTGTACAGTTTTAAAAAGTGGTTTTAAATGGCGCCAGTTCTATAGTTCAGAAATTGCGTACACTGCTCAAAACGAATTAGGAGCGTCCTACCCTTAATTCAAAAGTTGAAATTAATCATTAGTTGTCGTGGGCCGATTTTTTCGTGTGACGTTTCATTGGAAAGCTCAAAACTAACGTAATGCTAGAAAAGTAACAGTTCAATATGAACATCTATTTTTCGGGGTGCCACACCCAGAAAGCACGTTTTACACCAACTTTAAAACATTTGCCTATATTGTATTTACAACATGATTAATAGTATTTTAGTAAACGAACTTGTGGCAGCATTTTACTTGCAGCATTTTTTCTTGAGTTCAGTAATCCGAAAGGGGATTTCCCATGTAACCACATGTAAAACAAGCCAAACACCGTTGAGCTGTCCCTAATGGTGTGCCTACATTGTGTACCTCCATAGCAGCCTAGTCTGGTTCCTAGACCTTCGTGATTTTAACTTTTCTTATTTTAAATCAGTCCACTATACTGTATTCGAGTCTGACGTGTTTGTTTTACTCGATTTCTAGCTATGGTGAAAATAGATTCCATATTTTTTCCCCGTTTCCAGAGTGAATTTAATCAGGAAAACAACGACCACTACATTGTGTTGTGGTGGCTAAACCAAAAATTGCCGCGTGTGGTTTACCCATAAGAAGATGAGGTACAGTTTTGCACATGTCATTGGAAGTTGCAGGACAACCTGAACAGATTTCAAAAATAAACGGAATGTTGATGAGGAGATCCTGAGTTTGTCGTGCGAATGTGTAGTCGTGCAGTGTTACTATAATGTTTACCTTAATGAACATACACTAATCCAATCAACATATATTTTTTGGTTATTTCAGCTGCGAGATTGTTTTTAAAACAATGCAGGGTAGTCGTGTGAAATGAACGGGTGCATACCTATGTTCCCCAATACCTATGTTCCCCAATGCCTATATGTTCCCAACCCTAGCCTTAACCCTTACCATCAAACCCTGACCCTAACCCTGACCCTAACCCTAACCCTAAGGATTTTGGGGAACATGGGTATTGAGGAACATATGTATCGGGGAACACCGGCTAGACCCTGTAATGAACCGCTGAAACCCACGTACTCGTACTGATGGAAATTTTAAGATCTCACTTTGAGACCGGCCGGTACCGGTCAAACGCCGTTCAGGCAGAGCTAGTCACTCGACGAAGTGCCGGTGTGTACTTGTTCGCGTGTGGAGAAAAACACCAGGACGCCCGTGGGGTTGCCCCGCCAACCTTGTTGCTCTCCTTCCCCGTCGCTGGCTGGAGGTGGCGCGGTCTGTGAGGTATTACTGTGGTTTGAGGCAGCGTTTGGTGTGACGGGTGAGGTAGCTGCGATGTTGCCCTGGCCGTCAGAATTTTGAGCGAATTCTTCGAAACAAATGAACACAAAAGAACAATAGTAAATTCTTGATTTTAAGTCAACAGAAGCACATCATAGTAACCACAAACTTTCATACTCACTTTTCTGTCTACACGGAGCGTACTTTCAAAAAGGTTTTGTGTTGGGGTTTGCCTAAATTCAGTTTTGTCCGAGGGTTTAAAAAAAAGAAAAAAACTTAGAAGCTTATTCGGGTGGGACTCGAACCCACGCGTCGTGATTGTTTTCTCGCATGCCCTATGGACAACACTGAGTGTACAGTGTTTATAAAATACGTCGGCGAATTGCAAAATTCAATTATACAATGCACATCTCCCGGCGACTCAAATTCCATCTTATAATTCCAAAAGGTTGATGCTAGGTACCTCTTTTGTTTGTGTCAGGTAGTGATTTTTTTTGTATTTACCGTAAATTTGCCAAACATAAGCAGATGATACAATGCATTGCAACATTAGTGTCGAACACTAACACCATAGGTAGTTCTACAAAACATGTACATCGTATAGACTTAAACTTTGTCTGCCACCACTGCATATAAGGCTCATTATCTGACGGTATGATGTGTGATTTACCAGCTTTAAGAGTCGGGTCAATATCATCAATATCTCCCTTCTTGACGCATCGTTTCCCGCATCCTGGGTGACAGCGGCACATCTCCCCGTGATCCGGACAGTCCGTGTGGCCGCGGCACGGCGTTAGGTCGGCACACGCCGCCCGCGCGGTGGTCGCGCGGTCTGTGGTTTCAGTGGACAACTTGGGCACTACTGGGTGGTGTGCGGAACAGTCTGCCGACTGGTTGTGGTCTGTCATATTCACCATAAAGGGAGGGATGTACAAATAGACGATTTGGTCAAAGATGGAAGGACCAGAATACAGAGTGAGTCAAAAAAAGCGAAACCCACATGTCGGGACCATTTTTTTAGTGAAGTTCTGCATGTAGCACTTTCAAAAAATAGGATATGAAAGCCCAATGCATAAGCTTTGTTTTATACAAGAATCATTCAAATCACTCATGTACTTTTTAAGTTATGGAATTTTAAACACAACTACCATTGTACAGTTCTGTCCAAGGATCACAAAAAAGGTGTTTATAGGTGTTCTTTCAGCAAATCGAAAACAGTTTACATTCATCCCTATGTGAATTGTTTTCGTTTTGCTGAAAGAACACTTACCTTTTTTTGTGACCCGTGGACAGAACTGTAAAACGTTGGTTGTGTTTAAAATTCCGTAACTTGAAAAGTACTTAAGTGATTTGAATGAATCTTGTACTAAAAGAAACCTTATAAATTGGGCTTTGAAAATGCTACAAGCAGAACTTCACTAAAAAATGGTCCCAACATTTGGGTTTCGTTTTTTTTCTCACCCTGTATAGTTCTGCATGGAAAAGTGGTAATTTCGGTATGCATGAACAGAAATGGGCCCGCTGATGTAAATATTTACTATCATAACTTTCCTCAATTTCTCCTTTTTGTTCATGATGTAATAATTAGAAAAAATAGGCCTATACCATCATTTTAAAATAATGGCCTTTTTCTCCTTTCGTTCACGATGTCATCTGTGGATTAGAAATAATAGGCCTATGTCTTTTTAAAACTGTTTTGATACCACCTTGGTGTTTGAATAAAGAGCAACACAAAAAAAAATGAGGATTTGAAAAGTCTGTCCAACTTGTGTTGTCATCGCATTCAGTAAAAGTTGCACTACTGAATTATTTGTACAAAAATTGTTTATGAACATAAAAGGGTCCACAGACATGATGCGCGTATGGGATATGACCGTTCAGCGGTTCAGAAAAATGTACTGATTTACATCGCATCTTGTATACCATGGCTATCTCATCTCACCAGACCTACCCAACCACATCTTGTGCAACAACTTATACGACTCAGTTCAAGTTCAACTCACCTGTATTATTGATTTCAACATTCTTAACGATCTGGTCTCCCCGCTGTAAGCTGCCGTTACACTTATCACCGTGTTTCTGGGAGACTTTGTGCCGGTGTTTGGCGTTACAAGGCCCGCGGTGGGCCACGCCAACCCCCGCTGCTCTGTGCTCTCGAAAGTGGCAGTGCGTCCGGTAAGTCAGGCCGTCCGTCCCGCACAGACGGCGGTGTTTGTAGCGGCCGCACAGGGACAACTTTAGACTCCCGTGGCAGTTCGGATTTCCCGTATCGTTAGTTTTACAGCCTGAGTCGGAACAGTTCGATAAGAAAACTTCTGCTGGAAAGAGACAGAAACAGACGACAAATGTTCCCTATTATAATCTTCACCTAATCAATAATTACCATTTTTGTATCGCAATCCCAGACGGAAATTTATAGACTTTTCCCACAATTTTGGCAAGCAGATAGCTGGAGTCTGTATTTCCTTAATTGTCCCTGTCAGATCGTAAAAGTGCCAATTTTGCCGGCATAGGACCGGTTTTGTGAACTTTTTTGAGGTCAAATTATCGTTTTTACTGGCCCAATACAAGCGTAATATTGTTCGTTGTTCCGGTTCCAGGCAAGGCAAGCTAACCGCCTTGATATCTGCTCGTGAACCTCTTTTGAATTTGAAAAGCCCCTCACAACATTTTTCCCTTTAAAAACCCAGATTTAAACGAAAAATAGTACCTGTTGTTGGACTGCTTGTGGTCAGCCTGTGGTTTCCGACCGTCTTGTTGAAGCACGCCAGTCCGCAAATGCTGTTACACTTGCAGTCTTGATGGCTTGGACAGTCACTGTTATTCCTGCATTGGGTCAGACCCTGGCACATGTCTTCCCGAGTCAGCGTCAGCCTTTTCAGGAGTTGGAACGTCCCGTCGTCGCCAGACGGTTCACACGGCTCTAAAAAAATCCGAGAGAAGGATATTGACTGGAACTTGAATTTGAACATGCCATTTCTGAAACAACTTACAAAGTAAGAAATTCGACCTACGAGGGATGAAGGAAAGACTGAAAATTATGCGGGCAAAGTGATGCGAAACCTGAAACAAATATGTAAAATAGGTTCGGCAGAATTCGGGAGACATTGGAATACCTTGAAATCAATTCTCAAAGACGTTAACACCAAAAAGTGTTCTGGCGTCCAAGATATTCCTCAATTGACTTATTTTGTAAACAGAGTCCAGATAAATATTAAAAGACATCTAGAAAACAATTTGACAGCAATTATTTTGAAATTAGTAAAATTAATTCAACGATTCTTATTTTTTAAGTATTAGTGAACGGCTTGTCAACATTTGACACTGAACTGTAAGAGTGCAATATAATTCTCGAAAACAATTTGTAAAAACAAAATCCACAAACTTGGTTTAATATCATTATTTTATTGTTTCTATCGATAAATTATATAAATAAAAACGTACTTTGCTTCGGTTGGGGGCTCGGAGGGTGTATATGGGGCGGTACAGGCAGACACCGGTACCCGCAACCGGCCACGCACCGGCAGACTTCGGTCTGGCGCAAGCACCGTTGGCCCCCGTTGCATCCTGGCTTGCTACACGGTCCCTTCACGTAGCCGATGAAGTGGAAATCCGGCTCCGACACGGGGCATAGCTGCTCTGAAATGTTGTCGATGGCCCAAAAAAGACGAAATATCAAGTCAGACATTTCGTGAACTTACCCTCTCTCAGATTGTTTTTTGGGAAATTAGAAGTTAACGCAGCCTTGAAGGAAATTGCAAAGTGCGTAACATCAATACTTTAAATAATTATACGCACCACAGCGTAGCCCACAGTCGGTGCATCGGCAAGCTTCGCCTTGTAGACAGTCGAAGATGGAACAGCTCGCTAATCTAGTACATTTGCTGTTCCCGAACAGGTTGAAAAACGAGTAGGATTTTGTCGGGCACGGTGGCTTTTCTCGATGGTTGCCTGGGGATATGGGGCGTCAGAAGAAACCAACATTGTAACATTATTATTTGGAATGGAAGGGTGGCTTTAACTTCTTTTCCAAGTTGAAGGATTTCCTGAAATACACGAAGAAAACTTCCAACAAAATCACATAATGGTTCGGTGTTGACGAGCTTCAAGAAAACCAAATGTACATGTAACAAGCCGTCATCGCATCCGCACATCAGTCACAGTACTTTCAG
This sequence comes from Patiria miniata, assembly GCF_015706575.1. Classification (NCBI taxonomy): domain Eukaryota; kingdom Metazoa; phylum Echinodermata; class Asteroidea; order Valvatida; family Asterinidae; genus Patiria; species Patiria miniata. Next base: position 25,839,585 of record NW_024037076.1, on the reverse strand, counting down.
TTCAGATTTCCTGAACATCTTTTCAAGTTTCGATATTATCTTTGGTTTCTGGTGAAAAATGTCATGATGATCTCATTGAAAATATTCATAAATGGGAAACTTTGGAGCTGGCTGGGTTTTTGAGTGCGGCAGGGTAGGCATAGGCCTATAGTAAGATTTATTTTTACGGGCTTCTGTGGGATAAAAATTACATCCATTTGGTCCTTGTGAGTTTTGTATTTTCTATTAGTAGACTTTTACAACTTTCTTTTCTTAAAAGAAGAAACGGCGATTTTGCTCCTTGAGATGTTATTTTTGATGTTGCATCTCCTTTCAAGAACATTTTTCGGTCTTTCGATTTCATGTCGAACAACCTGGACAGCCCTGGGTTCTGACTTTTGCTGCTAACAACAGAACAAACCGCAGAATGATACTTACCTATAACAACCGCTTGAAATCCCAACAAAACACTCCCAAATACCGCGAACTGGGGACAGGTAATTAACAAACGCATCGCAAGGGAAACATTGAGAACGTTTTGGACTTGCGCCAGAAAGCAACACCATGTCCAATTCGGCCGTACTTTGTTTTGTTTGGTACTGGCTTCGAGGGCCGGGTTTATTTCGTTTGATGTGAAGCAGATACGGACTCCTAATGGGTAGACACGCTTCTGATACGACATTTTGTTTTGGGGAACTTGTCCTCAAAAATTAGGGCAAATTCTTGTTACGGGCGGTGTACGATTTGTTTTTGTTACCAGCAGTGGACTTGCAGCAAGTCTAGAGAAGTGTTTACTATAAATATTATCTGTAAACTTTGTTACTTTTCTAGCACCCTGTGAAATGATTAAAACATCATTTGTGCTGCCATTTCTTTCGAGTTAAGGGGTTTAGGGGCAAGGAGCAAGCGCGTATGCTTCGCTTTTCAATTGGCGTTGGGATCGGGTATAACCAGCGCCGTACCACTTCCATCGTTACGATATATCGTCCCTGAATTTCACAGGTATACATGCAAATCCTGGCCAGAAAAGGTTATTGCATACGGGAATTCCTTGGTATAAAACAACGGATTACCGTGAAACGTCACAGCTGAAAGTTGCAGTGACGTGTAGAGATACACATTGCACAAGATCTGGGATGCGTTTTACTCACGCGACCGTACATAAGCTGAACGTTAACGTTTGCTAGCCGGGCCGGCCCTAGCGAACGTGCCGACCCCATGCTGGAACGGAAGTGTCGAAACACTGTTTTCAAAATGGCGGCGCCTAGTGCCTCAAATATCACTGTGTGGTTGTTAGAAGCTTTTCAAAGCTTCGACAAATATTTGGCTAGAAGTGCAATGTTGCCGGTGATATATGTTATTGGAAATTTTTGATGTAGTAAAAGGCAATTTTCAGTTTAAATCTTTGAAAATAGAGACCGATTCGGGGAGACGGTTTGCATTTTGTTGGTGACCTTGGTTGCAGTCGGCCAACCTTGACAAACGTTAGCATTGTTCGCGTAATAATGTGGAACGCACCCACGCATCGCTGTCAAATACGGGAAGCATTCCCGGCGTCAAAGTCGACAAAAAGTGGAAAAAGCTGACGTTGTCGTTTAAAAAAAATCCGAACTCTGGACCCCTTTTATCGCTAAAAGGCTATCTGCTTGTGATAATAAAGAAAAAATTATCACCTCCGTCGGAACTATTGTTTTCTTTGACTTCTGATACTTTCAATGTAAGATTATTTACTTCAGCCTGACGTGAAAACGGTATCTCTCCTCAAACATATGCTTAACAATATTGCTCGCAAGGTTTGCACTTGACCGCAAATCTACGCAATATTTAGCCGTTCGGTAATCTTTGTTTGCTGTTAACGACTTGACATGAGACAAGATAGCTAGCTGTCTTTATACAGTTATGGTCTGAGGGATTTCGTGCCCCTTAAAATAGGGTCAGGAAATCTAATGGCAAACAAAACTCGATCTGATATTGTTTTTAACGACTGTATAATTGCCGATAGCAACGTATTGTTGACCCTTGCGCAACCTCAACCGTTGCGATTACTATGGGCTTGCATTTTTATTTAGCCTACAATTTGTTGTGAAGAGAAATAAGTCACCCACAAACATAATTGGAGGCGCTCCCTGACTTTGATTTGTTTTCAGGCTTCATTGGCATATGCAGTACATGACATATAGGGCTTACATTGGTTCTATTATGTTGATTCTGATTGATAGTCTAGGTGGTAACTTCCCTGGCCCCCTGTTTGATCTCATTGCTAGCCTCGGTGGTAACCGTTTTTCTAGCCTTATCCATTGCATTGTAATAGATACATTGGTTAGCGCACCAGCCCATCGTCGCGTACAAAGAAGTGAAGTCCTAGGAGAGTGACTTAGTAGGCCTCCATTATATGACCGCAGTACTGTTGTGCGTTCTGCTCATACAGTACAGCGCACTGTTTAGTTTACGTACAGGTTTGTATACATTTGGCCCCTCAAGATGGCTCCCTAGTGACTTCAGCCTATGGTGTCGACGTGCTGTCCAGTCAGTATATGGCGTTTAGTGTCTCACCAGAAACCTCAAATTTAGTCCTCCTGACAGCATCTTTGCTTGCCACGTCGTAAAGCTCAGGCAGCCCAGCTGTCTCATGTTGACCTAATGGTATCTTCAACTGCACATAGTAACCTCGACCCAGTAGTCTCACTCTCTCACGGTAACCTCACGGTGGCCTCACTGTCACATGGTAACCTCATGGTAGCCTCACTGTCTCAGTCGAAATTTCTGTACAACAGTTTCATTCTATCAGGCATTATTTGCAGGATTCCAAACAATTTCCTCATAATCGTCCTGCAATTAAGTTGTAAGCATTTAACAATTCACGGGGAGAAGATTCGTAGGAAGCTACTGCAGAATACTCCAACCAATACCAATACAAGCAGCCACTTGCGGACAGTTATTGCCAACAACTCGCTCATGATATTTAATGAGATGACTCTAAAGTTGACGTGAACTACCGATTTCCTTTCGGTCTGCCTAGTTGTGTGTGCTTTAAGTCTCAGTTTATCGTGTACTAGATTCCTCGCCATCCCCCGTCAGAAACCCGGTGAGGCTTTATAGATTCTCCCGCCCCACTTCCAATCAACTCCCGATTAGTAACCGACGCATACCGTATATTACCGACCCATCGTGATGTGAAGATCAGATACCAAATGTTACGCCGTTTACGCTAATACCCACGTAATTGCCCAGCCTTGCCATGCCAAATATTAAAAAAAAAATCTGCCTTCGTGTTCCATGCCTCCGTTTGTGCGGCCTGGTTTCGCCAAGTTGGAAAACGAGGCACCGGATACCACGCAAATACCAAGGTAATTACAGAAGCGGTGGAAAAAATTGAAAGGTAGATCAATCGAATGAATTGAAAGATCATGTTTGCATGTCGGAAGAACATGGATTTGCAGTGATGTGTGCAGAGACTACGCGTGACGACATCGGGTTGCGGTGAAAGCACTTCTTCATAATGTCTTTCTAATACGCGCTCGGTGCAATGGGAAGGTGTGCTCTTAATAATTTGTGTTGGGTGGATGTGCGCGCGTCAACTTTTGGTTTGAGAAAACTCTGTACCATTTTTCTCCTTTCAAATTGGACTTGAAATTGTTTCAAATAGTGCAGTCATGTTTTCCTCCGTCACTCACTTGCATTGCCCGGACAACGGTGTCCAAAGTGAAACGGGACTATATCAAAACACAGACGCTGGTCATACACGATGTTGGACTGTTGGAGTAATGAGGTCAAGACGATGCACATGAGTAAGTGATTACTTTGTGTGAGGGCCGCTAGATAAGTTAGTAGAATCAAGATTCAGTTCAATCGTTCAACAGGGAGCACCCTTCGGTTTGGGTGAACTCTTTTTTAATTCACCTGAAATTAAAAAAAAAACCACTAGTACCTATCCAGGCTGTAGATAGGCAATGATCGTGAGCGTCATCAGGATTTTTTTTCCGGGGGGGGGGGGGCAAAACAAATTGTTCCCCAAATTCCTTAACTTGTTCATTATATTCTCAATTTATCATTTTTCCGAGCGTGAGCGGGGGAGCATTTTCCCTACCCTCCCCTCCAACATACTTTTAACAACAATTTGGCGTCGCACCTCTTTTTCCTTTTTTTGGTTGTTGTCCCCCCCCCCCCGGATCCAGGGGGCAGGCCCCCCCCCCCCAGTTTTTGATTTTACCGAGGCCAAGTTTCCGGAGAAAAAAACCTGTCTACATTTTCAGAATTGTTTGCTGATGAACCCCCCCCCCCCCCCCACCTGCAAACATTCCTGGATCCGCCCCTTGGTAACAATAGTATAGGGTAAAGGGAGATGGGGGGGGGGGTACCCCTCCGTCCAATATCGTGCTGCAGGGTATAGCTCATTCTGCTCCTCATTTGGACATAATATTAGCAAGATATGTGACAGAGGGACCCCCTCTTTTGTGTTGATCATTGTATTACCAGAATCTCAGGAATTATTTCAAGATATCGGGGGGGGGGGGGGGCTATTTAGAAATAGTCTAGGGTGTGTATTGGGTAACGGGACAATGGGGGGGGGGGGGGCACTCTGTCATCGTGCCGGGTATGCATCAGCTCCCCATATAGCTTTGCGGTCAGACCTTTTGATGCAGTGTATTGTATTTGTCATAAAAAAAGGCTTTCGGCCTGGAAATAGAAAAAAAAACCACTCTGATCTGATTGACTATTATGAATAATCCAAGACTTTTTGCTTGCAGGCTAAACAGAGTTTCTCTACAATACAAAAACCGCCTATATAACAGGAGAAACCATTTAGTATGCGCATTCCTGCGACAGCACACCTTTAAAAAAGCCTTCACCTCGCATTTTGTATCGCTTTGAATAATGACCGTATTCCATCACCGGATCTTTAACAGTGTTGTCACAGTATAATCGTCACCCCGTGAGAGTTCGATACACACCTGGGTGTCCATTTTCCGGACCGGTAGGTCCAGCCTGCACGTTATTGCATATAACTTTTATCTTATACACGACTTCAACCGAGGACGTGCTTTCAACCGAGGACACAGCTACTCAAGCGGGGGGCTGACTGACCCCCTTGCGGTATCAATTTGATTTAATTACCCTCGCCAAAGAAGCCCCTTTCCGTTGCCGTTTGCACGCCGCACTCATCATCGGGGTGCTTATAGACGTCGCTCTCTCCGTTTGGGTATTTTGCACGGAGCACGTGGACCACCTAGTCCGCAGCACGCGACAGCAATTTCGCGCCGGCGGGAAAACAAAACTAGCGGGGAATCTGGAGGCTACGGATAAAATGCTGTGTGTACTGCAACGGAGTAACTTGACGCTCCCTAGTTGGATAATTTTTCGTGCTGGAAGGCGGTTGCTCGTGCTAAGACAGTCGACAATTCGCCAAAGTTGCCGAAGGTAAGTGAATAATGAGTATTTGATTACCTTTCTGTATACTTTGAAGAAAATCTACGTAATGATAAAATAATTGAAGTGTAAATGGTACGTGTGTACAGAATTTTAGATAGACTTCGAAGGGGTGAGGCGAATGCAGAATTAAATGCTCGGTAGGCAAGCACCTTCATAAACCACAACCAACAAACTTGGTTTCTCAAATTAGGAGTAGTTGTATGCATTGTGTTTTCGAATTTCCATTACCGCCAATTTTCTCTCCATGTTATATTGATGACGTACCCATATTGGAATGATGTGAACTGTGGTATGTGTGATACTTAGAAAATCGTACGCAAATGAATAAAGTATTTAATGTGGATCAATGGAAATCACTTTTCGTTTTACAATTTGAGCTCAAGTATTTCCAAAATGAAACGATGTTTCACGAAAACGTGCCAAAAATTCCAGCATGTTCTATAGTTCTACGAATGACAAAAATTCTTAAGAAATCCGAGCTCTAAGTAATAGTTCCCACAATGCACGAAAACAGCATTTGACCAGTACACTTTTGCAAGCGTGCTATATTTCCATATAATATGCTACAATCCCGGCCAAAATGGTTGGGACACTTGGAAATAACCTTAGCCTTTCACGGTCACCCACTCCCCCGCTCCCCCGGTCAATGTTGTTCTCTCCAGCTGATAGAGCACACACCGCGCAATGAGAGACAACATTGAACGGGGGCCGGGGTTTGGGCACAGCGAGATTTGCCCAGGATTGTAGGTCGGTTTGCGCATGCCCGGTTGATCGCCGTCGGACCGCATTGCCCAAATCGCTTGTAAGGTCAGTTGTTTTTTGCAACCTCGCTATCTGTCCTTTTTGTTTTCGAGCAAAACACAAACACTTGGGCAGAAATCGATACATGCCCCGCGGCCGAAAGTGGCAAGTCTAATGCCCGGACGACTTGACTTGATAAAAATCTATACACTACAGCGTCAAAAGCAGCGACTTGCTTTGTTTTAACGTATCTGCAAAAGAGGCAAGTGCAACCGACCTTAATGGAATTATGCTGGTAATGTACAAGATAGGGCCCACGTAATCTCGAACAGGTTGCTTAATTTTTTTGAAAGGTCATGGACGATTAGATCAGAACAAAACCTGGGCAGACCGATACCTACAGATATAGGTGACTTAGTCTTTTGTGGCGTGGTCTTATTTAGAGGCTGTATTTCAATATACATGGACTTGCAAATTGTAAAGCTTCGGTTGCTTGATGAGTTCTAACGTCAAGCCACCGCGGCGGAGGAGGGCGCTATGAACATACTGAGTCAAATCCGGTCTTCGGAACTTGGGTAGTGGACCCGAGAACTTCCGAGTATACTTCACCCGTGCGCATTTATAAAGCGCGCGTGAGGTATGCTCGAAATTTCTCCGGTCCCAATGCCAAAGTTCCCAACACTGGATTTTATTCATCATTTTGCTAGCGCCCTCTACCGTCACAGCGGCTTGACCGCGCTAAAGGTTGCAGACCAGTAAATAAACAATGATAAATGTCCCCACTTCAGAAATTCAGGAAAAATACTCACAACTCTCCCAGGTGTTAGAGACACACATCAAATTAAAGATTATTTCATCATCTTTTAATTTTTTTTTTTTGGGGGGGGGAACTGATGACTTTTAGGAGAAATTTCCATCCGAAGATGATCACCCCTTAAAATAGTCCTGAAGCCCATCGCCATTTGGAAAAACGGTGCCTACACTTCATTGCAAAATAGAGCACTTTTAGGGCCCCAATTTCATCCAAATTTTACTGAAACACAAGCTCACAGTCCTGTGCACGGATTCCACCCATATTTTTTTTTACAAACCCTCAAGTTCATGGCCCACCAGATTCTTGAAGAATTTGGGGGCATGAAAATCGTGATTTGGCCCGCGTGGGCAATTCTGGACCGACTTACAGGTCTGTACCCGCTAGGAGAACGTACACAATGGACTTTTATTAGCGCGGTGATATGAGCAGAGTAGCTGTTCATGCGCTTGGAAATAGTTTTATAAAAGCACTCGTTTCTGTGTAGCTTTTTTCTTAATAGCCTATGAGGTGGGTCATAGAATAATTGCCGTCAACCATGTACCAGCAGTAAACATTTTGTTCTATATCGACTGTTTTAGATTGTCACTGTGCCATTCCGTTGCATCAATTTCCACTCGAGTAATTCAGAATTCTCCCCATCGGCACGTAACTTCCTAGTGAATCGATATCTCACACAGCTGGACTCTTGTTCGACGGCACGGACGCTGAATAACAATATAAGCCTAAATGCAGTGCAAGTGCGACCTCTATTTGTAAAATTCATAGAGGGCGCTCACTGCAACGAAGCACTTTGATCGTGAATTCTAATCCCCAGCCCTGTGAGGACGGTAATTCTGTCCCCCGGTAAAACTGTCCGGGGGACAGAATTACCTAGGTAAAAGTGTCCTCCCCGGCCCGTTAATATTCTGTCCCCTCCAGCTATTTAGGTCGACCTAGTGTCGCCAATAGGGCTGATTGGTTCCCTAAATAAAGAGACAGTTAAATCGCTGACTCTACGAAATGGCCAAGACGTTAGTGCGAGTAGGCCCGCTGGTCTAAGTGTTGTGCCATAAGAGGGCGCACTATATGCACCGTCCACTATCGATCACTAGCGACTTGGACCAAGACTCGGGTAAAAACAGAATACATTCGTCGCGGCGTGAGACCCGAAAACACGATTATTTGGATCAAAGTTAAAATGTTGCAATCTTATGCAGCCAACATTTAGTATCACATTACACATTATTATAAACAAAATGGAAAAAGGGAGGATTGTTTTCTTAGGTGGAGCGGACGTAATATTTCACACTGAACGTTAAAATGCGTAATACACGCTGGATGTATAAACACACCAAGTACATGATATAAATCCAGTACTTGCTATATTGCTATATCGAATCAGGACACAGGGAGACAGTTTCTCACCAAGGGGTTTCTATTGGAAACGAGGTTGAAAAGAAAGTAACCCCTGGAGACAAGGTTGCAACGCTTATCATCAGCCGTTTCTTTTGAAATTATACCTCGGATCATACACTCGATGTTTGGCCGCCGGTGCCCAACGGTTATGATTTATGGGGACAAAGTCAAAGCAGGTACTCTCTCTAATCACGACGGAATAGTCGCGATCGAACCGCGAAATAGAGAAATATGATGAACGTGGGGCCGGCGCGGCAGTGGTTCTCACCGCCCACCTTTTAGGGCAAATGATATGAGATTTGGGGTGGAATAGGAAATAAATCTCTGCGCCTAATGAATTTGAACTTGTCAAGATTGAAAACTGCGTGCGCGCGTGCCACTGGCGTAACTTTTGCCTTCTGCAGCCGCTGTGCGGCTTGTGTGAATTACGACCAGCGCTAAAGTCTCAGGAATTGAAGGAATGGATGAAAATAGAACTTAGCGTCGGAGACAAGAAATATAGGCTAGAAGCCCGGGTTATGAACACCGATTGAGATTGGTCATACATCATTGTTGCCAATGTTCGCTTAGGTCAGCAGGGATATTTATTTGTAGAGCGGCCGGGCCCAAATGAATTAAATGTCGTGGAAAATGTCTCGTTGGAGGGAATGCATGGACGTGTTAAAATGTGCACTGTACATGTACATTATACGTTGCATTTTGCCATGTGTTACTGGTGTATCGCGGTTGTAGGTGTATATATATAGCGCCCTCTTGTGATTATGATAACCTTGACTGTTATAATGTTATGTTTTGTTCTAGGAACAAATCCCATGGCCCTGGGGAAGGGTTACAACAGTGAAATTAAACATTAAATTATTTGGCAGGTGGGTTAACAAAGAGTATGCTTTGAAATTACGTCATGCTTTGCCTCTCCGTAAATGTTGTACATTGGAAAATATATTTAGCTACACCTATAATAGTACGTTTATCTGCAGACGACATTAGGAAAATGAATTGGTCTTTTTTTGCTAAACCATTAAAATCTGGCTCCATATTACAAATGTCACTACAAATTTGTTTTTCGAAGATAATTATACAATGGACTTTCTAAAAAAAAATTATTTCAGTTTCAACATCAAGTAGACAATGCGGACATAACCTTTCCTGTAGAGCTAAACCAGTGCATCTACCAACTTCAATCGTCAACTTGTGGGATGAACATCTAAACCGAGAAAAATAAGATCTGTAACTAGATTCCAATAAATAACTTAAATATGGCTCAAACTAATAACTTTGTTGAAACAGGTGGTAGGTACGTATTATTTTGTGGCAACATGAATATAATTAACAGTCCAACCACGATTAAAAATTAATAATAAAACTCATTCATATAATTATTATGACATGTCTTGATGTAACTTATCAAACAAGTGTGTTTACTCTCCGATATGTTTAACTGATAAAGAGAACATTTTATAAATGCTCTCCTAGAAAAATCGTTTGAATGGATTTCGTTTTAAGCAGTCACCACTTAGTCGCCTTCATTATAGCCCACAGTACCGATAGATTTAATCACGTAATCTCATTCTTTATTCATAATAGAAAACTTAATTACAGCTACTTTCTGTAAATTATCATTTGTCGATGGCTGCTCTAATTTTGCATCATTGAGAACTTACTAAAGTGATTCCAGAACCGAATTTTACTTTCAAGTGCCACGCCTTGCACGCACGGTCAGTGTGATTTAAAACAAAACAAAAACACAGAGAACGTGTAGTTAAGGCCTTTGATATCTTGAAAGCACCACGTCGACACGAAACAGTCGTTCAGGTTTGACTGTCTAATTTATATCTGGGCTATATCAAGATAAAAGATATATTATACCGTTCGCCTAGCGACATAAAAGACTCAAGAAATATATATTCGGAGGCCCTTTGGGACACTAGATACTCGCCAGGATACCGCACCGGAGAGATCAAAGCAGTGATTTTCTTTGTCTGGATATTCGGTTTGTTTTAGAAATTTGTCAAGTCCTTGAAAAGCGGCCATTTCCTTAATGAATTTCGGGCTAGTCAGTGGGACGGCGCTGCGAAAGATGCCTTATCGGATCTTGTTAAGACAGATTTGCTTTGCGCGTGCGCATTCTAAAAAAAAGAAGAATTTATCATAATTACATTTCAGTAAATAGAAGTAAGTAGGAACACTATGCTATTTTTTTTCTTTTCCAAATACAATAATTAGTCAAATTACAATTTACAATTCACTAAAGATTTTAGGCTCTTTCTAAAAATACAAATAATTGTTACGAACCCCCCCCCCCCGTTTTGAATTCCTTAATTATATCTGTTGATTTCATATGGTCTGTATTTACACAGTTTGGTTGGACGCACTCATGAGCATAAACTAGATTGCACGGAGGTGTTTGGGGTATCTTGTTTTCCGGAGGATGAGTTGCGACAGTTTCAAACAAAGCGAATCTCTACTTTTTCCCTCCAATTTCTGAACTTGGCTCCCGTAGTCTGAGACATAAGACATAAAACATAAGAAAACTTGATTAATCTCCAGATCCAGAAATTAGAATGCTCGCAAAGCATATAAAAAAGAAAGAACATTTGCGGTACAGACTTCCTTCATCGGAAGCCTGTGCCCCACAGTTGCCCCATTGGTAACCCTCCACCAATTTATTGGCAATATGTTAATCAAAAAGTACATCATGAACCTGAAGCCGCCATTTCTGTCCTTTGAAGCGCTCCCCGCCAATCAGTCAACCTTAATACTACTGCTTTTGATAAGGAACGCCTAGCCGATCATTAGTCCATGTTTATAGACTATGTATAGAAAAGTGAGTCATTAATTAGGCCATCACTCAGCACACAGATAATTGACGGATGGAATGCATTTTTAAAAAACGAAGTTATTTTTTTTCTTCAGTTTGTCTGGGTCATTTCAAAGAATGTTAAAGAGCAAGATGAAATGCCGAGTGGCATTCCTGCGGTGCGTTAACGGCAGCATCAAATAACTCGAATATCTCCCCGACTTACCTTTAATTCCTTACTCAGTGTCAACTTACTGTGGTGCGAACAGGTCATGAGCTTGGGGAGTAAAAATCGCTAGCTAAAAGTGTTTAATGTCACAGGTTTTGTTTGATTGCTCTTCGCAATCTTGAATATGCAAATTACCAAATCAGTATGTAGATTTATGCACCACTCTTCCGGCTGCTCTGGGAGTTCCGACGCGGGTCGTATTTCAATCGCGGACGATTCTTAAAGTGCACGACTGACTTGAATGCTACGCACATGGCCCAAGCGTGTACATATGTATGGAATCTGATCTTTGTCTCCGTGTGCGCGCGTACATTCCGATAATTCTTATCCATTTGGAAAAACGATATTTTTTTCTCCTTCTTTTGAAAAGACGTCAAGAGGTCCGGCCTTGTATCTCTGTGTGGTCTTGCACGGTCGGCGCGCGGTGAGCGTTGTCAGGTCCCGTCTTGAACTTGACGGGGATTTAATTGGCTTTGGAGACTGATCGGTTTATCAGAGAAGATTCCAAGACAAGGAGTCATATATCGGTATCGATATATGTTTACTTCTTCGAATCTGTATACTGTTAACCCCCGACACGTTTGTTTGTTTGTCAGTTTGTCACGGTGTATTTGTGGCGAGGGCTGCCTGCCGAATGACACAGCTCTATAGGCCTTTCTTGAAAGTGAAAGAGGAAGCCTTAATAGACTCGTTTACCTTTCCTTTTGAGAGTTTTGACGCCAATTTTTGCTTTTTTTTGCTGACATGTCGTCATCCTTTCTGAAAATTGCATTCAACTACTGAAACTGTGGCAAATGAGTTGGCCTCGCATTCCATGTCCACAATTGAGGTCCTAATCAAGGCGCACCTATACATGGCAGTGCTGTAACTGAGGTCAAATTTGCAGGGGATCTACCCGATGTTCCCCAATACCGATGTTCCCCACTACCGATGTTCCCCCAAATCCTTAGGATTAGGGTTAGGGTTAGGGTTATATTAGTAGGGATTTCGGGGAACATCGGTATTGGGGAACATCGGTATTGGGGAACATAGGTATGCACCCATTTGCAGGGGGCACTTAAGGGGCCTAATTTTAAGGAGGGGCACTCAATTTGATTTATACAACAACGAAAAGCTCAAATTTGTCTTTCCGAATTCCTGAGCAAGGGGCACGGGGCCAGGACAGGCAGGGATGGGGGGGGGGGGGGGGGGGGGGGTGTGGAGGGGGGGGGGGGGGTCCTGCCCCCTGCCCGGAACGTAAAATGACAGGGGACTCTAGGGCAACCCCTGCTGTATGTAAACATTGCCCTCTGCATATTTGTTTGCCAGTGTGACGTCATATACCATCTGATAAATCTACCAGCCAAAACAAATACCGCTATCTGGGATTATTCAATGGTCGATTAACCTGATGTATGTTTGACACCCGATCCACAACCACAGACCACACGCCGTGTTGGTTTCTAACCTCAAGATTAAAATTGCAATTAATGCATTGTCAGGGTTATGCTTAACTTATTACACATCGCTGGAGATGCTCAAACAGAAAACAGCCGTCGAATAAATGAATTGTGACAGATGTTCTTTATCACTTTCTTCACTGATAAATTTGAATAAATTAGCAAGCAATTTTGATACAGCTTCATTCAGTTTCGCCATAAATTGAACGATGCTCAGCAACAATGTATAAACAAATAATGGGGAAAAATAATCAGATCCAACAATAACGAGTTATCGGGGAGGAAAAATTAATTGATTAGTTTATGTAATTGTATAGTAAATGTGCATGGATATCTCGCTTGTATTTTTGAATTCCTATTGTGTATGATCATGGAGGAAGGAATAGACAATGATTGCCTATGAACGGAAATGAAATTAAAACAGTCAAAATCAGATAACGGATCCGTATTTCTGAAAGGAATAATTTCAAGCAAATTTTAAATTGAAAGGGCGGCAGAACTATACATGGTGTCCCCCAAAAAGTAGTGCAAGCAGTTATGCTTTAAATTCTCAAAAACCACTTAACATGAGTATTTCATTTTGATGGAGCATGTTAGTTATACTCTTGTGTATAATCAGTGAAGATGCCATGGAAATCCGTTCATGCAAGCCAGAGATCTAACAGATTGTAAAAGGCTATGGGGTTTTCACCCATTCCAATGGGATTTTCACAGTTAAGTGATATCAGCGCATCAGAATTGCCATGGGCCTTTTCACTGTTATATAAATTAAATCCCATCCCATTGGAATGGGCGAAAGACCCATAGCGTTTTTATAATCTGTTTGATCTCTGGTTTGCATGAACGGATTTCCGTGGCATTTTCACTGATTATACACAAGAGTATAATTAAGTTGCTCCATCAAGATGAAATACTCATGTTAAGTAGTTTTTGAGAAACTAAAGGATATCTGCTTGGACTTGTGGGAGAGCAGAAATTCCCACGAATTTGAAGCAATAATGTGAATATTTGAAGTAATATATCCTCCAAAACTTTACTTCTTACCCAACATTGTTAAAATATCAACTGCCTACACTTTCAAAAACTGTTTTTTGCACTCAAATCTTCTAAGTTAATTTAAAGACAGTTACTGTCAACAAGTGTTTAAAAGCGGAAATATCACCGCAGCTATGTCGGGATTGCTGATGACAACCCCCCAAAAATGAAAGTTCTGACAAGTAACTGACGAGTAATGATAATCTGTTTAAAACACAGCCTCGCAACGCCCCGATTCATTAAAGTTAAAGTCTGGAGACAGTAGACGCTTTATTGGAAGGCCCGATTAATTGCTATTAATGAATCCTCGATGGGTTTTAAGCCACATGTATGCCATCATAAACTGTCTCTCTAAGCAGATGACAAGGTCGCTGGTGATTATACCCGGACCAGTAATACCGTGATAATCAGCGTGGCGGTCGCCTTTGTCACGCCGGCTCATTCTCCCTCAAAGCTCGGCGGTTGCAGGGTGATGGAGTCGGTCATTATTATCATCTCGCGGCAGCATGAAACATGCAAACTATTAATCAAACCCCATGTCGCTCTTGTTCTGAAGGATGTAACCAAATATCGACTGCACATGATTTTCATCCTTGGAACTTCCTGGTATAATGGTTATTTCATGTGGATCCATCCCGCACGGGAGACATGATATGACCCCGCAGAGCAACAGATGATATAGTGGTAATATAGCGCAGTTTTTTTTCTTGTACTACTCCGACCAAATCATGAGGGATCAGACGTTTGCGTGTACACAGAGCCAAATGAACGAACGTCTGGTCTATAAGAGAACAATCTCAACATTACTGCTGTGAAAACCGCATGCTGGTACCATATTTAGTTCAAAAATTATGGAAGTCGGAACACCAAGAGATATGATGAAGTGATGCGATAAAATGGTCATATTTTGGCCTGAATCTCCAATTGAAAGTTCCCGACAAACGACTGATTTAGCTTGATCGCATCACCCTAGTATGCAAAAGTTTTATTCGACCCCGTGTGCAAGCCAATCGGAGTCGACTTTAGAAAGAGTGACGTCGTTTCGATCAGAAATGTGAGCTAAGCTGTTGATTGGTCAATTTGGCTGCCATGTGTTTGTAAAACAACGGGTCACAGAAGCCCTTATAATAGAAGGCGCCCGCTGAATGGTCAGAGTCTCGAGTTCAAGACGCAGTCTTGTTTTGCATAATTAATTGCCGAATCAGCACGGATATCATAGACCCTTGCTGTGAAAGGGGATATTCCATAGACTAACCAATTAAATCACGTCTTGCGTGTTATCATTTAGGGGTGATGATAGTTGGATGGAAATATAATTTTCAAAAAAAGATGAAGAAGATGAAGCAGATGAAGAAGTTGAAAGCTTGTTAAACAAACTGCAATTTGAGTTGTGTCTGGAACACATTGGAGATTTGTGCATTCTGAGTTAATTCGGAGTCTATATATATAAGTCGCGTTATTTTTGGAGGCAATTGAATTGACTTGAGAGCTAATTGGCGCGAACGTTGCTGATTATGAACGATCAACCGGCGAGATTATGCACGTTGTACAAACATCCGAGCATGCATTAACGTGTGGCACCTTTTACAACTCATCCTATACCTTTGATTTCCTAGCGATACCAACCAACATAGCCCCGTTGCCAGCCATCCATATCACGAAGACAATCGGGAAGAAGCCCCATATAATCTATTTCCGTGCTAATGACGGGAGAGCAATTGTATTTATTGTTGGCAACGGCCCCGCTATTTTGACGTACAGGCAAATTGCAACCAAAAAGTCCCCTCTTATCTAGGCTACGTGTAGTTCACACCTGTGATGTGCGTTGTGTATCTAGGCCAATCACTGACATCATGAAAGGCAAATATAAAATAAATCACCACGATGGAGAGAATCATTTGCGTTTTAAAACAACATACTGGACTAGTAAATTTGGCATAGGCCTATTTTGGAACGATTTGGGTGAAGTTACTGGAGCAAAACCGTCCGTTGGCCAATTTAAACGCCTCTATAAGACAACTTTAATTTTCCATTGTGTTGCATATAGCTTTTCCGAAGTTCGATCTTTCGATCGTTCTTATTATTGCATTACATTTCATACATAAACCTGCTTGTTCCTTCTTTACGAAACACGTTGTACTGTCTGTCTGTCCGTGTATGTCTGTCTCTTTGTCCCCTTCTCTTTTCCTCTTTTTTCCCCTGTCATGTTTTTTTGATTCATGTAT
This sequence comes from Patiria miniata, assembly GCF_015706575.1. NCBI lineage: Eukaryota > Metazoa > Echinodermata > Asteroidea > Valvatida > Asterinidae > Patiria > Patiria miniata. The sequence goes on along the minus strand of NW_024037076.1, from coordinate 25,823,501 downwards.
GTGTTTGATTCATGTATGCGTCTTCCCATATTTTTTATACTGTGTTTTCCCCATCATTTTTCATTGAGACTAATAAGTTACGTATAGAGATTCGTCACTTCGTCAAAACGAAAAACTGTGTGTGTGACAGGGCGGATCCAGAACACATTTTTTTTCGGGGGGATTTTTGTTCCCCGAAAAAATGTATTGCTTTCGAGTTTTGTGGGTGATGTATTCAGTGGCTGCCTTTTTTGCTACGTCACTTAAACAAAAGCTTTTTTTGGGGGGGGGGGGCTGAGCATGGCCCCGGGGGGGGGGGGGCTGAGCATGGCCCCCGTTGCCCCCCCCCCCCAGATTCGCTGTTGAGTGTGTCGTACATTTATTACTGTGTGTAATAAGCGTAATTAATGAACGATGCAATTTTGTGTCTCGAAATTTGATAATCTGATGTAGAGGACATCATACAAATGTTAGAATATCCAAAAATCTCAATTTGCGTCAAACCTCGGTTTTGAACGGATTCGTCACTTCGTCAAAACGGTGACGACACTTATGATAGATCGATCAAGAAGCACTGAAAAGAGCAAGCATCAAACAGAAGACCTTAAACGAATTTCAAGTCGGCACCAAAACCGAGAGCCTTGCTGTTGCCTTTGTTCTAATTCAGCGTGGCGAGGCATTAAGAAGAAAACACCTCAGGTCTTACATCGGCTCAGTAAATTTGTCTCTCCGTTATATCAATAGGCAACGTAGATAATGCACACGCAGAAAAGTGGCAGGCTTGTGTGTTCAGTCTCTTAAAGACGGGCAGAGCAAACTCTTAAAAACGTCGAGTATTCCCGCTGGTTTCCTCCGAACCCCACGATGACATGAACTCACAGAGGAAATATGCTCCCAGTTTCACACGGTGTCTCTGCAAGCTTACACTTGTTGCAAAGCACACAAACAACACAGCAAACAACAAACAGACTCAACAACTGCAACCACCTAACCATCAATTCGAGCATAGCTCTATGATTCAAGGAGACAAAAAATACAGGACAGTTGCTCATTTTGATTGGCAGCAGACATAGATTGGGTTAACCGCCGGTTAACACGCGTTAGGTGTTGGGATTCGCTTGTTGTCACTTCGGGCTTAGCACCTCGAGGCGGTAACCCACGGCCCTGCGATCAATTCTGCTCGATAGATGAAGCTTGTAAAACCCCAAAAATTAAAAAGTCACGCCGCGAGCTTCCGGGACTCTGGCCTATATTAATTAAAGGCATTTTAAGACTCCGAGTTGCCCTTTAACCGTCTCCGAAAAAACTTGTTTTTTTTTTTAATGGAAAGGCGGTATTGATTCTTCAAGTTAATTGATTAAATTACAGGAAAATCAATCGGAGAAAGAAAGAAAATGAAGTTAATATAATTATGACCTTTCACATCCGGGGTTGTCATCCCCAGGTCTCCCAACGATGTGCACTATATTGTCAGCATTGCGTCTACTCACGTGAGAACGAAACTATAGAACGCTGCAAATTTAACCTACCTACAGCGGATGGGTTCTAGATTTAGTAGAATAGGTCTCGGCAAATTACTAGTGAACTGCGATAAACGAGGCCCTTTTGAACCATTATTTGAAAACAAGAGTGCTATTTGTTTTTCATATGCATTCACACAAAGTGAAAGTCACTAGATGACTACTACAATCTTCATAAATGTGTCCAACATCTGTCCGTTTTCAATTTGTATTAATGTGCAGTCCGTAAGTGGTCCTACTCTGCGTGTGTTCTAGATTGTCGGAAGTGAGCGGTCAGTTGTTTTGGCCCGGGAGGACGAGGTTGCTGTCATTTACATATCCTGCCCCTAATAAAAGTAGGCCTGTTGGGAATAAATGATCTCTACCGATCCTCCTCTACTGAAACTCCTAGGGGATGGTATTTGCATCGAAATTGCCAATTTGTCTAGAGGGGTACGTAAAAGGGTGCGATTTATTACGCTCGGGAAGGCTTCTGAAAAAAAATGCAACGTGTGATTTCCCCGTAGAGCAAATTCCATGACATGCGAGTGAATACGACTTGACGGTCCTTTCCCTTGCCCCATTGCAATAAATAAATTTGCGAAGCAAGCGTTGCCAACTTAATCATGGTATCGATCATAATTACGAAAGAAAAATGGCATGTAGGTCTTTTTTTTTTAGCAAAGCATTTGTGGTTCTTGAAGTGTTGGCGGTAAAGAAAATGCGCAATTGTAACTAAAAATGACTCTACGGCGGATCCGGGGGGCGGCAACGGGGGCCATGACCCCCCTCCCCCCCCCCCCCAAAAAAAACCCATGGCAGCCAAATTCACCATGCACTAATGCCATGAAGCGACGGTGTCCCCATTGCTTTTCGTATTAAAGGTTGGGCGGAAAATTTTTGGACCCACTTTGTTGGAAAACAAAACAAATTTTGGCCCCCAACAAATTGTGTTCTGTATTCATCCTTAAAGACTGACCAACAAAAAATGAACGGCCTCTTTTGAGCAATTCCCCCCCCCGAAGTTTTAATCGAATTAACCGACCGGTCAATGTCCATTCGAATAATTATTGTCGGGTAGATTAACATTGTCGACAACTTCACCGACTTTTTTGGCTTATTAATGTACACTTGTCTTAGATATGCACTGCTCGAGAATGAACACTTGCATGTTGTCATTGTGTAAATCATTTTGAGTATCAATTTATGTTAACAAAATAAGTGGTTTTGCTAGGTGAAGTAGTTTTGCGGTGAGAGTAAAAAGGAATGGTATAGTCTCGTTCACGCCAGCAACTTCTAAAGCTTCAGAGGCAGGAGTTTCATCAGAATTTATCGGGCCTTTGATGAAGGATAACATGGATTTACCTTGGTTGCCACACCTCCATCTTCAAACCATTGTGATGAAAAGTGTGGCTGGGTTAAGGGGGCTTCTCTGCCCATTTCAAAACCCAATTTTTGCAATTCCTGCCTTAAGCAGAGGAGTGAGGGCGCTTGAGTGACACGAGCTCATTCCAAGGCTCCACTACTGGCTGTAGAAGAATTTGCGTTTGCCAAGTCTTGGTCTTGTCTTAGCAAACTTTTGTGGATGTCCTCTTGTGCTCTGGTTCATACGCCTTGAAGCCATCAAGCCAAAAAAAGTTACAAATCTTTAAATTATTATCATTTTTCTTCAGTAATTAGTAAAAATTTAACAGTTGAACTTAGCGAACGGAATCGAATAGCATGCAACCGAGTTTAACCTCTATCCGCTCACGAAAATTGGCTCTCGCTTCGCCTCCTTACGCCTCTTAATTCCGGCACATTCCCAAGTATTATTTGAACAAAAACCTTCTTGAGAGAAAAACACACACCTGCAGGCCTCAAGAAGAAAAAGAGACGGGAACTATTGTCCTGTCCGCTCCTTGAAGCAACGGAGCATCTCTATACAAGGCCACAGAGCAGACATCTTCAGGACGCTAAGTAATAAGTGTCCGTAATCCCCTCGAAGGGAGAGCGATGGTTTGTTTTCGTTATCGACACCGGTGGGCCTCTTGGGGGAGTCTACAGCCTTTTCACGAACACATTACAGCATTACAGTGGTATTTCATTATGCGCATGAGTGGACGGTTTGGATGCGCGTTGCTATGGTTGCGCGGCCAATCGCATCACAAACAAGACGGGGCAGTCTAGCATCCGACTCATTAACGCGAGTCTGAAGTCGTATCTCCCAAGGAGACTTTTAATGTCTTATTTCCAAATAGTGTAACCAGGGACCAGACAATTCAGAGTGAAAATCACTTAAACGATTCATTCCACAGTGGAAATCCAGTGAATAGCTCAATCTATCCGACTGAATGAATTTCACTCGAAATTTAGCCGGGTGGAGTGATTTTTTTTCACTCGAGTTGTATAGAGTGGATTTTTTACTCTTTGAAAACAAAGGAGCAATACCGCACGAAAAAAGTGCGAGTGCAACCATATTTCCGCTAAATTACTGAAGTTCCTGACTTTCAAACTCCAGCGAAAAAAAAAATCATTGCTGTCCCTAATTGCTTTACCAAAAATTTCAAAAGCTGTGTAAAACTTTAGCTTTCTCTCTACATGCCAAAGAGTGAAATTATGTACTAGACGTTTTAGAGTGAAAATCACTCTCATTTTAGATTAGTAGTTTGAAAAAGAAAGAATCATTGAAGTCAAAGCTTGAGTGAAATTCGGTCTTTTCGATTGAAGGAATTTCAGTCTAAAACGTCTGAGCCCTAGTTTCCGACTGTGGGAGTGAATCTTCACTCGAATGGATCGAATTTTCACTCTTTGGAATTTGATTTCACCCCAAGAACTGAAGAAAACCCTCATCTTACCGAGCTGTGCGGTGGAAATGTCTCCGGCGGCGAAATGTTTGTTTCCTACTTGTTTGATTGTCGAGTGATTTGCTTACTCAGTGTTTGCTATGTGTGTTTGTCGTGTCGTGTAACGATCAAATAAACTTCCTCCAGTAAGAACACGGGCAACACAAGAACAAAAAGTGTTGGGCAAATAAGGGTAAGGATGAACTACAAGAAGAGACAGTCTCTACGTTGGTGAAGGGCAAAAACCTAATATTGATTTACTTCTCCACGACACACGTTCCATTCAATTAAAATAGAGATAGTAGTGATCTGAAGACAAAAAACACAGCCTTATAACGCTCGCATAATTCACAAACATTAACATAAATTGAAGAACGGCCTACATTAGGTCGCATCAGCTGGAAGAATCCCATTTTTTAATGGTTCAGAAAAGTAACCACAAAATCATTCTGTGATAAAATTGTGAAAAGATTGTCTGTTTTTATTTTAAAAATTCTGCACTCGAATTTAGAAGTGAAAAAAAGATAAGAAAGGTCAGATTTAAACACTTTTCTCTTTAATGAAATCAAGAACACACTTTATTGGAAAATACATTTCAAGATGATTTATCTTCATTTTCAGGTAATATTAGTTGTGATACCAAAAGGTTTGTTAAATACAGTCATCAAATCAAGTTTAAATCAAAATCAATTCATCACGATGATTTGATATCCCGTTCGTTCAAGGGCACCTTTACGTCCATTTGTTACGTGTTAAAACTTCGAGGCAGGAATACAGTTTTCAAGCGGGCCATAAAATTTTAAGCAGTCGCTATCAAAATAATTCCGATGAGAACAGAATAACTTGGCATAAAAAAACCACCAAAATAACCTGCTGAATCGTCAAATATCACATTAACGTTGCTCCATTGATTAGTAAACACAGTTTCCTCAGCATGATTATCTGCTTGGCTGGTGTTTGATATCGCCAGTGTGTCGTAAAATATTGCATAACCTAATAGATATCGGCCGGGTTGGGGGGGGGGGGGGGTTAGTTGTCTCTTTTAACTCGGGTAAACATTTCTTTCTCGACTTTGAACCGATGTGGTTGTCAAAATAGAATTGTGGCATATGAATGGCTGAAAAGAGCAAGTCAAGATCAAAATTAATGCTTCAATTATGTACTGAATAGTTCTAGGGCAGGGGGTCTGGGGAAGGAAACATTCCTGAGTGTTTCTACACAATTGGATGTCGTGGGGAAAAACGTTAGTTAAACATCCTGTTAGATATCTTTTATAACGATTTGAAATACTGTACAAAGGCCAACTGAAAAAAGGTCGGGGTTCCAGACCGAATTAAGGGGTTTTGAGGAGGCTTAAAAATCCTTGCTTGTCAGGCAGATTGGTGCAAAATATGATAGAATTGTTCGTTTGATGATAAAATCATGAAAGTTGGCACACAGTCAGAACATGCCCTAGAGAAATTTTCAGCTTTAGGGCCATCGCAGATTTGTACTTTGAAAAAGTATAGGTAGAATAACAAGCAATTTTATAAATTTCCAAAATGGCTGTCATTGCTTGTTATCCTACCTGTACTTTTTTCAAAGGACAAATCTGCGATGGCCCTATAGCCAAATATCTTTCTCATGACATACTCTGACTGTGTGCCAAATTCCATGCTTTTATCATCAAATGAACCATCCTATCACCTATCTGCCGTACTATAAATCTATTTTTAAGGAAGCTATTTCGAGAGATCTTTCGATTTAGGAACAATATTTAAAAATGTCGACTACAATTTTATGTTAAAGAGCTAAATTATACGGATTGACATGTGTGAAGTACATTTAGGGGAAGACTAGATCATGTTTTCGGGGACAAGAAGCCACATCCCCCTAAAAAAAAAACAAAAAAAAACCTCCCCTGGTTAAGAGGGAAACCCTGTATTTCCGATAGCTATCAATATTCATTGAATAGTTTAAAGGCAAGTGAATTTAGTGTGCATAATCGTTTGGACTTTCGTGTTTAAGTTCATGGTGGAAAATGAACAAAATTAATCGTAACGTCCTCGTTTACTTTGACAAAACAGTCATCACCATAACCTAGGGCCTAGTGTAGCCTGCTGGATCTTTTTGTTACAAAATAGAAATCGAATAAATGTAAATTTTCGGTTACACCTTGAAAAAGCAAATTTCTCGCGAGTGTTTGTGTGGCAGCGAAGAATCGGAAATATCCACCGTAAAGATTGTTGCACAAGTTCTCTTTAAAACTACACACACTCACATAGGAGATTTGCTATTACATTGTGCCATAATTTCACCATGCAAACCTTCAGATCATAATTATATCAAGTTGCTGATCTTTTGGAAGCATTCACTTGTGTATTCACAGTTATTGTGGTTCCGAAGGTGTTTTTGTTGTTCATATAAAACAGTAAATATTAACAAGTGGATCGGAAAGGAATAAAAAAAAATAGTACTAATATTAGACATATTGCTTCAGCTAAAACACAAAAAGTATAAAATAAGATGTTATTTCAAAAGTCACAATTTTTACACATTTACACATGAATACTTTTCAAAAATACACAAAATATATACTTTCCTAATATGTACATCTGTTCATTCTTGCGTTTGTGTTAGTTGAAGTGAAGTCTGTCACGTTTGGGTGTCATTGTCGTTGATGTCTGTAGTCTTTTCTTCGAGGTTTTGGAGTTCGGTCGAGTTTGGGTCTTCACTTGTTTTGTTGTCCGTTGGGGTGTGAGGTCCGTTGAGCGTTTTGCCGGACACACTAGCAGTTTCGTGGGCTGTTAATGCCCCGTTCGGGACGACGTAGACTTTCGACGTGTTTCCCTGGGCGCTACCGGTCGTCTTTGGCTCGGGTTTTGGTGAGGGTTGCACCCTTGGTGCTGCTCGCGACACGGCCGTACGTTCCTCGTCGCTCGTGTCCACGTCGCGCGGGTTAATGCCCCGGCACTGGTAGCAGCACAGGACACTCTTGAAAGCCGACTTGAAAGTCTTGTTCTGAGCGTAGATTAGAGGATTCAGGAAGCTGTTGATGTAGCCGAGCCACACGAAGATCTTGACGGGTAGAGGTGGGAGGCAGTGCCCGCAGTACGGATCGATGATGTTGACCACGAAGAACGGCAGCCAGCACAGGATGAAGACACCGACGATGATGGCGAGCGTCTTGGCGGCCTTTCGCTCGCGGGCCATGGTTTTCTGGTTGGTCCGGCCCCCGTTCTTGACCCGGTTGGCCGTGGTGTCGTAGGCGGCGATCTGACGGGCCTGCCGCCTCGCCACCACGTAAATCCTGGCGTAGGTGAAGAGGATGATGGCAGCCGGAATGTAGAACGAGATCAAGGAGGAGATGAGTGCATAGGTGGAGTTCATGGACAGGACGCAGAAGTACGGGTCTGAGTACCAGCCGATGGCTTTCAGGTCTTCGTCCTCGTGAAGGTCCAATGTGACGGGGAGCACGCTGATCAGGAAAGACACTATCCACGCCGTGGCGATGAGAGCGAACGCGGTACGGCTGTTCATCCGCGAGTAATAGGTGAACGGGGATGTGATGGCCATGAAGCGGTCCAGGGAGATCACGCACAGGTTCAGGATGCTCGCGGTGGCTGAGAGGATATCGAAGGCCTGGAAAGCGTCGCAGAACGCCAAACCAAAAGGCCAGGAGTCCGTGATCTCGAAAACGGCAGCGAAAGGCATGACCAGCATCGAAACCATCAGGTCGGCACACGCCAGAGACACGATGAAATAGTTGGTGATGGAAGACCGTAGTCTACGGACAGTCAGAACGGCCACTATGACCAGGATGTTGCCTACGATGGAGCATACGGTGATAGCGTACAGCGTGATGCCCATCAGGACATTCTCGGCCACCGTTCTCCCTCCTTCTCCCGCGGGAGCTGTATCGTTCATATCCATTTTTTCGTTTACTGAGCTCGGAAAACGTCTCACTTATACCCTACTGCACCATACACATGTACGTCCGCTAAGTACTTGAGTGGTACACGCCACGGCGTATTCTCAGAAGTGAAGTGCTAATTGTGAAGTGAATCAGGTGCATGAGTTAATTGAATGTGAATTTCCCGGTGTCGCATCAGCACGGTATACGGAGATACAGGATGTCCTTGCGATGCGCCATTGGGTCCCTTCCGGAAAGCTGCCCGGCTCAGATCGCAGTCGGATACATCCACTTCACGATCCTTGGAAATGGGAGACCCGTCTCGACGGTCTCCATAGCAAACCCAGAGTGAGATCACCCTCTGCTGAAAACATAACACGATGAGGGAAGAGGACTCTTCACTTACACAAGCAACAATGCTCCAACAAAAACAGTCCGGACGAGTACTGCAGGGTATCCGTATAACAACGTCCGTTTAGGGTGATAATCTGGCGTTGTGTGGTGCTGACGGTTGTGAAGATAGCCTCACAAAAGACCAATAGATGTTACGAGTTAACGGTGTACCTCTATAATCCACCACCGTTTACTCCTCCGTTTGGGAGACGAGAGCGCGGACAATAGTTACTAGCTTGGCCAAACACGGGGACGCTAGGTAAACAAGGGATTAGAGCGCCAGGGAGTTCGACCCTTCTTCCCTCTCCTTCAGTCGTGGGGCTATTGTGCTCCCCGTTCGGCTTGCCTGGTAGACTTTAAAGCCCTGTCAGTTCGATTAGTTCATCCCTGTACATCACTGCGTGTGCACGGCTTGGGCGTGACGTCAGAGCGAAGCCTACACACAGTGACTTTATCAAAGCAAGGGATGATGATGATGGGCCGATACCAATCTGACTTTATGCCACTGGTGGATAGGGATGCTGGAAAAGCCCAACGACTGTTTCATGATTCCACTTTATACTCAATGCTACGGACATCAAACACAACATTCTTATGCAAGTATTTCAAAAGGTAAAGGCACACAGCGTTTTTAGGTACATACCAAAGTCAGCAGGATATTTGCTATCTTGCGTTATCGAGAGCTTTAATATTTTACAGAAATGGCAATGCGAGAGTAATTTGCTGCGGTCTTTGCGTAGAATATGCACTTTTCAAATGTTTTAAAGCACATTTTGAACATTTTTTTCATGGATATATTTTAAACTTGGTCGAATTAAGTAACCTCATTCGTGGAATGCAACTCGTGAAATGGTTTGATAACTGCGAAGACATCTGGAACATTGCCTGTCATTTGTCATGTAACTGCTTGACCTTCGCTGGGAAGAAATGCAATCTAAAGATCAAGTAAATATAGGCTAACTAGTGTTACTATGTAGCATATAATATCTTATGAATATTGCCCGATAGCTGCGCCGATTTCCAGCTGTGATAGACGCGCGCTTGGTGTCATAATAATTATTAGCCCGGATTGATGTATTAAAGGGGCACTCACGCCAAATCTTCGAAATAATCAGAAATACCACATCTGAATCAAATATATGCCCAATGCTGTATGTTCTGATCGAGCTGACGTGAAAAAAGCTTCATTTCATATGAACATGGAAGCATATTCCTTTAGCCATACCGTAATTTTTTGCTTTAAAGGAAATGTAATTGTCCATAGACTGAACCCCTGAAATCGTTCCAAATGACTTGAACAGTCGATCCTTTACGTGTAGTCGCTCCTAATTATTGTTTCACACGTCGATATCATTTGAAATCTTCTGAACATTTAGTTCGGCGCGGTGGTAAATGAATCTGGAGCCGGGAATGAAGCAGAAGCTGAGAGAAAAGTTGAGATTTCAAAAACCTCCTTGACTCTAGACGAACCTGGACTAATCACATCAAATCAGTGTAAAAACAAAGAGCTATCTTTAGCATCCACTGTGCCGATGTCAGTGCCTCGCGGTGGCAAGAAAACGTAGTCGGAATGATTTTGCATTTACGTTGAGATGAAACAGGTTCGGGGTGATTCGGAATCAGGCAAAACGATTTGGGAGATGTTCATAACAACGAATGGAAAGTCCTTCACATTTTCTAGGGAATTAAAAAGAGAAGTTTGATAGCGATAATATATTTGGTAAGTTATGAAATGCACTTATCAAATGAAGGAGCGCTATAAAAAAAACGGCGCCTAGAAATAATGTATCCCTGCGCGTCGAGCCAATGAGTCTGGCACTTTCGGCCGTTCGGGAATTGTCCAATTCATTACGTGGCGTTATAGGCGTAAATCCTCTAAACTTCAACACAACTCTACTGTCACATGTATACATGGTCATTGACTCCTTGCTGGCCTGAAAACAAATGTCACAACATGATATTGCCAGGGGCGAACAGGGGATGTTGAGGGCTTACTGATGCCGTCAATACTGCCAAATATACATGTACCAAAAGAAACAGACGACGCTATGCTGAATGCTACCCTGTAAAAAAAAATTGATTAACCTGAAGCCCCAAAACGAGGAAGGTTGTTCCTCTTGCGGCCAAAGTTTAAGAAAGGGTTGTCTCTTTTGTGAAATCCTGTGTATTGATCGGCACATACCACAGAACTCGATAGTCTATCGTTAAGCTGTATCGATCCGGTCTGTCTACGTGTGATCTGCCTGGTTAACAAAATTTAATTAAGTGTCTTCTTGTGAGTTTGCACGTGTGTTATGTCTTGAGGGGGTAATTCGATTGGGAATTGTCAGTTGATATGAGAGTCATCTTTTCCCTCTCGGTTGTCACTTCAGTTTAACTATGTGCCTTCGACTTTATGGCTTCTGACAAGCGTCATTGTAAAAAGACATTGACAAATGGGGAACCGCCAACAAAGGGCTGGATAGCTCAGTTGGTAGAGCACCGATATGGTGATCCGAAGGTCGCAGGTTCAGACCCTGCTGCAGTCAAACTTCTAAAGCTATAAAATTATAAAGCACCTATCCGTTTCCCTTTATGGTTTAGAAATTGTGACCTCCATTCAGATGATTATACGGTTTGTGATTCATATTCCGATGTTGTGTCAGTTGATAAAGTAGTCATTGATTGCGAAAACTCATCCAAATATTGGCAGCAAACTTGACTAACTTTCACAAGAATCAGAAAGAGACCAGAGAGAATACTTCAGAGGGAGAGTATCAGTACATTTCGTCCTTCGTTTGCGAGGCATCATGGTGATGGCCAGGCACGACCGCTCGGATATCCTCTCAATGATAGCGAAACCCCGCAACTTCGGGCCCGCGTCACACCGCGCACGGCCAGCTGTGTTTCTAGGTCTCGTCTACCGTAGATAGCAAAAACCCTTATGGTTGCCATTACTTATGGTGTTAATAACCACTCCATGTCCCCGATACAACACAGATAATGACGGCGTTAAAAGCTAATGCGTCAATAATACCACTCGAGTGCCTGCCATACGGTAATAAGAATCTCTCAGGTATTATAGAGGTCATTTGGGGAAGATTTTGTCGAGCCACGGGACAAATTTGAACCGCGGTGCACACGTGAAGCAATCCGTTTGATAGGTTTGTCGTTTGTAACATCATCGGTAATTGCGGCTCGTTCGAAGCTCGAGTTGGCTACAATTGGGTGGCTACACTCTCAAAAGGCTGATATGTCATCCACGCAAGGGCTTATCGTAACTACCCAGAGTAATATTAAGTAGTTGAACAGAGATTGCACCAAGAAGTTGATTGAATGGAATGGACCTTATATACTCAGGAGGAAGCCGTTTTTGTCGTGTTCCCCGAATGTATTTTGTTAATTGTAGACTTTCAAACATTCTAGCCTCACTTTCATTTCTTTTTAAATTGTGGCTTGAAACATTAGGATATGTTCAATCACAAATGTTAAATTATTCATCAGAGCAGACTGGTATTAATTTGTAACATACTTTATGTCATTGCTTTCCTTTCTCTTCGTAAATTTCAAAAATGAAATTTTACCTCGATTTTAATTTAATATTGCCGACTCATGATTAAAGCATGGCAAAGGATAACCAGTAGCAACACGACGTAAATACATTTACAAGCGGGTCGATTGAAATAAGACGACAAACGTCATTACGTTTGGGGAGTCAGGTTGGCGTACTCCCCGTACATGCTTATCGTACGGGGAGTCAGGTTGGCGTAGCGGTACTGTCCTCGCCTTCCACCGCTGTGACCCGGGTTCGAATCCCGCCCGGGCCAATATGTGGATTGGGTTTTCAGTCCCTACCAGATTCCGTGGGTTTTCCTCAGAATATTCCTCTGGGCTTTTCCTCCCACCTCTAAAACTGTAATGTCTTCTAATTTTCTTCTCTGTACAAGTTTCTTCAGGCTTTCGAGCTACAGTACTTAGGGTACTTTTGAGGAATCCTTGGTTTCATTACCAAAAGAAATAAATTACATGAGGTACACGCCCGCAAAACTTTTCCCCAACGCTTAAGAATTTCGCCGTCAGAGGGCCGCGGGCCGCGTTTTGACGTGTTGGTAAGTTTCGCTGTAAGGGTAAGGCATAGAGGTAGAATTCTACCTCCATGGGTGAGGTATCAAACATTTCGTTGTGGTCTCTTACAGACGCTCACACTTTCCTTGCATGCTTATCGTACGTTGTTCGTGTACTGAGCTTGCGCAGTGCATTATAGGAGCACCTATTTCATGGGGTCCACATTCCAAACTGCAAAGCGCCGTTACCAAGATACCGGTTTAACCAAGGCCAATCGACTGTCAATGATTGGTGACCATAAGTCAATGACCCCCAAAAGATGTTACCGATATTGAGTCCTGTAACCTCTGCCTATAGTTTTAAAACGTTTTAACATTTTTTAGTGCTACTTTTTAGTGCTACTTTTGTGTTACAACGTTTCGCTATAACTGTAAGCCGGTTTTTCTAGTTAGTTGAGTGATGACGTCATCACGGTATAATGACATTGGGATATCCCCCTTTTAAGCCACCTTTCAGTATAAACGCTTTTCCAGTCTGTTGTGTGTCCACTGCGTAGTTGGGCCTATCGTCAGTACAGGTCCCCTATGAGCTTATCTGGCACGGACAGAAAACGAATTGAAATCTCGCTTATGGAAAGGCTATTAAAATGTCATTCGTATATCATGTGCTATAGAATGTTGATGCGCGTGCTTTTCTGCAAGGATCAATATGGATGTACGACCGGGCATGTGGTGCACATGTGGATGGGAGGGGGCAGATTCATGGTTCGCTACGATGAAGTTTAAAATTGTATTTTGGTAACATTGTCTGAAACTTTTTTTCTTTAGCGCATATGTCCTTTGAGTTAATGCCTCCACTCCAAATCTCCAGGGGGATGGGCAACAAAGTTGTCATTAATCAGCCGGTTAATCCCGGAACAAAACAACACATTGAGCGGTGGGAGTTAATCCTATTTGCGGATTACAAAGGGGACTAGTCCGCCGTGTCTATTTATATTTAGGAGAAAACTGTCATATTGGGTCGTCAAACTATCGATTGACGGGACAGCCGGACTTTTAGAAAGTTGGAGCATTGACGTCACGGGGAGGTTAAAAAGGGCATTTTGAGAGTGCGTACATGGAGTGTTCAACTTCTGCCATTGTTTTATAGTTTGTACATGCAACTTATCCCACGGCTTGTATCGATTTCAGAGCCCTGTTCAAGGGCGGATCCAGGGGGATCCAGTCCCCCCACCCCCCCCCCCCCAAACCCAAAAGTTTGTTTTAAGTGACTTCGCAATAAAGGCAGGCACTGCGTACACCACCATCTTTTCCTCAAAAGAATTTGGTTAAAGTGGTCAGAAATTGACTCAGATCGCGGGCCCCCGGAACCCCTCGCCGTAATTATTTGGTACCACTTTTTGGGGGACCAACATTTTTTTTGGCCCCCCCCCCAAAATGTTGTGTTCTGGATGCACCCTTGTCCCTGTTGCTCATTTTAATCCCACTATCACAGATAGGCAGACATCTTTGAAACTCTCTATGCAATTTCAAGCTTTGCATGCATGTCGGAGAGTACGACTAACTTAGAGAAGTTTTGCGGATACGCCGCGTGAAGTGATTAGTAGCTTTTTTCAAAGGTTCGATTGTTCTGGACGGAAACTAGTGATGTTAAATGGAAGTTTAGGTCAGAAAGTTCAACACCTATTGGTTCTTTTCTGAAACATCTCTCTTTTTAGAGTTGGTATGTTTAGAGTATAGTTATTATACTGTACTTTGGGGCATTTGGACGCCTAAAATGAAATCGAGAAGGATTGATAACCAGCAATCTAATAGCTAATGAGCACTTAGGGTTGAATCGACAAAATAGAACCTGCATCATGAATCAAAGCAAGAAGCCTACACCTATAGTTTAGGCAAAGTTTAGACGAATTTGTTGCTCGCCCTTTTGAAGGTTGGTGCTTTTGGCCACTAACTTCGAAGGGGTGCAACGTAGGACCAGACGATTAGGAGTAAAAATAACTCAAATTTGAGATTAAACTATACTTTGACAAAGAATGACACGAGTGGCGAGGTTTGGGAGGAAATGAATTTTCACTCGAATGGAGTGAAAAATGATTGATATGTCAAAGTGTCATTCTCGGGTAGTAAGGACGCATCATAAAAGACTGTCATTTCAGCTAATGCACCACTCACAGATGACAATACTTATGAATTTGCCACTTATATCGTGACAGTGCGTCCTTATATAGGAGGTGAAAAAGCAAGCGTTAATTCGCGATTGGAATTGTTTTCAAGATGATGTGTCCTCGTCTTTCTTAATGGTCTAATGACAAATGTTTTTGAAGTGTTTACTCGTTAACATGAGTACATTTTCACACGCATTGCTCCACCACATGTAGACTTCGTAAAAAAAATGCTGGAAGATTTTGCAGGAAACTTTTGGAACGAAAACTGTTGGCTTCAAACATCTTCTGTTAAATCAACCGGACAGAAATAGACCTTTTTTTTTTAGTTTCGGTAGATGTGATTTTAAAAAGCTTTTTTTGCGGAGTTTATATCGAAAATTGAAAAGTTGTAGCCTCACAACAGTTGCACCGAATCAGTAATTAAAAACCACTACTGTTTTCGTAACTTTAAAAACTTCTTGGAACGTGTTGAAAGCCCTGATCCCTTTTTCAATTTGTAAAAACCGAAGGTGATTGTGGCGCTCATCACTGCAAAGTAGCTGACTAAGCATTAAAGGTGCAACTCACATGTCCAGGTATAAAACCTCCGGATAGCCCTTGTGTAGTATTGGCCTAGATTGTCCACATATTTTCCCTTTAATTAGTAGCAAAGGTCCACATCGCATCAAGTGCAGGACTAATTTGCATAAGGTGATGACCCCAAATGTCATCATACCGCGGACATTCCAACGCGCGCGCGAAATCCTCCTTAAAGCCCATCCACGCTAATGAAACGAGGATAATGTTGCGCGCTAGGTCACTCGGATGATCCATGTTTGTATCTCCATTGGCCCCGCTGACGTGTCGTCTCCGTCATCGGCCACGGCTCGGTAAGCCCCTAACCCCACTTGGCCGTTTTGCACCAAATTTTCGCGGAGTACGGCTTCGAGGGATTGCCAAAGCGTTGAGTGATCGTAGGGGCTTCGAAATAGATCAGTATATATAAGGACTTCTCAGGAAATCCTATACGTATAGGTTGGATTTTGATTGTTCTTTGAATTGTTGGGTCTATTTTGGTGCCCCAGCTGTATATATAGTGCAAACATGTAGAAATGCAACTAACAACGTTTTGTCCAAACAAAAAAATGGCAAAAGTCAGGCATTTTCAAGTCGAGTCCCTTGCGCTTGCGGAACTAACAGTCGATTGATCAAATTTATTGAAACTAAAAGTTGGAAGTTTCAATCGTCTTATTTATTTTTCACCAGGGACCACCAGTGCAGTCAGGAACCCGACTCATTCTTCCCCCATAGAAGGCTCTCGGAGTTCCAGTGAAACGTTTTGTGACTTGACAGACTCGACAAGTTTGTTGTGTCCTCGGATCTTGAGGATGGTAGGGTCACGTTTTCCTAAACGTTGACTTTCAACTAACAAGTGCCATCCAGCCTGTCTAAATCGTCAGATACTTGATTATTAACAGCCAATTGTGTTTATAATTGCCTTTTGAAAAACACAATTGATGTTTTACTGTCAGCTTTGCAGGATATCCTTACTGCATGCTTGTCCATCTTCATCATAAAGACACTCGATAATGTTTTCATCGTAAAAGCGTGCTTCACGTATAAGAATGTCTCCGTCGCGTCATGAAAAAGCCGTCGGGTAGGCTATATAATCTCGGCTTTCAAGTTAAAGTGGTTTCAGGGGGAAAGATCGCGTCTTGAGAAAGATGAGACGGCAATCTCAATCTTCCTTAATCCCCTCTGCTCTTGTCTGTGTCATGTTCCACTTCGTCAGAAAGAAATTTCGAAAGATGGAGGCGAAGGGTCCAAGGTCTCTTTGAAACCAAAACAATATTTAGCGAGAGCAAATCCCATGCAGCTGCTGGGCCCATAAATTTATGCTGTGAAATTAACTGTTGTTTAATTAGAGTGCAATATTCTGTTAAAAACTTTATAGAATTTGCCCAAAATGCTTGGGAAGATAAAATTATTACTAAAGTTAGGGGAAATGTTCAGCAACAATCGCATAATTAATTTAAGGGTGCACCAAAATCCCCCTCGACACAAATGGTGAAAGTTTTACGAGAAATTGTTAATGTTTTAAACGGCACATTTAAGACTTTGAATGTGGTCATTCATTTGTGGTAGTTTGTTGAGATTATTTATTTATAACATTTATCCATTTATTTCTTGTTAACATTGCAAGGGAAGGAAGTCCAGCAGCTCGTGAAATTTGAAAAGCGGAGGGGTGGGCTGGGGGTGGGTGATGGGGGAGGGGGTGAACGTCACCTCTGACTCTGGGGGCGGTGTGTAGGGGCCTACACATAATTATTCGCGTTTAACGCTAATTCCTCGCAGTATGTACCGTGAAGGTACGTGCAATGGGTATTTGAAAAGAAATTCGCGCTATTACACCTGAAGATCAATAACATACAGATTTAGGTAACCTTGGTAAAATTCTATATACACTGGGACATTTTTTTCGGGAGGGGGGGGGGGGGCTGGGGGATAGACATCGCCAATGGCGTCTTCAGCCCAAAAATACTGTAAAAAAACCCCATAACGAGTAGAACGTTGCATGTGAACAGTCAATATAAATTCATTAAAGAAAATCATATTAAAATGATTAATGCTTAATTTCTCTGTGTAATTCAATTTCCAAGCGACTCGTAAAAGAATGCTACAGTGAAAGATTCTAGTCTCTAATCTAATTTCCAAAGCAATGGGGGAAACGTGACTATTGCGTTTTTTCAACCCTAGGCACAGTTATAGGTTTTCCTGCTATTGCGAGAAATCGCGAAAGGCTAATACTTTTTAGTATGCCCCGGTCATAGCCCCAGCGGATGATGGGTACGAAGCCGGCCTTGGCAGCCGCAATTAACTTGCCCTTGGGCGCTACGGGACGCCCCGGCAGCGAGCGGATCAGAAGAGCGTGTACGCCGGGGGAGAGCTGGCGGAGTCCCCCTGCTAATTGACCCGGTCAAAATCCGCAGCCGCTCCGGTATCATCGCGATGAGAGAATACCCCCTGTTGATTAAAAAAATTACTCGTAAGACGAGGATATCTCTACCATCGTCTGCCAAGCCACAATCTACGGATGGTCGTACATAAAAAACTGCACTTTACGTCGTCAACAAGTCATTTCTTATTATAAAAATACATTTCTTGTAGAACGCCATGGTCCAGTGGTTACGGTGTTTGACTCATGTACGAAGGTGCGTGAGTTTGAACCCGGCAAGGAACATGGTGTTTGTGCCCTTGGGCAAGACACTTAACTTCAATTGCCTCTCTCCACCAAGGAGTTTAAATGGGTACCTGTGAGGGTCGAGGACCGATTGAGCGCTGATATCGGCTGCCGCGTGGTCCCATGGCCTCATGAACAGGGTCATAATTGTAAAGCGCTTTGAGATCGTTGATACGATGGAAAGCGCTATATAAGCACATTTTAAATAATAATAAATAAATATTAACTACATAAATACATTTGTAAATAAACAATGTAGATTGTGGCTAAAATCAGAGCTAGAGTGTAAAGTTGCAGGCATCAATATTTTACCTCAGTAAAAGGTTATTTTTGGAAGAAAATAGGCAAGTCATCAAAACCCATGTTCTGCAAAACCTGCGTTTAGCAATTAAACGCTTTTCTAAACACTTTCTTGCTATTATCAGTTTATAAACATGTTTAAATACTAATTCTGTGAAACTTATCTGTGTTGTAAATTTACAATTCCCGTCACTTGCTCAGGCTCCGTTTCGAATCACGAATGGTCGGATTGCATTATGCGACGCTCAAAATTGTGTCCACATGGTCCGCAATGAAACAGAAATCACATCCGGTATGGAATGTGCGCATTTCTATGGGAAGTTTTCGGATAGCATTTGCGCACATTGTCTGACTGCGGTCTTGAACAGCTGCTGCCAGATGCTTTATACATAGGTCATAGGCCACTTCCTTCACTGTGAAGTTCATCAGAGTATCCCAGCGTCCTGTTTGCAGGGCGGGGGGTACCAGCGAAATAGTGTCCTTGCCCTTATCACGTCTCCTGTAGTACGATATGGATCTCATAAAACACCCGTCCCCTCTTCGTTATGTTATAAAAATTGAATTCATCACTCACTCACCCTTAATAGACACTGCAGGCTACGCGAGAAATGCCCACCGTGTCCATGGGTTTTAGACGGAGATACACCGTTGTACGACCGAGGGATCATCTCGCTAATTGCCCGCCTGTAATTCTGTCCGCTTACCATTTTGGTCAAACACGCAAGCCAATTTTGACATGTCCCCTGAGCTATAAACTGAATGAATTGTAGCTCTTGAATTACAACTTTTCCAAACAATTACGTGCGTAAATTTAATATCTCTCCCCAACAACACTGGGCACGCTAGTAGCTATAAAGCTGGTCTCAGCTGCACACAATTCTACCAAACTGATTCAAATGGCTGAAAAGAATTCGCAAAATAAGCTGTACTTTGAAAAACTTTGTGTAGGTTATTAGTATTACAAGATAAACTACCGGAAAAAAATCAACCCTGGAATATTGTTGGTTTGTATGAATTACACCCGTCGTTCAAAGCTTCAAGATACGTACGATGACAAAAACCGAACTTGACAAGAAAGTAATTGGCGTATTGGGCGGCGGGACAACATGGTGCCGTGATGGCAGGTATTTGGTAAAGGCCCTCTGGGTTAAGAACAGCGGATTCTAGCCATAATTCAAAACACTTTCACTTCTCTGTTGGTAGTTCAAAAGATTTTCAAAAGAAGTACATTGCTTTAAAAGAAAAACATCGCAACAGATCCTGAAAGTAAAAGGTCACGTGGCGAGCTTCCAGAACCCTCGCGCAGGCGCGGTTCTAAGGGGGGGGGGGGCCTGGGGGGCCTTAGCAACCAAAACTTTTGTCTTTTGTTAGAAGGTGACGTCACATGCGAACGGTTTCCCCCATGGGCATTTTACATGCACTGGGTTGCCCTTTCTATCCCTTGCTATATAATGATTTGTAATCGTAGTCACCCTAAGAAACATTTATGTTGGAATTTTATCTTTTCATTCCTCAAGAAAAAATGATGAGAAATCCTTGGAGATGGGTACAAACGAATTTGACTCACATCCGGCATTTTCGTTCCTATGTCTCCTTGTTCGTTCACGTTTGTTTTCACATCGCGTACTTGCGTGAGAACGAGAATGTATAACGACGCAAAAATCTACCTACCTACAGCCGATGGGTTCTAGATTTAGTCGGGGTTGCTTGAATGCAGTCCTTATCAACATAGCTTTGTAAATGCTAATGAGTCCTCCAAGTTTATTTAAAATAAAAATGGTATACCCTAAAACACATTTTAGTCTCCCATATAAGTTTCCGCCCAATGACCGCCGCAAAATGAATTCAGAAATGTTCATTATTGTACGAGTACACCGAGTTCCACTATAGTCCACACGTATTTTAGATTTTTGGAAGTGAGAGGTCTATTTCTGGCACGATATTTCCCTTTCACATCAGGCGATTTTTCAGTTTCCATAAATTGAGATGCTAGTAACAAGTTTACAAAGGCCTTTCTCGAGAGTGATTTTCTTAAGAATCAATGTACCAAAAACTAGTGCAAATTTTATAATTTGTGCATGTATTTTCCTATTCAAGGGTTCCGGAAGCGCGCCACCAGGGTCGAACTTTCAGACTCTATCAAATTAAGCCCAGACGTATTGCTTTAGAAATCACACGAATGATCACTGTGATGATGGGTGTGAAAACTGTGATGATGGGTGTGAAAACCGAAATTGAATTCGAGTGAGTATTTCTGTAAAAGGCTGGCACTGGATGGAATTGATGTGAAATAAAAATTGATAAACGCTCACTGCAAGACTCGGCTCTTAAAGATGTCTTTTCCGTTTTGTGCGAGTTGATTCCAACGCATTGAACACACTAACCAAACAGTAAAACATTAAAAGGGAAAGTACATCATTAGCTTTTGCTGTAATTTTCAGAAATGAACTATTTGAGGGGTTAGTATAATAGATCAAATATTGTTTAACTGACATGTTTGAAGTTTTGTGTTCGAAAATGCTTGAAAAACCAAGAAAAACAAAACGTTTCAGTAGTCTGGTTCCCTGACTCCACTAAAGATAAAATGGATCAATTTATAGATGTCGGAAAATTGTAAGGTAAGGGAACCAGTCTAGCTGGCCTGCACCAGTTCATGAATGATGTAACCAATAGCAAACAAAATTTGGACTGATTTTTTTTTTGCAAATTTGGAGCAGTAGTTGAAAAATAGTTAGGTTTTTCCAACGGTGGTCGGCCGAATACCGTTGGAAATGAATACAAAAATACCATTTTCTTGATAATGACTTGACACCAGGTGCCATAATTTTACAGGATGCTTTAGACTGTCATTTACTAACATCCTAGTAAGGTATTTTGTAAAAACTTGGTAGTTTTATTTTTCGATGTTTGCAAATGTTGTTTATTCCCTTTAACATATTTTGACTGCAGGATGTGAACGTAGTTTAAAAACACATTCAATTTTCTGTTGGTATTACGCAGAAATAATTTCAAAACATATATGGTTCCAGAAAATATATTATTAATCAAAATTTTAAGGACTAGCAAAAAAAAAGGAGAAATTTATACGCAATTAATATTGCTGAGATGGAATCAAATGGACTAGATGGTTTACAGACGCAGTGCCCTCGAATCCAATGCAAAATTGCTTTGGTTAATTAAATCATGTAGGTTTTTTTGAAATAACATGTGGTTTCTTTTGTCAATTATGTATGGGTATGCTGCCCCGCCAATACTGCGGCCATTCAGACGAAGTCAAGCTCTCATTCGATTTAGATACGGGAAGGACTATTATTCAAATAATATGAAAGTGTTTACTGTCATAATAAAGTTCAACGTATGTTTCCCATTTATGCGGAGGGAGGGGGGGGGGCTGCAATCTTCAACAACATTAAGATATTTAAGTATGTTTCCCCGCAATCCAGCATAAATGCAAATGTCCAGCAACTGACATGATACGCAGGAATTGAAGTTCCGTCAGATTTGAAACGTTCATGAAATTTTACCAAATTTGGATAACGCCGTACAACCGCAACCGCGATTAATTGTCTTGTTTCTTGCAACTTTTTTTTCAAATGTACAAAATTGAAGTCTCACGTGTCTTTAAAACAATTATAAAAGTAGGCTTCATTCATGGCAAAAGTTCATCGTTTCTCTGTTTCGAAACTAAATGGCTTTTCAGCAATTGTATATAATTCAAATGCTACTATATGTCGGCCTGTATTATTTTGTCTTACTTTACATAAAGGTGACATTATTTTCATTAGTATACAATGCCTTCTTATACAGAACACTAATCGACATTTAACATTTATTTCATGTTGGTAAAAGGTATACATTTGCAACAATAAATAATACTTTTCATAATAGTATGTATTAAATTACATTATTATACACACAAGTAATTATAAAAGTAGACTAATACAGACATTCCCTCCAGCGTTACACATGCTGACAAAACTTACGTATACTGTACATGTATGGTTGCAGACCAGTAAATCGGTCCGAAATTGCCTACGCCGGCCAAATCACGATTTGCATGCCCTCAAAATCTTCAGTATTTGAGCATGCTGTAGGCCATGAACTTGGGGGTTTGTAAAAAATATGGGTGGAAGCCGTGCACAGGACTGTGAGCTTGTAGTTCCGTTCAATTTGGATGAAATTGGGGCCCTTAAAGCGCTCTATTTTGCAATGGAGTGTAGGCATCGTTTTTCAAATGGCGATGGGCTTCAGGACTATTTTCAGGGGTGATCATCTTCGGATGGAAATTTCTCCTAAAAGTCATCTGTTGACCCCCAAAAAATTGAAAAGAAAATGAAAGATGATGAAATAAGCTTTAATTTGATGTGTGTCTAAAACACCTTGGAGAGTTGGGAGTATTTTTCCCGAATTTCTGAAGTGGGAGCATTTACCATTGGGGTCAATGGAAGTTATTTACTGGTCTGCAACCGTATACCGTTTTTCCATTTAGTCTAGTAAGCCGCCCTCTCACGACTCATTTTGATAATAATTCCATTTTCCTGCGCCAAGCCATTCTTTGCCAAGCACGCCCTCTGTAGGCGATCTCTCCCTAGCCCATTACCGTTGACGGCTTATTAACACAATCACTCTTAATTTCCCGGCTCCAGGAATATCATCAAAACTCGAGAGAAAAGCAAATCTGCACGGAAAATGGACACACACGCCAGGTCATTAAGAAACCGCATTAAGAACACCAAAAAAAAAGGGCTCAGTAAATTGGTCTGAATTATGCATGGCAACGTAGCCTCTCGAGCGATCGCCGAGTTCCATTTCAGTAATTGTTAGCGAGCACGGCTCCGAATACCAATCGTGAATCTAATAGACCGGCTGGTTAAATGGAGATCGCATTTCTGTAAATGGAAATGTTCCTTCGGCTGTAGCATAATGTCTGGGCCAGGACCTCCCTATTTCTGAGAAGTCTCTTAAAATATGCAAGTACTTAATAGTCACCCGCCGTACCCTACTCAGACGATGACTTGGGTCGCGTTCCCCGAATCCATGATGCTCATTACTGTGATTGTGGCGTCTTACGTCACACGCACCAGACTGAAAAAATAACAAAAATGCCCTTTTTCTTCTTGATAATTTTGCACCTTTTGTTTTTTATAAATTGGTGAGTTTTTGTGCGCTCGAATTTTATTTTTGATCGTATTGTATTTGAAATGCCATTTTTTTTGGAGATGGAGGCAGCTCAGCATTACTTCAAAATTACTGAATTTAAAGCCGTACACATCAACTTATTTTGAATTTTGAATAATGCTTTGTGGATTATCAGATCTGAATGTCAAATGTCATTTGCCTGGTAAAAGTACTGAAATGTTCCTTAATGTACAATTAATTCTTCCTTTTGAATAAAACTTTGTGGATTATCAGATAAGAGTGTCAAATATCATTTGCCTGGTTATTATTGAAAAAGATGGAAGAAATTGTGACTATTGAATTTTGTTTCTGCTAACGTGTTGGCGTACTTGAAATTCCTTTTAAAAACAGTATTAAAGTCAGTACATGCATTGAGCAACATTGTCGTGTTTATGCAATTGACGGGGCTGCCAATTTTGGAGTTGCGATTGAAAATAGTGATACAACACTTTGCAATTTGCACGTCACTTAAAGAGGTTGTGGAATGCTCGAAGACATTTCCGTCATTTTTCGGGTATACTACGCTGCATCGGGAGTCCTGTTTATTACGTCACGATTTACTGTGTTTTGTTTGCTGCCCCCAACGCAACGACGACTTTTACACAAATTGCACGTTCGGGTCGAAACAGGACCTGAAAAACAGCTCTCAAAAGTACCGTTTGTACTCATTTCATGACAGACACAAAAATAGTCGTTTTTATTTCATCACACCTTAGGCTACATATACTTTGTCAACAAAGCTATAGACAACACAGAAATGGGCGAGACAGGTTAAGTCCGAATCAGTGACTGAATCCAATTAATTATTGAAATGGTCGTTTCAGCCAATCAGCGGTGATGTGATTTTAACGCACTGCTCACGTCCTACGTGTCTGAACGTACAGACGGGTGTTCCTGACGTGAATTCAAAGCCTCGTTGATAACCTAAGCTCGTCTTCCTCCCCACCAGGGAACAAAAAAATTCTCGCCAGAGAAAACACCGGCGTACATTTCCGGCGAATGTAGAAATTAATTGTTTGCCCTTAAGACCTGTCTTGTATTCAGAGTCCACACGTGGGGGCAAGAATGGAGAAGAAAAAAAAGTAAGGACAAAAATCTAAGAATAAAAAAGCTATCTTGAAAATTACTTGCAATCGAACGCAACAGATTAAAGGAAAACTCAATACAGGCCCTAGGCGAAATATGTTGCAATTTTTCGAGGGACCTGGTTTTTTTTTTTACGGGGCGCCCCGTCTTTTTGTGTTTCCAATGGGAAACTAGAGATTGGAATGAAAATATCCCATCGGTCGCTCCGGGAAGAATAAAAAAAGAAAGAAAATCAATGTCCGAAGATGTGGATTGAATATCAAATAGGCGGCTGAGTGGCCGCCGTTTGGAGGTAATGGGCTCGCCATGGGGGGAAAATCGTCGTCAGGGATCCCGTTTCTGTGGAGAACGACGAAGTGAGGACGGGGCAGGAGCGGGAAGACGACAAAAAATAGGGGTCGGGGGTCCGCCAAAAAGAGGGGTACTTTCAATAATACCCGCTCGGGAAAGTTAAACCGGGAAACAGGAAGTCGGCGCAGGTGTGAAAATATATTGATGTCGAAAATTTGATATTTTGGGAATCAGTTGGATCCATTGAGAAAAGGGTCACTATTTTTGTCCATTCATAAAAGAGAAGCTTTGGCCAGGTATTGACAAGTAGACAGTTCGCAAACAGAATAGACTTTATTTATTATTTATTGTTACATGACAATGAAACAGGTCATTTGATGTTGTTTAATTATTTTTGGTCGAGAGCAGGTGAAAAGGCTGATATGCAAACGTGATCCAAAATGCTATAGGCCCTTTACCATTATATTTGTGGACATAGTTACTTTGTCGTTTCTCAGAGCCCTGCTAAATTGACATCAGACTTCCTTTTGGAAAAAAAATACTTTCAGTAGGCCGATATCTCATCTTTATCAAATAACAAGGATCACAAAAATAGTAACACGCGCTCTCTCAACAAGATGACGCACAAGCCATGATTTATTCATCGGGTATAGACGGAGATGTAAACCATACATTCAATATTTTCCAAAACATCGGGCAACGAAAAGAGCAAGTGGGTCGTAGCCCAGATCCCAATGGGGCCCCGAGGCTCGCCGACCCGGGCAAGCGGATCGGCTCAACCCCGGTGTATTCTCCGGGTCCTCGGACATCTCACCCACTTAAACCAGAGAACTGCAACATGGATCCTAAAACCGCTTGCCTATAGATATAGCTACCTATATGGAAAATAAAGGGAAAAGGGTCTCGTTTTGTAGGGCTGTAAGGCGTCACCCAAGTGCCCGGCTCACTTGGCTGGCTGCCTCTCAACGTCTACGGTTGCCAGCAAAAGAGGAAACCACAGGCCACTTGATGCCGACGGAATCCAACCAAAGTACATGTACTATTTACTGCTGTTTCATGACGGTTTCATGTGAAATTCGCACTCGACAAAAAATGGACTCATTGGTTGCCTTAATGTACATAATTAAAACGGTGACAGGTCACGTGCGAGGGTTAGAGTCCATATAGGCTAAAAGGCACCAGATTTTATTACAGGTCAAATTTCACAAGACAATGGTATATCTAACGCCAAACAGAACTTCGGGTGTCGTAACACCTGTTTAAAACTCTTCACAATCAACGGCTGTTAGCTGTCGCCGTTTCTCTGAAGCCGCGTCACAAATGAATGAAACACTTTGAAAGGTTGAGACCTTCACGAATGAATGAAACCCTTTTGAAAGGTTGAGACCTATTTTCTTAGAAGGAAATTGATTTTTTTTTTTTTGGGGGGGGGTAAATCTTTTTCCAGGAATATTCAAGGGGTTGTCAGCGTAACTTGCCTGTATCCTTCGTGCAGGAATGAGTCATAAACTTACTCATCGTTCACAGGAACGCGCCTCTCGACAGTGCTATAAAGGTTTTGCAAATCTATTTATAGACCTTCTCCTTAGCAACATTTTCCTACCTTCTTGACTGCTAGCAATGGTCATTGATTCGCACTTTTGCTTGCCGGCAGGTATTGGATTTTATTTGACTACTTGTTTGAGATAGAGAGAGGCAAAGCTTTTGATGGTGAGTCTGTTGCAACATATTGGCAGGCTATCATGTGGTAGCTACACATCGAACGAGAGTTAGCCCTTTCCATTATGAGCTCTTTACGGAGAGCTGCTTGAGCAGGAATCGAACCCCAGACTCCACAGAGGCTGATTGTTCCGAGCACATCAGCCATGTCTGCAAATAGATATAGCTTGTTATCATGCAGTGTTATTGCATGATTTAGCACGGCATTGCACAGGTGTACTTTGACCAGTTTCTGAAATCAAACCCCATTATTGTTCACTCGATCAATAGAGGGCGGGCGTCACGCATAAAGGTCTTTAACACTGTCCTTGATCGAACACGAGTCCTGACGATGCACGCCATCGTGTCGAACAAGCCTGCCGAGTGTGAAGTTATTGAGTAATCCGGGGATCAGGTCGAGAATTGGAGAGGTGTACACCGTACCGATGTCATTTGATTGGAGGGAGGGAGAGGGGAAGGGGGGGGGGGTGTCGGGAGGGACAGACCACCCCTAGAAGGCTGCAGCATGGAGTGTCACCGGCCGATGAGCGAGAGGTGTACGGTTCAGAGGCATAAATTCACCGGCTTCTCCGAGCGGGAAACGATCCGCTTAAGGATCCCCGGTCTATTGATCGCTAGCCCGCGGGGCAGCGGGGCTGCAGCCGATCTGCATGATTTATTAACAGGGATTTCAATCAGGGGGCCCGGCATTATTAGATCATAGTTCGCTTATTAGGTTTTAAAGCTGACAATCCCAATTGCCGCGGCGGTTATCACCTTGTCGGAGGGACGGCCGGGGTCTGCGGACAAGGAGACAGGTAGATGCGTGTACACGCGGGGCCGGGAAGCATGATGGCATGTTGTCGATACTCGTCCATGTAATGCCAAACATAGGCCGATTCTCTCACACCTGAATTACGCTTGGATGAGAATACGCAGTGGGTTTTAGTCATGCTGTCCATCGTTGTAACTAACAAGACAGTACAGCCTGTGTAACTAAAATGCGCAACATTTGTGTTCGTGTTTTTTTCTTGAATCCTTGCTCAAAAGGGTAAACAGGGTGGTGTAGTGGGGCAGATAGGGGAAATAATTTGGGGGAATTGTGCGTTTGATGATACAAGCATGGAATTTGGCACACGGTCAGAGTATGTCATGAGAAAGATATTTTGCTATAGGCCCATCGCAGTTTTGTCCATCGCAGTATAGGTATAGAATAACAAGCAATTATCGGAATTGTCAAAATGGCTGCCATTGTTTGTCATTCTACCTATATTTTTTTTCAAATGACAAATCTGCGTTGGTCTTATAGCTAAATATCTTTCTCATGACATGCTCTGAATGTGTGCCAAATGTCATGGTTGTATCATCAAAGGCACAATCCCATCACCTATCTGCCGTACTATGGCCATTGAGGCTTCACCATTATAACTCGGGTTTGTTCCTTTTCACAGACATAATAAAATGGCATAAGGGTACTACCCTAGCTCAAACATGATAGAACAAACATAAAATGTAAATTGTGTGTCGAACATTTGAAGCTGCCTGTATAAACAATCGTGTATCCTGGCGTGCCATTTGGATGGAAAAGGGTAAAGCCAAAAAGCGAGTTCAACACGACCGATGCAGCTCGACCGTAAGGAATGCAAAACCAACACTCGACGACAGAAACACCCGCGTGCCGCTTCTGTGATCTCTGTTTATGCAGTACCAAACGTCCCTTATACATTTTGCATTGGCAAAACAATATTTGGGTGTTATTATTTTGAAGCGAAGGCACGACGCGCGGCTTTATAAGGCAAACAACATATACGACTTGGTGAAGGGAGTCGTGCGATCGCATTAGCCTTGCTGATGAGTTATTTAAACCCCTCGGTTGAAGGCGAGTCTCTTCAGAGCTAGCTTGCTCCCTCGGGCGGGTCTGGCCGTGCGCTGAGAGCACATATTATTTTTACCGTAATCTCTTGGGGAAATACTGGGCGATGACTTGCCAGCCCCTTCTTAAAATAGTCGGCAGAATCATGGCATTCACGGCCTCCGAGGGAAAGAAAAACGGAGGAGAGGATGGTCTCGGAGTTTTGTTAGTTTTAATAACGAGCGGTTGAGTGTTATCCGCAGAGATATTTTTGTAACCGTGATTCTTTTCTAGGATAATGTGATTTAGGTATGAAGCATTGTCCACGAAAGCCAAGTTAAGGTCAATTTTTTGTCTTCGTTTTGCTTCTGTTTTATTCCGTATCATCACAAGTAGGCCTATTTTTCAATAATCATAACATACCGGAAAATAAAATATTGAACTGAGGGGATAAAAGCTATAAATATTTGTACAAGATCTACACCGTATTATAATAATTCAGCAAAAATAAACTGATAAATTAACAAGTGAAATAATTACATTTTGATATTAAAATTCACTTGTTTTTAGAAAATTTGACAAATTTCATTCTTTCAAAACAAATTCAGGCTATAAAATTACCGAAAATAAAAAAACAGTCAAGCACTAGCCGACTTAACAAAGTTGTGTTGATTCGCAAAACTGTGCTGGATATAGTTCTGACTGCTCCTGCGCATGCAGATTATTGCGCACTATATACCCCTCTGCTGCCACCAAGTGTCCGAAAGTGTCCATTCAGCACACCAGCTATAACCACGTGACTCGCATCCTTCTGTTATGACCTCAGCGAGGTCGTAATATTGGAGCCGTTCTCCAGAATTGTGGTTTTCCCAACTGAATTACTGCCGTTTCCCCCATCAGCCCCTCGGCAGTTTCCAGAGCCATCGAACCCATTCGAGGGGCCATAATCACATTTGGCAGCGGGCCAACACTTTACCGATACCCAAACGCCGGGAAAAGTGACCACAAAATTGTAAATCGATAGCACCAGGCTAAAAAGCTTTTGAATTTATATAATTTAAATGTGTGAAAGGTCCCATCGTTCGACGTTCATCCTCGTTAAAACAAACGGCACTTTTCCCAGCATAGTTTAAAACAAGTCACGTCTGTTATGTTATTCAAGAATTCAAGGGTACATTACTTTCAAAAGGGCACTTGTTGCTGACGTCTTATACACAGTTTACGTTTGGTCGAAATATTAACTGTCTACATTTATGGATAACCTCTTCTAAAACCTGTAAAACATTACCCGAATAAACCATAATTTTGTCTCGAAGAGTATCATTATACCAAACATTTTCATCCAAACTTTTGCATTGTAACGTCCTCATTGGATTACTATTTTATCAAGATCAATCTCCTAGATTTAATTCTTTGCAAAACCAACCACATTGGTATAGGTGTTACGATCATACAGATGGCGTCAGTGCACTGGCAAGCCCATCGCCGTACGAGACAATGTTACATCACTGACACATGAACTGTTTGTATACAGCATAATATACCACGCATATAAGCGTATGCGTATACGCCACACTGAAATCAGTTTCCGAGTGTTGACCCACAGCGGAGCGGACGCAGTGCGTACATGTTACCGTGCACTCGCTGCAAGCTAGCGGGAGGAAACCACACGCGATACGGGCCACGCTGGCCCGTTGGCGTTACCGACGCCTAGACGGTCCGGACCAGGGCAAAATTTAGACAGCATGTTACGGATCGAAGAATGGCTGGAAGAGTGCAAGCTCTACCATCGATTTTTTTCCTCAACAAGAACGTTGACGGCTATTTCATGAGGTATAACAGTAATGAAATCAGTGGCCATGACTGGCTAAATCTGTTCGACGGTACGGGCGCACAATACGTGACGTGTTAACGTGAGAGCCATATTTCATTGGTTAAGCTCTTGTCTAGTAGCCTTTTTTCGTAGTTGTACATGCCCCAAACCATTTGTGTAATATTTAGGGAATTAGGGGTGTGTACAAATAATGACGTATTATAACCAATGATATCAGTAAAATATGAAACATCTGTAGAAGACAGAATGTCATTCTGAACTTATCAGCCGTGTCATTTATATTGCCTCCGTATAACTGCGTGGTTTATTTGGGGTTTTTTCCGGCTATATATCGAATCTTGTCATTTTGTCTAGGAAATCGCAATCATCTCCATAAAAATGTTATAAAAAGAATAGTCGCAGTATCATAACCATGTCTTTATGTAGGGTTTTGTAAAGTCATCTTCCAAATGACTGCCGGTTAATTTCAAACAAATGACAGAAACGAAGTTGCTTACTATCCAAGCTTAACACAGTTATGAAAATGTCACTTCCCATGGCTGAAGAATTTCAAGTAGAGATCCGAGCAGCCAATGCAATGTTATTTCTGAGGTGGGCTGTAAAAGAAACTCGCACACAAAACAGTCGTTGGTTCTCAGCTACCCCCCCCCCCCCTCAGAAACTGCATTGATTTCGTACGGGGAGCAAGCCCAGCAGATGATAAGTCTACCAGGAAAAGCTACACGAAAGTATCGTTTGGGTAAGATTTTCCGCGCGGGACAGTCGATCAGCGCGCCTGAGCCCCGAGGTAACCCGTGGAATCCTGTGTCCAAACGGGGAGAACTCTGTCGCCAATCCCGCTCGGATTTTTTTTTCACCCGCCAAAAAAAAAATTGCTATCTTTAGAAAGATGGAGTTTTTGAAATCTTGGGTTCATGCGGTGACGAAATGCGATATTTTGCAGCACAGATGGAATGACATACCGAAAAGAGAAGGGCACAAAATTAGTTTTGTGAAGGGAAAAAAATACGGATTCAATATGTTTTTCGGAATGGAAAATGATTGCTCTGGTTAGACGCGATACCTTATGCCCTCGGGGTGGGAGGTGATACGGGCAAGGAACCACGAGCAATCTGCATTCTGTCAGCACGCGGGTTTTTTTCATCACAGAGAATTTTGAAAAGAGCAAAAGCATTCCACGCTCGTACCCTTTCCGAACGCGAGGGAGAAAAAAGTGCAACTGCACGGCCTGAATTCACCCAAATCAAAACGTTATGGGGAACTAAGTTCAGAATCCGGTCTTGTGAGATCTATGAACAGCTGAAATTTCCCCACATTTCACAAAGTTTTCATTGCTTGTCTTGGAGTGAATATTTTATGCTGGTACTAGTGGGTTCATGACTGACGGACTGACTGACTGTCACTTGTGAGTAACTCATGCTTGTCTCACTTTGGCCAAAACGTTTGAAATAGCATTCATAAATAGACAGTTTACCCATTCCTATTGGTCGAGAGCCCGTCACGTGGCCGGTCTTAAACGGATGATAAAGACATGGCTCTGGTTTTAAACACTTTTCATGAAATTTGGACTCCTGTGAAATCCGGTCCCTTTTACCCTTTTATTGGTTGAACGTTCAGAATCCTCGGTTAGGCATATGCGCAATATACTACCAATGAGTCCGTATTTCATAGTCTTAAATTCACACTTTACCGGCACAGCAGCGTTCTGCGCCACTTCGCGCAGTACGGAGTTGTTTACGACTACTCGCGAGAGGCGCATACCATAACATAGCTAGAAGGGTGTTTAAAAAAAATGAATTAAACTTGCTGAACAAAATCGTTGGAAAAATTTCAGTTTGGACTTGTTTTTACTGTTTGACCGAAAAAGTGTTTATGAATGGAAATAAATATGTCTTTAGCCGGTTTTAAACACTATGTTTAAGACCAGTTTTTAAGAGCCTTCGGCCAGCGTCCAGACTCCAAACTGATCTTACACATAGAGTTTTAAACCGGCCAAGCGCACATTTATTCCCATATTGTACCCTGTAACGCCAATGAATGTGCCAAATCCTGCCCATTTTGTAGGCCATATGCATGAAGAGACTTTCGGTGAATAGCTGTATATGTGAATTTTGTGGGCTCTAGTATGGACCAACTTTAGGCTTGCTTTGCCTTGTTGTGAAGCAAGATCCCCTTTCAAATGTGGCCTCTGAAAACATGGCTACACATTATTGACAAATGGAAAATATGATGAGATCTATACACCCCTCTTTGTCTCGTTATCATTCAGATAAGCTAGAATCTTTAGAAAATTCCCTAACCCAAATTACCTCAGAGATGGCGACAAAAAACTGTGCAATGCCGTTGGGTCCAGAGAAACTCCTATATAGCTTGGCCCCAACAGCAAGCATTAGCCGTCCGTTCGTGAACTCTCTTTTAAAATAAAAAAAACAAAATAATATTCCGAGATTAAAATCTCAACTCCGGAAGTGCCATCACCGAGCTAAGTCGCATAAGGAGCAAGTCGGTGATTATTACTGTTCCTCACCGCCTCAGCAATTCCTATAATACACACGTTCTTTTAATAGCCCACAAAGCGGCAGTGAGTTGGTTTCCCTCGAACTCGCTGACCGCAAAGTAGAGAGGAAATCGTATAATCCCGGACGATGGTTCCTTTTAATTAAGTACTTCGGCGGGAATATTGGGAGCTTTTCCTTTGCCCCCGACACTTCCAGGCTTTTACCTTCGTAGTTACTGCGCCGTGCCGTTCCCAGAAAGAGGCCGTGGGGGCGACCCAAGGTGTTCTTGACTTACTCTTTTTTATGGAAAGCAGTTCGTGTCAATAAAAGACAAACATTAAATGTCAACTCAAGCTTGCAGTGATAGAATAAGCACATTGCCTGACAATTTCAATGCATTTGCATTTTAACATCCATTAATTCTGTCACAAGCAGCGCTTCGCCGAACATTATTGAAAGACATTCGGTCGAATAAAGGCGACACACCATAATCGAGAAATGTTCATATTAAAGCTTCAAACAAATCATCGTACAGTGAAGTTATACAAGAGTTGCGCAATTTACCAACGACCAAATATAATTTGCAACAATTCTGCGACCGAAAAGGTTTAAAAAGCTGGTTTATGTATTATTTAAATTTAATCACCAAAAACTTCAGGAAGCTCTATTCGATAATGCAAAAAATTGTTTCATTTCAGCCATGCAATTACAAATATATTCCTTTAGGGCTTATTCATGTTTATCTAATAACGGTTGTATGAGTACGCTATTTATCTCAAGAAGCAAAAACCCCGCGAGCCCTGAAGTGATGACTCGCAAATTTGGCCATTAATATTCATGACGCAACAGGCGCTCCATAACAAATGACCACGCGCCCTTACAGGCCGTGAGTAGTTTTGGCTCAAGGCTAAACGTACATTTCGGTTCGTTAGCGCGCCAACAGCCACAAATCATCCGTGCACCAGGGGTTAACCTCCTCTGTCAGCCGTTCTTTACTGAGCGTGACACTGCCTAACCAACCGTAACATGATCACGCAATACGAGTTTGAAATACAGGCAAGCCGCCACCGTCAAAGTCGGCGTTTAGTATTTTGTTTTTGGCAATTGTTTCATAGCGCGTGCCATCGCGCTTTCAGCTCAATTCTGCGGCCCCCAGAGCATTTATTACTTCTCAAAGGAAAAAGGATACAGTGCCAGTCATGATTAATCAAAATTCCTGCTTTGAACAGTGATAAAAAATGCGTTCCTGAGTTTCTTATTTATCTCTCTTCTCCAGGTTTTGTTTGTCGAGTCTTTGGCACGTGAGCAGTGCCGGCTCGGGTGTGATCGGGCTAATTTGGGCGAATTAGCCAGGCGATATCGCGTGTACAGCTCACCGTGTGTGCCCGCGCCGTGTACATAAAGAGATGGACAGCATCGGTGACGCTCTTGTTGGAAGAAGCCTTTGACGGAGGGACAGCCCGGTGAGACCGTCCGGGGTGCCATCGCCTCTCGTCGGTACAAGTCATCCATCCATCCATTCCTCCCTGCCTCTGATTCAGTCTTGGGACAAGCGAATTAGATCGTTTAGCATAGCCAAGACAGGGAGATTCCTGTTCTTCACCAATGCGAACCTCCTTATGTCGGATGTGAATGAGGTCTAGTTGTCCTTCGGACATCACTGTCGTTTATGAATGACATCCCCGGGAGGTACAAGCCAGTGCATGGATTATGTAGATCATAATCATTTTGAGATAGCTACTTCACGACTCCTATACAACAGCTACTACAGCAACGCATGAACACGGAGTTCGATACTTCCCAACATTTTGGTCGCTGATCAACCAGCCAGCGTTTATTTTTCACGGACACGCCATCGTTCATCAAGCAACAAAAACGAACAACTAGATTTTTTTCCCATGACGTGCCTACAAGCTGAAGCTTTCATCTTTCCCATCTTCTAATTCCAGCGGCAATTAGAGAGAGAAAGGCCGGAATTATAAACGAATTCGGGCTAATGTATGTAACGGGTAGCTTTTTAATTGCTGGACAGAAAGAACACGCGCGAGTAGTGCAACTCGTTATCGGTAGCGAAACCATTCCATTAACGTGCCATCGCCCACATACCTAACCCAGACGATCTCATGTACTATGTTAGTGCACACAATCACCTGGGTAGAGAGAGGTAGACTCATTGCGAGAGCTATTATGTTCAGACTGTCAGCCATTCTGTTCATGTCTCTGGCAAAACTTCAACCGTCAAACGCACAACCATCCTGATAATTCAAACTAGGCATATCTACACAGAAACTTTCAACAGGTTCGCGCATCCGATACGGACAGTTATTACGTCTCCGGAACACCATTCTGTTGTGAACAATCTCCAGTACGCTCCGTATACAATCGCGTGTTGATAAACCACGATATCATGCAGCGGTCTGGATTATGAGCTGTCTCGAACTGAGCTGGTAGACGTGCATTTGGGCAGCGATTCAGCCTTGTGGAATGTTATGTTCAGCATTGGTAACAGTGGAACACCGAACTCCACAGAGACAGTAGCTGGTTCACGGAATTGCCGATATCAACGACACTAGTAATAACCACAGAGGGATTTCAACAATGATCACAGCGTGAAGTTATGCTACAGGTAAGATTATTCAACCTAGTTATCCATTATATCAATTAACCATATGTAATTTACCGCTGGAATGCTTTATTCTTTGTTTGTGGCATTGTCAACACAATTTTAACTATATGGTACTGCATGGCAAGTGTATGTTTGTTTTAAAATTGGCAAACCAACACGAGCAAGTGTTGTGGCCGAGTGGTAAAGACATCTCGACTAAAGCAGGAGGTCGTGGGTTCGAGTCCAGACTGTTCATGGTCCAGGCAAAAACAATGTTGCGCCAATGCCGCGGGAAAAAATATCCTCATAAAAAAAGCCTGTTGTATTTAATGAAAGAAAATTCCAGACACGTTTCCTTTGAAGCGTGCTTTATACGGTAGCTTTTCATGCGGATTTTCCGGCGGGGCTTACGCATGTTCATTTTGTTCACGAAATGGTCTTTTTTTTGCTGAGAGCGCAATGGTTCTTGTTCTTCTTTACGTGAGTATTGATTTTCTCGAGAATAACAAAAAACTATATAAGATTTTCTAAGCAACTGGAATTAAGTGATTCATACATGTATGTTTGGAACAGATGACATGATGTGTGGCTCTATGCTAGCGAAAACAAACTATTACCAGTATACGAACGACGGGTCGCTTGCACTCAAATACATGAAACCAAACCTCGTAATTATTTAGTTCTTTTGAAATTCCAGAATGTCTCTCCGTTTTTCCCCATTGTCAAGGGAACACAACCATGCTGAACTGTCACTGCCTTTCGCGTATCAGTTAACATCCGTCGTGAGTTCGAGCCTCGCGTGGCAAGACCCTTTAATCCGAAGCCATTTTCCCTTTCATTTTGACGATTGTTGTTCCTCGTGTCAGATTCGTGCTCCCTCCGGGCTCAGATCTGCAACCGAAAACTCTGGAAAATCCAGCATCGGAGAATTCTAACACCCAGGGCAGAACATGTATACCTGGGTCGATCCGCAAGAGAATCGAGAAAGACACATTTTTTTTTGGCGACTGAGGTTTTCCAGAGATTTAACATTCTCACATAGTTCCATGTCCTGCGGAAGAATCTTCATGCACCATTTCAATGTGTTACCCCTCAGTCTCATATGGCATTAAAACAAAACTGTCGCAAAGGGCCTTCACTTGAACCTGGATTCGGTCCAAGATGTAAATATATACGAGACCGCCGGTAACTCTTTGGCATTCAAAATCGGCGTCGAATTTTCATCAATAAAATGAGTTTATTTGTCTGACAAGAAAGAAAATGTTAGCGAAATTACCTTTTGAAATTATTTTTAGCTGCGGGTAGCAGCTCAACTTTTCATCTTGTCCCTCCATTAGTCCGTTCGTTTAAGCATAGTGAAAGGACTATGGTTTAAGGTAGTTACTTCGTTACTTCGTAACAAACGTTGGCATTGTCTATTGCTCCTACATCATTTGACCAATTTCAACCAAAGTTTGTCAAAGTTATCAGTAGCCCAACCAACAGATCACATGACCAAACTGGGGTCAAAGGTCATCATGGGGTCATGGTCAAAATAGTGTCAAATTTCAAATAAGCTCAAATGGCAAAAGTAGCGCTGTCAACATGTTGGCCTTGGTCAAACATTAACAAATGTCGATGGTGACCTCTTCATTTTACCTACAGCTATTGGGTCAAAGGTCAAAATAAGGTCGTCGGCACGCAGCTTCCGAGATCCGATCGAGCTTATTTTTTTCTGAGTCACCACACTAAATATCATGGATAAGCTGCTGTATGCGTAGACGGTTTTCCACAATTGCATATTGTATTGCTGGGTATTGGTTACAGAATTTTGAACGCACTTCATACGGGCAGATACCAGGGAAGATGCTAAGGACACCGTAAATAAATACCCAAATATTATGTGTTACATGGACCAACTCGTCCACAACTTATTCGTGATAATGAGATCACTTCTCAGTCGAACCACGGCAATGCAGTGTTCATTCCATTTGCGAAGCATGAGAATATATTATTTCAATCAATCAATTAATGCGTCTGCTTTTATTGGCGTCGTCATCATTAGCGTCCCACTTAAAGACCAAGCTGACTGTTTCAATCGCCGGTGTTCCCAGTAAATCGCCCTGATTTAATTAACAGGAATTGATTCCCTTACAACAGCACTCCGCAGAGCGCAGGCGGCTGAAGACAATATTGTACGGCGTGTCTAAACGAAGCAGGATATCAAATGCAGATAATTAAATGTTCGCACTGTTTTAGAAAGCACCTGTTTGCGTAACGCCATATACTCAAAATGACAATCGTAGAAGTCACACGCTCATAGATATCGAAAATAAATTGATTCCCCCTACATTTTGTAACTTTGAATTTAAAATTACCGTATGAAACTCAACCTGGAATTGCGCATACAATGTCGAGAAATATAGTCTTCAGTTATAAGTCGTTGCTTAATACTTAGTTATCAGTCGTTGCTTACTTACGTTTATCACGGTACTTAATTACGCCCGAGATGTCCGTAGGGGTCATAGCGCCCTCTTGCGTTCAAAAGCACGTGCTTTCATTAACTTCCAAAATGTTGTCAAAGGAAGCCATTAGTATGTTATTAACTACAGCTCAGTCTGTGCATTTATTTGCAGCCTTGAGTTTTAATCTGTTATTCTGTTGTTCGACATTACAGGTAGATCGATATTGCCTCTTCATTACAGTAGAACAGTATGCCTATAGTTGAGCGTATAAAAGTCGACCATTTTGTTTGACAGTTTCGCTAATGAAAAATGAGACTTTAATGGGAGCCAAGCTCAAACCCGTTTCAATAATGGGTTAGAGCCTTACCCGCATGGTTTAGGCCATGGACAGGCTCCATTTATTTTATCAAAACTGGCCACGCAACGGCTGTTTACTGATGCATCGTAGTCAGAATTGAGTAAAAGTGGCACGAACCAATGTAATAAATGCCGCGCCGCCCACATAATTGGCAGTTTCACCATCTTTCGTTGAGTGATATTACTCGCAGCCGTTTTCATGTTAGACACTGCGAATTGAAGAAGGTAAATAGTAACGCAGCATTTTACAGGATGCATTGTCAGAATGCATTTCTGTTGCATGTTGTTTCAATTTATTGGCAATCCTGCTGATGAATGTAGTTTGACACGAGGCTTCAGTTTTCATCGAATGTCTTGTATGTTTGTATAGGCAACTGCTGTTTCCGATTGGGCCGTTTATAACGGACTTGAACGTATACCTAACTGGCTCCCAGATTATTATCATTGTAAGCCGCTACTTCTTCTTGTAAATTATATTTCTAATTGGTTTTCGTAGACTATGCAGGGTGTATTGTAAATCTCTCCTCTTGAAGTATATGACGCTTCTAAGAGAAAGCTTGGCTCACTATATATAGAAAGCATACAACAGCCGTTTCTTTTTTTATCCTCTTGCAGCCCGCACGCCTTCAGCCGTATCCGAACCACACAGCAGCCCCAAACTGCCGGCAGATTAACTTACATTTCGTCGATAATTTTGGGCCTCCCGCCCCTCTCCCATTTCGCTGCTCGGAGGGCTGGCGAGCGGGGGCCGCTGTCGTGTAAGATGCCATTCAGGGCGGTCAGTGTGCGTATACACACACTACTAGCCCTATCCGCGTATTACAAGACTCGCGGGTCTGATGCGTTACCATGAATAAAAAACGGTCCTGAGTTTTAAAATGGATATGGAGTTCTCGAATCCGAAAACGTCCACGCCCAAACGGGAACGCTTATCCGTCACGGATTTAAAGCGATGGCAGATTTGTGCCACTGACCAATTCGATTGGTACTCTTTATTCTATAGGTTCACAATGTACATTACTGATTATTGCGTATTCGATGGTACCATTTTTAGAGAAAAATTTAATTCATACCCGTAAGCCTCATCCAGAATATATATTGCAAATAATTATGTTATGATAAAAACATAATTATGATAAAAAAGACGATTCTTTAGTCTAACTTCGGTCTTAACGAGTAGTGATCCCTTTTAATTTTAAGCTTTCGATTCGCCCTTCCATTATTTTGTCAGTGAATTTGGAAGTAGATCTTTTATGTCTTCGTAGCTTCAAGCTGCAATCGTTATGTTCGTTACACACGATCATGGTAAAGAGAACATTTCGATTTCGAGCTTGCTTTGCCGACTTCGCAAACCAAAAACAGGATTGTGGTTACGGGTTTTTTTTGGCGGGAACAACAGGGCACTAAAGGTCGAATTAACCCGTCTTGGTGGATAGCTCGCGGTAGTAAAGGTGAACTGTCGTATGCCCGAACGGCTCACCAGCGCTTGTCCAAGAGGTTTTTATGCCGCGCTGGTGGGCCCTACGCAGCACCCGTGAAATTCGATTTGCCGAATTAAAGCGGGAAAATAAAGCGCGGGAAAAGAGGGGGCCCCGATCGTCTGCTCGGCTGCCTTTGTGAATAATGAGCGTCGGATTTCTTTTTCTCGATGTGACAGGCGGCCCTAAACGAAACTTCTGAGCGTCTTGCCACTTTCTTTTCTACT
Source organism: Patiria miniata (assembly GCF_015706575.1). Classification (NCBI taxonomy): domain Eukaryota; kingdom Metazoa; phylum Echinodermata; class Asteroidea; order Valvatida; family Asterinidae; genus Patiria; species Patiria miniata. The sequence continues at coordinate 25,783,634 of NW_024037076.1, read as the reverse complement.
GACTAAAAATTGTAACATTAAAAAGTTGTTAACCCATAACATTAGTTGTAGAAGACAGTCTTAATTTTCTCGACGTTCAAATTCAACATTGGCATTTCAAGTTGTGTCAGTTATTTTTTGTTTTTGTGTGCTGGTGTTACATTAGGTGTACCACAACAAAAAGACAGTAATTCTTGTTAACGTTATCGGTATTGTCCTGGCATCAGCTAGCTGAGTTGTAGGTTCAGCGCCTGAGTAGCATTCTAACGGTTATGGGTTCAACTCTGGTTTACTTGATGTGAATTCAATCAAAACGTCAAACCAGTGCGGTTCCATTGTATATTTCTTCAACTCTCAAGAGAAATGGTAATAGGATTTGCCAATTGGAAACTTTCAAACTCTACTGCATGCATTTTAAGAGCAGCAATTGGCAGCCATGTAACGCGCAACCTTACTGGAAAGTCTATAGTGAATTGAAACTCGGTCGAAAGCCAAAACGATTAGTGTAATTTTTATGACTGAATGTGGTAATGTTTTATACCATTCCTGTCTTACATAATTGCCTTAACGGACCCATTCCATGTTGTTGTCGCTAAATTCTGTCCAAGCACGACGATGTAAACGGAGAAACCAGCCCACCCCCCTCTCGATGACCACCATTTCATTTTCATTAATATTTGTCATCAGTCATCAGTTTACGGTTCGTTTGCTACGCCACAAATTAACTCGCTTCCGGCGTGTTCAAAAAAGAGCGGGGATAAAAAAAATAAGCAACTCTAAAATTGCGCGCAAAAAAAAAAAAATCCGTGTTGAGCCTAACGCTAGCTAGTTGGCTAAGCAAAATCTAGGTAAATATTGTGTGCATGTGTGTAGAAAAATATGGAAGGTCATCATTGTTTTCTTCGCGTGCTGAATTTTTCTGATATGATTGCAACTTAATTTGTCCATCAGCTTGGTGCTTTTATATCTTCAACTATATCTGCAGTGTGTTGTTTTATATCTTCAACTTTATCTGCAGTGTGTTGAGCCTAACGCTAGCTAGTTGGCGAAGCAAAATCTAGGTAAATATTGTGTGCATGTGTGTAGAAAAATATGAAAGGTCATCATTGTTTTTTTTCTAGTGCTGAAATTTTCTGATGTGATTGCGACTTAATTTGTCCATTAGCTTGGTGCTTTTATATCTTCATCTTTATCTGCAAAGTGTTGTTTTTAACAAGTTCGAGGCTATATGTCCTGCGGCCAAGAAGTGCAATGTCCGTCGGCTGTCAGTCAGGCGGCATATTGCACTTTCTCCTCACGGTAATCAAACAGACCTTTTTGACGGCGCGTCGGTTTATTTATCTTAAAAGAACTCGGCTGATGGCTAGCTCCATGGACTCGGCTTGTTTAATGTATTCGTGCATAAACGGGGTTCAATTACATATCTTCGCCGTCACTGAATGTGTATGCGGCGTGGTGAGGAAATCACCACATAATCGACGCCTACTGCGTGGGGCCAAGGACGCTTTAGTCAAGACGCGATGCATAGCAATTTCCCGATGGTGTCCCTGAACGAGGTTGAATAAATATCAACCTTTCTCACTGTGCACTGACACTCTAGGGTCATTCACTTGTGAGCATCACTGGGCCAAGCGGACTGCGTCCCACATTTTTGTCTTCCATTCTCCGAACTGAAAGATGCTTTCGGATTGTATTCCACCCGGAACCATGCACCAATGTCTGATCTATCTCATGCAATCAATCAACGGTTCAAAATCGGCACCAATTTCGCCACCCACGCAGATATCCATTGCACGGGACGGAGGCCTATACTGTTTGCAAACAGACTCCCAGTTGACGACAGTTTTATGCCAACGTGGATAATTTTTATCAATAATTCAAATCACTATTGTATACCGGATTAACAAACGGATAATTGCAGATTATTTCTCCACTAATAAGCGTCATAAATCATTATAATGTACTTTTTGATATTTTTACGACTCCGGAAAGTTAGATATGATTTCTCTAGGCCTAGTGTATATTCTTTAAAAACATATCAGTGACGTCTACGGTAAAATAATGACAATAAAATGTTATATTTAAAAACGGTTGGCTTGAAAAATTAGCATCTCAAAACATTGTTAAATTTGTTAATGCATTACAATGCATGACACTAGAAACGCAGACTTAACAGGTTATTAAAAACGTAAAAAAATATAGATTCAGTGAAAAATTTGAAACATCAAGTATATCTTAAAGAGCATGTTCTTCCACTCATCTAAAAAAGTAATTACTGAAATTGATCCATGCTATCGGAAGTTATGCATGTTTTACTAAAAGAACTCATTTTTATAGCTGTCTATGAATGCCATTGGAAGCTATTGAGCTGAGCAAGAAGTACATATTACACACAAGCATTCAAATACAAAAGAGATTTTAATCATTTAAAAAAAGACAAACATTACTTTAGTGTCAGATTTTGTATTTTGAATATGAGGAGCAAGTCAACTATTCTTTTCTAAAATATTTATGGAAATTATGGTATGTTTTCCCTTGCAAGTTCTCCTCCATACATCGAGGTGGGAAAACGTCCATGTTTCATTGTATTTAATGGGTATTCATCAGTTCGTAGAACGGTAAATGATCAGTGGTGGACAGCTGAATTTTGTGATCTTCAAATTAAAACAGACGTAACTTGGGAATATAGTATGCAAATAACATGAAAGTTTCACAGTTACTAGTCAATAACATGTACTTTATGTCTGTTGTTTTTGTATTTTTTTTCTAATTCGGTCACTTTCTTTTTGACTCACCCTGTATATCTGTATGATATTTGTCACTATAGTCTTGAAGCTTATTTTCTTCGTGATGACTATTGATATCATTTCTATCATAGCCAGAAACTTCGTTTTAAGTGTGGTTTATCTTAGTGTCTTTTTTCCTTAAGATTGTCTGTGTCCTTTCGTCATGAAAAAAAGGGGAAAGAACCCCCTGTCTAACGCCCCCACCGCTACTCAGTTGCGAACATCTTACAAGTTCAGCAGTAGTAGGTCCATTTCAGAACGGTATTTGATTAGTGATGGTAATGTTCCCTCACGTCTATTCATCTGAAAATTAATGTGCTTAAACTCCTCACTCCCCCAAAAGCCACTTAACAACAAAATGGTATTAAAAAAACAGATCCTTTGGTTTGCACGGCACAACCCTGTCAACGTATTGAGGCAAATCTGATTTGCTTCTTCTTCATGTCAGTAATCAACATTTCAAGTGCCGACTTAACAACGACAGTGTTAGTATCGCAAGAAGAAAACACTTTTTTGAGAGATCTCCAGTAAAACGAAATGGATTTGTTTATACATGATCTTTACAGCGATCGTGGCATGGTTGTACTTGATCTCTTCAATCCAAGAGGAACAACTATATGTATTTTGAAATATCTCAAACAAATTGTTAGTAGATATCTCCTTCAAGTACTCTTAAGGAGCAGTAGAAATACATAATGCCGTTCCCTTCAAGATGTTTTGCGAGCAGTGTCCTCTTTTAAATCTCGATTTTTATTTAACAGGTGTTTTGATGGTAACGTAATACTTCCCGCAGTTTCCTAACCTTGCAAATGCCTGCACCATGTTTTTTTCATATCATGCAAATTATTTCTCCCTGCTCGCTTTCAGAATGAGTAATGTGATATCCCAGTGGTATGATGCATGGATTTTTTTTTTGTGTTCCAACTAATGGAAACTTTGGGAATTCGACATATAGCTCGCAGCACCGCCATCACAAGCAGGGTCCTTTCGGAGGAAAAACTACGGCCAAATTGAAATAATTTTGCATTTAGCGCCGGGCGAAATGGCCATTTTATTCTATCGCGTGCGTACGGTGCTAAAACGCTCACGGGAAGCGCGCGGGCTCCTTTCATTCCGTTTTCGTCGAAAGCAAAAAGGCAATCTTTTTAGCATTATAATTATTTTTGGTATGTAAAGGGCGGTCACGTTCAGGAAACTTTATACCGAGATCGAATACAAAATTAAGAGGTGGTTTTCTGAGCGGTGATGGAGTGTTTCAAATAACTAAATGTGAGATTTTGTGTGCTGTTCATTAGCACGACAGTCCAACATTGTTGCTCTATAATAGATGCTGCAAATCAGATGAATGATATGTAAACTCTGTCCCTTGAGTTGTTTGGTATCATAAAAGCCCCATTCGTGAAGTCTTTGTTTTTTTGCAGCTCATAGAAAAAGTCTTCATAAAAAAATTAATGGTTAATACTGTAAAATACACGTCTTTCCCTTATCTAAAAATAGAACAGTTTTACCATTAATGGTGCAGTACACTAATTCAAATGAGAGTTTCTTCGCGAGATCAATAGCATAAAAAGTGCCCCACAACTTCTTTTGAAAACAGAGACCGTTTGGCTTTAAAAAACGGTGTAATTGTGTAAATATAGCTAAGGATCAACTCTCTGTTTTTTGGCTGCCATCTGAGGACAGGCTTGATAAAATTACGGTTGAAAATGGGTCCTATTTGCCTGAGAAAGTGAAGGGGTGCCACTTGTAAAATGGCTGCATGCAGGTTTGGGAACTATCACTTTTTGGGAGGTGATTTTGTTTTGGTGTGAATATTTAAAAATGTAATTGGCTAATGTACGTAACATTGAAAAGAAATGAAAAGATGAAGTACAAGACAATAATTTAATTTTTGTTTGAGAAGCCCCAGTGGTGTCGGCTTGCATGTTATTTGGCCCTGAACTTTGTTGATTTTACACTGTTTCCAATGGGGCTTGAATTAGTTCAGTGCACCCTTAAGGGGTAGGAAAAGAGCTATAGAGGTTCGCAATGATGCGAAGTTTTAGTAAGCCGTGGAAACTCTACTGGGCAATGCCTAAAGGGCTTGCCAATGTGTAGTTTAATCGATCGAGCACTGGAACGCGTGTTTCAGAAAGGCCAGCAGTCACTTATGATGTATACAGAACATTATCAGCGTGGTCCGTTGACCCGTGCACGTTTGCAGTACATGTACGGTATATGTGTTCTTATAGTAGGCCTACAGTATTAAAGAATGATCATGCAAACGCATGAGGGCGCTTTAAAGGGGGGCTTTTGGGTGTTTGTTATGCATCCTGTATACGAAAGGAAGATTGCCGTGAATCCAAATTGCAAGTTTATATAATCGTTGTGATAGCTATACATGAACTGAGATATTGTCCGAAAATTCCATAACTGTCAATTTCAGTTTAGCCTGTGAATTCATGTCTTTGACTCGGCGTATTGTCATGGTTACAGATTGCAATGCTTGAAATGCAGAGAGGCCTCTCGATATTGTATATTACTTCAATAAAAAGACATTGTTCGTATCTTTATATCGTTTCAATACAGTTCGCAGTAAACTGAAATTATGTCTTCCTTTATGCATGCTGTCGTAGATCACATCATACTGATTGAATTAAACGTCTCGCGACTTAATGGTGAAAAGCTGCCCCACTTTTCAGTGTTCCCGTCCATGGAGCGTGTTTGTATTGTCTGCCCCAGTTCCCATCCCCCATTTCCTTTCCAAATCACCCAGCATATTTCTCTTGGTCTTAGCCCACGGGGCCTTTTTCGTTGTTGAACGCTTGGCATCAGTATCCATCCGTTGAGATGGCTTGTGATACGGCCCCTATTACCCGAAGTAAAAGAAGAACAGGAAGAAGCCAACCCACGCAGGAGTGATTTTAAAATCTCATTCGTTGGAAACCAGATACGGGACTCATTATTTTTGTCCGCGGTGCTTTGGTTGTCCGTGCTAGAAGCCAGGGACCGGTGAGGTACTGAAGGAAAAAGGGGGGACAATTTCAAGACGAGGGTCCCCTTTTTACAATGACATCCTCCCCTATTGCCTAGGGGCCTGAGTTGCCGGCGCATCAGCACGATTCTCGGACTTTTTTTTTTAATCAATTCATCCCCGCAATGCCATCACGGATTCCGGTCTCAGCCAGTCGTGTCCGATTCGAGCCGGTCCAAACCGGATATCGCCGGATCGGTCCTGACCTTTTGTGTGAATGGACCGTGTTCCGCGTGCCGACCAATATTTCCTATCAGGTTCAACTGTGGTGTTTTTTTTTCTCTCTGGCGGGGTTCGACTTTGCGTGAGCACGCCCTCGTCGTTGCGACTTTGAGGAAAGCTTGGTTTTAATATATACGGCTGTTTAAGTACTGTTGTCTTTCGGTTTCTTAATTGGTATTTTAACGAATCACTGTCAGAAAGCGTAAAATTTAAAGCTGCGTGAATGACAATCACAACACTAAGATCCCTTGTTTACCGGGTACTCCTCACTGTTTTGTGATTGTACAATTCAACACATACAACAGCCGTAGAGATTGTAATTAATTAGAAACGAACACCGGAACGGCGTTTAAATAATTTCATCACCATGCAAATGAGGGCGCTTTTCCCGGCCCCTGATCCGCCGACCGGCGATCGTTTTACTCAAGCTTCTTTGAGCTTGTTAAGTTCCCAAGTTATTTTTTTTGTTCTGACCACATAAGCTCATCAACTTAAACGCCGTGGCGAGGTTCGTGTACTTTCATTGGCGACCAGATCCCGAGGCTTTGCCCGCCGTTAGGTCAAAGGTCATATGCAAATGAACGCGATCAGCATCGATCCGGCTGGGAGAGAGTGCTTGATTCAGAGCCAGTAATTGTTTTATTCCTGGCGCGCAAATGCATTTGGCCGTTTTGCTTGATTGAACTGTTCTGTGAATTGCTGAAAGGTTACGACGTGACGGTCATAGCCGCATCTTGCAGGTAGGAAACTCCAATATCAAACATTAATTATTTCGACTTTTTACACATTTTCATTCAAGGTACCATTAATTTCTTAGAACTGGTAAAGGAAAGCAATGTTTAAGCAGAGTATTTTTTTCTCGCCAAAATAGAATACCAGCCATACCTTCATGCAATGTACATATTTTCACAGATTTTCAGTAGATTCTGCTCAGCACACAAACTTACTAAGCAAACATTTTCGGTTCTGATTTCATCTTCCCGGTTCTTCAAAGAAGAGTCAGTCATCAGTCACCTCGCCAACATTGTATGGAAAAGGATTGATATAAACGTGAATTCGGAATCCAAAATATCGGTGCTTAAAAATCAGATGCCGACTCGAATGCCCTGATACCCCCAAGGTGGTGGGACATTCGGTGGATGGAGACCTGAATAGGACCCATCGGCGGTGATACAGTCCTCATCTGTGGTCGCATCACCGTCATGCATCCCGCCCGCAGGCAGAGACGAAAACACCGAGGTTTCTCTCGGCTGTGGGGCCTGTCCAGCGCGCGCCGCAGCGTCAGATGAGGGGCCTACGCATCACTTGTTGAATGCTGAATCACTGATGCCTCTGCGCCGGAGAGGAGATCTCTACGCGCGATTTGTGGTAAGTGTAGTGCTAAAGTTAGCCTTAGCACCGCCATTAGCCAAAATAGTCGCGGTTATTTTTTCTGCAACCTATTATAGTCACTGATCATAGTGCGCATGCGTTAGCTAACAATCAGTTCTCGGAAGAGCCTTCCCTTACAAAAAAAAATCTCCAGAGCACGAATCGGAAACAAAGGGGAAATTTATTTCATTGAAAAATATGACTTGATTTCACACGATTAAAGAAGGAAATGTGCATTTTGGAGAAAAAGGACAAATTAGGCTACATCTCAGAATTCGAATCTTTATTACATCCAGCCCCTAGATGTACATGCACATGTATGTCCAAAACAGCTACAAGCAACCATGACACTAGGGCACAGGGTCGCTTCGATCGTTCGAGGAAATCTTACCTTCCCACAGTCATCTCAAATCACGTGAGATACTATTTCAATCACGTGGTATTATTCGATCACGCATGCGTTTTATGGTAAGTGACTATATACTTACATGTAATTGGCTGTAGAAGAACATTTCGCCAAAAAAAAATCTGGTCTGTGTCTTCGCGGCGCAGTGACTGAGCGATTCGGCTCGGTGCCGATCAATACGCGGCCGCAGAACCTTGTGTAAGGGTATGTACTCTTCCGCGGACACACCGAGCGATAATGCAGACACTATAGGGACTAGCCTCGCCGGCTGGCACGCTGCCCTACTAATGGCCGCCACTTCAGCGAGCACCCATCCTTGAAACTTCTTCCCCGTTTCTCTTTAATTCGCTGATCCTCTGCTGACATGCGGCTGTTTTTTTCCTCTTCAAGAATCTGGTTTTTTGAGAAACACGGGCGAGATGTCTTGGGATTTGCTCCTCTTGAAAGGATAGATCTTTCCCGAAGCTGTGATTTTTTTTTTAGTCAACGTGTAGTTTTTCAAACAGACATGCGGAAACCGCAGGGGTGTTGTACCGAAAGAGGGCGGGCTTTGCTTCTGGTCACCCTACATATCTGCTTACATCTTGCCGTAGGGATGCCTGCGCGACAACAGAACCTAATACCGACGCGAGGAGGAGGATATAATACACATCAGCAATCCTACCTGTAGCGGGGGATCAACCTCGATCCTGACAAGGTGCTTTTGTCAATCTTTCTCTCTGCTCGAGGAATCGGAATAACAGACAAGTCACTGTAGTCTTCCGGCTCTCTTTTTTGGATCAACCGATCAGCGGTGTTTGGACAGTGTGCCCGAGTTCTGGTTCGGTGAGATTATTTTCTTCACCCTTGCCGTTGTCAAACTGGAACGGGAGTGAAGCTCTCGTCGGAAGCCGAACATGAAGGAATAACTCCCTGAACTGTGAGTATGATGTGACACCTTTCTGCGGGGTTGGAAATGATTGAAAGTTTGCATGCGGCCTGGTCGATGGTGTGGCGAGTGAAAATCCCCAACGAATCACGAGTATAGGGTTTCATTTTCAGATATGGATCGCTTCAAACCGACCGTATCAAATTCCTCTCATCAAATTGTACCACATGATTGTTGCTTTTGTATTTTATGTGCATCAGATGAAAACCATCCATGTCCATTATATCACAATATTGATTTTGTACGGCTGTAACCATAGTCTAAGAATACTTTTATAATAATGCTCTGTGTGTTATCATGTCAGTCGCACATGCACACATGTTGTCAGCGTTTACCGGTACCACACAGTGGCCGCCTATTGTTACATATCGACAGAATTCGTCGGCCATTGTAAAGAGTTCTCGCCGCGATCATGTAAATAGAAAGAACATAATGGCAGCTGTGGAATGTAGTCACGCGTTATTGTAATAATATTTCTGTACCGCCTGACCAGACTGTTCATCACACCAGCTGGTCTGGGGATGTTTTCTTTAATTTTATTCTACCAAATATGCAAATGAAGTGACCACATTCAGTATCACTCATTGGCAAAACCTAGCTGGAAATTGTACTGTTTGAGACGCAGCGTAAAGTTACGCGTACCCGAAATACGTTGTGTGTTAAGAGCTTCTTGATGGAATAAGTGACGAACCATCCAGTGAACGTGTAATTTACACTCCTCTATAATCTTACTCAATTATTCTGCATTAAATATTTACTTCAGAATATTTTGCTTGGTTTAATATAACGGGTGCATAATGTTAGGATTGGCGGATTGGGAGCGGATTGGGAGGGGGGGGGGGTGTCGCACCCCCTTCAACCGCTGATGCATGCTATGAAACTAGTAAAATGGGGCCAACAAAATAAATAGAATGCTAAAGTTCCTAACTTTATTCTCAATTTGCATCAGAATGCATTAACAAAATCGTCGTAGGTTTCAACATTTTTCCGGACCCAAGCCCCCGGACCCCGGACCCATATCAAGGCGTGCCTTCGGCTGGCCTTCACTCCACCCCTCTCCACCTTCGTATCACCCCCTGTTTGCCGAAAGCTAGATCCGCCCCTGAAGGCCACGAATTGGAATCCGCACACATCTGTATAAATCTTTTGCCACCACGCAAATATATCTTACAATTTTGTCATACTGTCGCGAGAATATCTCATCACCTTGTCTCGGCATTGCAACTCCCCGAAGTGCTGTAGTAATAAACTCCCGGGTAGGACTGTGGGGTGCGAATTGAAGACCTCTTTCTTAGAAACTCCACGCTTCAGAACCTACTTCATCTCCCACTTTTCTGTCAATGATCTCATGACTGCGCTGTCAATAATCTCATGACTGCTGCCCTCTTTACACTGCTAGTCCCGCCAAAATAATTCCATTCTTCGTTCTTTGACACATTCAAGCTATAATATACCTTTCTATTGTTTGTAAACGTTGTTGTTTGTAAATTTAAGCCGAAGTTGGCAACAAATCTTGCCAAAATTTTCATATTAACACCCTCATTATTTAAGAAAGCATCATTATGATGTCTTTGGTAGCGTCTGTTTGGTGATTTTGTATTACTTTCTTAACAATCCAATGATATCTTTGAAACATTGAAACTTTGTTTATTTGTGCAACGTTGACCTTCCAATGGTTTGCCAACCCAAAGTCTAAAGCAATGCAACATCTTGGGGGTGATGACGTTGTTATATGCTGCTACCGGCAGCCATTTTGCTTGGTTGACATTTTTTTTAACGTGACCTGGGTCGCAGAAGGATTATGGTGTTTGTTTTGCGTAGTGAATGACAAGTCCACTCACACTGCCCCCCCCCCCGTCAATCAGTGAAATCAGTATCTAGTCTTAGTCACGAGTGACAGTCAATCAGTGAGATCGGTATCTAGTCTAAGTCACGAGTGACAGTCAATCAGTGAGATCGGTATCTAGTCTTAGCCTCGAGTGACAGTCAATCAGTGTGATTGGTATCTAGTCTAAGTCACGAGTGACAGTCAATCAGTGAGATCGGTATCTAGTCTCAGTCACGAGTGACAGTCAATCAGTGAGATCGGTATCTAGTCTAAGTCACGAGTGACAGTCAATCAGTGAGATCGGTATCTAGTCTAAGTCACGAGTGACAGTCATTCAGTGAGATCGGTATCTAGTCTAAGTCACGAGTGACAGTCAATCATTGAGATTGGTATTTAGTCTTAGCCTCGAGTGACAGTCAATCAGTGAGATCGGTATCTAGTCAAAGTCACGAGTGACAGTCAATCAGTGAGATTGGTATCTAGTCTTAGCCTCGAGTGACAGTCAATCAGTGAGATCGGTATCTAGTCTAAGTCACGAGTGACAGTCAATCAGTGAAATCGGTATCTAGTCTAAGTCACGAGTGACAGTCGATCAGTGAGATCGGTATCAGGTCTAAGTCACGAGTGACAGTCAATCAGTGAGATCGGTATCTAGTCTTAGCCTCGAGTGACAGTCAATCAGTGAGATCGGTATCTAGTCTTAGCCTCGAGTGACAGTCAATCAGTGAGATCGGTATCTAGTCTAAGTCACGAGTGACAGTCAATCAGTGAGATCGGTATCTAGTCTTAGCCTCGAGTGACAGTCACTCAGTGAGATCGGTATCTAGTCTAAGTCACGAGTGACAGTCAATCAGTGAGATTGGTATCTAGTCTTAGTCTCGAGTGACAGTCACTCAGTGAGATCGGTATCTAGTCTCAGTCACGAGTGACAGTCAATCAGTGAGATCGGTATCTAGTCTTAGTCACGAGTGACAGTCAATCAGTGAGATCGGTATCTAGTCTAAGTCACGAGTGACAGTCAATCAGTGAGATTGGTATCTAGTCTTAGCCTCGAGTGACAGTCAATCAGTGAGATTGGTATCTAGTCTAAGTCACGAGTGACAGTCAATCAGTGAGATGGTATCTAGTCTTAGCCTCGAGTGACAGTCAATCAGTGAGATTGGTATCTAGTCTTAGCCTCGAGTGACAGTCAATCAGTGAGATTGGTATCTAGTCTTAGCCTCGAGTGACAGTCAATCAGTGAGATCGGTATCTAGTCTAAGTCACGAGTGACAGTCAATCAGTGAGATTGGTATCTAGTCTAAGTCACGAGTGACAGTCAATCAGTAAGATCGGTATCTAGTCTAAGTCACGAGTGACAGTCGGTCGGTCCGTCGGTCGGTCAGTCAGGTAATGCCCACTAGGATGAGCAAATAATACAGCTGTACTCAAGCACAATGCGCATGGCGAATGAGAGACGCCCGGAGCATGCAAAAACCTAAACAGGACTCTTTAATGTTGATTGGGAGAAGGCCCGGTAGCACTAAGGGTCCGAAGTGAAGTGCTTGATGAGGCAAGACCCTTGGCCGAGACACCCTAGCCAGAAGGTAACACTCACACCCCCTTGTCGGTGGAGTGAGACGGTTGTGATATGCAGCAGTCCTTCAGACATCATCATCTGCCTCAGAGTCCTTCCTTCCGTTTTTTTTAGGTGTTATGTGTATTATTTAAGACTCGGGCAATGAGGCAGAGACAAGCAAAATGCATACGCCAACGATAATACGCCATGTAGTATCTGTGGCCAGTTAATGCGATACGCGACTTTTCATACCAAAGCATTATTTTGTGCCGCATAGTATTTTTTGTCCCATCTGATTTTAGAGTTGTCTTCTGAAGGAATACAATGCTGTTATTCGTTGGTTATTTTTCCTGCGTATTTTGTTCCCAACCTAAAACATTCACGAATGCTTTAAACCAAAACATCAAAACATGAATGCATTTAGGTACAAAGATTAAGCAGTAAATATTTAACATGATTTTTCCCCCACCTAACCGTCTAGTGCTCGCGTCACGGTGTTACAGTAAAAGAACACACTGGTTTCTAGATAATTGACATTTCCCACATGCACTGGCAAACATGATTATGAATTGTTCATTGGACATTCTCAGTGAATGTTCGTCATGACGTCGTCATGCGCTCGGAGCGTACGAACCGAGCAGGTTTCTGTTGTTGGGAGGTGTGTATAGGGGAGGGGGAACGATTGAATGAAAGCCAATTGCATTCTCTCCTGAAGGTCAAGCCTTGACCTTCAGTGACGAAGGATGCTTGTTGAATTGACGCACTCCAACGGACGAAAATAGCAAAGCTGGGGTCGACGAAAAGGGGACGACTAAGCAAAGAAGAAAAGAAAAGAACATGCGGGAAGGAAGGACATTTCGATGTCGTCAAAACGCGAAAAAAAAATTTCTCGTCGGCCCGTCGGCAAACGTCAGCGCAGAGTTGATCAGATTGATAGAAATGGCAATTACTGTTTGTCCTCGTGCAGATAGAAAAAAAAATATCACAAACAGATTGTAAGCCGAGTGAACAAAAAATGATATATTTTCCGAAGTTTCTCCCAATTCTCATTGGGACCGCGGGAGAAAGGTACAAAAAAAACCACATCAGCTTGAATAAAAAATGACGGTATCGTTTTACTGGTTATTAGATCAGTTAGATACAAGGGGTCTTTTTTGGCTCGTTCCTCCCTCGGTGTGTTTATGGTAACCCGAGCCGTGGCGCGGTGGCGTGTAGAGTAATACCCGCGCCGGAACGCTCAGCTGCTGTCGATGGAAATATTAATACGAGATGGAGATGAGAGAGAGAGAGACGGGTCTTATGTGAATGTATGTGTCGCCTGGTAGAAGACGCATTGGGCTTTTATACCTCGCCAGGTGATGGGTTTTTTTTGGTGGGCTTTGGGTGGGATATGGACCGGGGCTCGGCGTTGAGTCCCGCCGCGGTGAGAGAGAGCAGGTATCCGGTAGCTCATCTCGAGCCCCGCCTGGTGGGTGTTGTGTGTTGCTGACCTCTATGTAGTATAGCTCTCCTGTAGACAGCAATTAACGGATTGGAGGTTATGCTATCCAATCTACTTGAGTGCATCTCTCGGAAGGATGTAGACTCGAAAAGGTGTCTCCGGTTGCGAGCAAAACCACTGTTAAATAGGCCCGAGTTTAAAAGGGTTAAGAAAGAACGCGTAAAATGAATTTCACTCTCAAGCAAATCTAGAGCAAAATATGTGCGCCACTGCACTCTATACGCGAAATCAAGGAGCACCATTCGAAATGTGTATCTTCTGCCAATGCCCATGTTGTGTTCACACCTGAGGGCGCTGTTTCTGAGTTGACAGTGTATTTACTGCCGTTTCAGGTCAGGGAGTTTCTGTACAAATTTAACCCAAAACTTTACTTCTATGCTGCAGTGTGCTCATTGACTGGCTGCAATGTACTCGATGAACAATGAATTAATTGTCATTGATATCTGCTCAGACAGCGGTCTCCTGCCTAAAGCCTGCCGCACACCTGTCCAATTTTACCGGTTCACCGGATCACCGGATAACCGGCACGTTTTTCCCACCGTTGCGGAGATCGCAACGTTACCCGATCGCTTGCCCGATTCCGTTCAATAATGGTCACATGATGATCAGTCACATGATGACCAGTCACATGATGACAAAATGACGGCCGTCAATTTCGAATGTGACTTCCTCCGTGAATCTGATTGGCTAACATAAATATCGCGTCCGGTGAAATCGGAGTGCTGCCCGCACACCTTCCCGGTGACATCGGATCCGGTGAAATCGGATGCGAAACAATCGAACATGTTCGATTTCATCCGGTCGCCCTATGTACGGTCAGTTCTGTCCGATAACTCAGCGCACACCTCTCCGATCTGTACGTCCGATGGCCCGATGCATGATCCGATAAACCAAAAGAATCGGAAGGGTGAAAGGCTTTATAAACCTTGTTTTGCCAGTGAATATGGGCATTAGTATCACTCGTCAAATGACAATATAAAGACCGATAATGAAGTCTAATGGGACGCAAAGTGAATAGCCACAATTCCACAAAAAAGAGTCCAAATGCTCCTTAACAGACTATAATTATACCAAATATTAACCCTTACCTTGTAGGATGTGTGCAAAATCATATAAAAATTTGGGGGTTCAGAACGGCATTTACTTTATTACGTAAATGCATGGCTGAACTCTACAAAGAAGAACAAAAACAAGTTGTATGAAGCAACGCGAAAGCCATTTTGTAGTTAACGGTTCGGATTTAAAAACTGTTCTATCGACTGGGGCAAGTCTAACCCCATGTTGGCGGGAATGTCACTGTCTTGGTAATTTCATATTTTTCGTTCGCACTCCCGCTCCAATTCTGACCGAGCCGATAAGAGGCTTGACGAGCGGGGACGCTTCTGTCATTAATGGAAAGTGGTGATGAAATTATCTGGATATTCGAGCCAACACTTCCTAACTGGGGGATAGAGTGCAAAAATACTGGGTGATATCATATTACCTGTAGAATTACGGGACTCTACCCCCCCCCTCCCCCATGGATGTACTGGGTTTGCACTGTAAAACCAGATGTTTAACTTTTGAACACATTACAAACGCTTTTTGCAACAGTTTATAAACGTTTTAACACGTTACAGGGGAAAGCTATTAACCGCTTACTTTACTATAGTTAAGTGGAAGTTAAGTCCATGCCAAGAACCATGTGAAAGCAACTGACGCGTATGTGTTTTTGTCATTTTGTGGTTGCAGAAAAAATATTAAAGGCGAGCTGGAAAACTCGACAGTACAGTACAGAGGCGCAGACACAGAAGGTTACTTAATCGGGCGCATAGTCGAATCAGGTTTTTAAATGCAATTTTATTTACGTCATCTTTAGTGAGGGTAGCTCCGATCACTGCAGGGCACTGCTTTCCATGGAGGCCCTCAATATGAGAAATATGAGACCCATTATGTAGCACCTTTAAGGGTTATATGAGAAATATGAGACCCGTTATGTAGCACCTTTAAACTATTTCTGTGACGTCACACTATTGTTAAAAGTGTAGACTATTAACACGAATCTACACTTTACTGTAGTTTATTTTACGAATCTACACCTGACTGTGGATTATTTTAAGAATCTAAATTTTTGTAATAAATAACCTTTGTTAGCAGTTCCATGCATGTATAAACGGGACTTACTAGATTTTTTAAAGTAACAGTCCACATTAAAATGCAAAGAAATGGAAATTTCTCAGGTATACTTTTGTAAAAATGTGCGATTTTTGTCTTTTTTTTCCGAAATAATTTGACAGGTACCTGATTATAATTAGTAGCTTACTAATACTATTCTAACCTTCCCATTTAGTATTTTGGTTATTTTTTTTTAGCACAAAATGTGACATCTCTCGGCCTGAGATAGGTTTTGGGTTCTTATATGCTACACATAGTTTCTAATGTTTCGTGCGTTCACCTGTTACGCATTTTATTTTCCTCAAATGTTTCGTCCGTTCACCTGGTGTCACACTCATCATGTCAACTTCTGTTTCAAGTCGACCTATCCATTTGCGCACAACACGATTCGCCATGTTAATTGCATTACCCGACACTAGGGAATAGATATAGGCCCGTGAAATTTCAGATTTGACATTTTATCGGATTGAATGAATCTCTGGGGTATAATGTTTCCAGTCAGGTGTTATTTTCGAAGATTGGTTCTGTTCCTGACTGATGGGACTGAATTATCTCGTTTGACCGGTCGTACAGTGGATTCGTTCATTGCCAAATGCAGACTGACAGTCAGGGACTATTTTTAAGTATAGTTTGAAAATGTCAATTCATGTATATGAGGAGACCCAGTGAAACGATATAAATTCAGTGAAGGAATGATAATGTAATTTTCTATATTCTCAGTTGTTCTCTACAACTAAAATAAAACATATAATATCAGTCACTCCGTCTCTTACATAGTGTGCCAAATTAGTGCAGCACCCAGAAAACAAATAATTTAAACTGATGTTTTATCAATAAAATTATGTATTACATTTACCCCATTCCATTTGGGTCCCTAGATCCAGAAACAAAATCAATTATATGCTTAACCCAGATTCAGCATGTCCTGGTGAGAGTGGCCCAAGTAAAAATTTGTACACCCTTTCACTTAATTGATTGTATTTCTGGATCTAGGGACCCAAATGAAATGGGGTAAAAAAAAAAAAGGAGTGGATTGAGAAATAGTCCAGCTTTCATGATATATAATTTCATTGAAGATAGAAAAATTAAACAGTATTAATTATTTGTTTCCTGAACTTTACACTCTTTGAGCAGACAATCAATTAAGAAAATGGAACGAAGTTCAATAAGTTAAAATACATGTTGAAAAATCCGAAATAACAGCTTGGGCGTTCCTTGAATGTGCTTTGGATTTTCTCTTTAACTTCAGGCTAAACTGTTATATCCCCACACTCAAAAAAGTACCTTGTCAGTTTTGACCCGAAATACACTCTGAAAGCACTCTAGTTAAACATGACTAGAAGACAGTGGGAAGAATTCCATACATGAACATCACTCATTTTCCCCTGCAGTGACCAGTCAGCCATCACAAAGCGAAAACATGACCTGAAAGTCAAATGTACCTGGGAAAATAATGAAGCATTTTCGGAGAAAACACTTTCAGACCAGTCTCATAGGGTTTGTGCACAGAGTGTCAAGCGATGTCCAGGTATGGAACTCTTTTCCAAAACAGTCATACTAGCACCTGGCTGACCCTAATTGTAGTCAGCTAGTTGCACGTTTGACTCTTCTTAAGTCAAACGTAACTAGACGTTTTATGGTGTAGGCCTACAGGTTGTGTTTGGCCTGATTCTTTCCAAGGTCCAAATTGACACCTTCCTTGGTCAAAATGGGGAATCCAGGTCAAAGTTACCCGGAAAATGATATATAGGGAAGTGTCATTCTGACCCAGAGAAGTGTCAATTTTGACTTTGAAAGTATTATGCCAAAGAGAGTCCGGATTCCGTATCAAATATTACCTGGGATTTTTTTTTAGTGCAGGCAACTACTCCCTCATGAACCTGAAGTCCTGAACATTAAATCTGGTAGATTTATCACAAAAATGAAGGCTTAATCCTGCTTGAAACACGTCGGGGAGTTCATTAAAGATTCCATGTCATGAATTTTACTTGGAACATACATTACATTGCATGGTGCCCTTTAAGGTGTTTTACGTCATTGCAGGTAATTGCCTGAAAGTTACTGCGATTGTAACGTGAAGAGATCTCCGTCGAATTCGTGCAAATTGTAGCGTCTGCGATAGACAGTTCTTAATATGGTCTTCAAAATGATACTTGATATCTAATAATAAGGAGTGTTTAGATATCTGGAACTGATCACCAAATTTAGCCATTGAATCTTTTATTCGGGGTAGTTTTGTCTCAAAGTCCAAACCTACGTCAAACGCCGTGAGTGGAACGTGGCTATGAATGCCCTGTTTCTAAAAATAAAACCAACGAAAAAAATAAAATAAATCCCGCCAAAACAGACGAATATCACCTAATCCTCTGGTCGTTCGAGCCGAAAATGCAAAGATTCACGATTCCAGGGGGGTCTTGGGTGAAATTCGATCCCCAAATCTCGAGAGAGCACGTGAGAGCCGTGACGTCACCGAAGGAACGGCGTTGGCTTGGTTATTTACCGCGGTCAGTCTTTTGATGCGCTCTTGAGGTGTACGGTTTGTGCCGCACTCTGCGTTGAATAATATTCACTTAAACATCTTCAGGGACGGGCCTGGGTGATGTTTGTTTGCAATTTGAAGGTACCTGGAAACGTTGGTTTGCAATTTTGTTTTTTTGTTAAGCTGTTACTCTGCATCCTGGGTTATATTGGCAATACAGCACAGTTAACCAACGCGTTACCGTTACGAAATATACACGTAACGTTTTCAAAACGCGCAATGCGTTTTAAAATAAACGTTTGCCCGTTTTGAAATTAACACTTAACGCGTTTGTTTTATTTTTTTGCCTGGTATAAAATGCTGGAATTTGTAACAGATGGATTTGGTACGGAAACGGAAACTGGAGAAAAGGCGGCGCTTTTAAAGAAATTAAACTGTTTTGTGTCTCTCCTTTAACCTCACAGAGCGACAGGGCTGATGGTTTTTTTTTCGTTTTTTTCCTTCTTTTTAGACGAGCAGATTTTATTTTAAATTAATTTCACAGCAGTTGTGAAAACAATTACCTTTCATTATTTGCATATAGAACTTCAATTGCACTGTAATAAATCAAATCATACTAGGCAGAACATAACAAATTAATAAGGGTCTTTTTATTGATTTTAATGTTTTCATCAATATAATAATGACGACTCGTCATTCGTATTATTTCACATATATAAAATAACAACAACAAAACTCATAATTCAGGGCAAACTTTCCAGAACCTGGGACTCAGGCCACAATGTGGGAATTAACCCGTATATTTGTGTTTCGTTCCCCAGCAAGTGAATCGTACATGGCGCGTACATGCTCGGCAGACGCGAATTAGCGATGTCACCATTAACGCACTGCCCTTGACTTGCAAGATGCTGTCCGCTGTACGACCTGGCAAAACAACGCTTGCAATTTTGTGTCCCGCGCCGTAACGAGCTGAACGGGTGAGTTTTGTTGTGTGTCCTTCTGCCAGGGATTTTTTCTCTTTTATGGATGGGGAAAGATGCAAGGTACGGCTAAAAATACATAATCACTCCCTTTTGTGTGTTGACAACCACCATGCTTATCCGCTGTTCTGGAAATTGAACGTGGTGTTCCTTTTTTTTGCTGGATATAATTATCGAGGAGGTAAGTTCTGCACATTAGATTACTTTCGCTTCTGTAACATGAATGAAATGATGATTTGTTGAAGATTATTCTTGTGATAGTATTTTCCCTCGAGTTTTTTGGTAAAAATGAAAAGTAGAGAATTTCGATTGCATGCTAGAACGGTGGAGGTTGGTAATGATGTTTTGATTGTATGGAGTGATCTTAAAGGCACACGTACGTCCCCCTGCCCCCCCCCCCATTCGAATTTTCTTCAAATCGGGCAGTGTTTTTGTCTTCCTGTTTTTAGTAAGAGGACCTTGGCGATTATGGACACACGTTGTGAGTCATTTCATCTTTTCAGAATCCTCGCAGTCATAAAATTAGTTTTAAGAATTAAATATGTTTGATTCTGTTTTCATTTCAAGCGCGATATAAATACCCAAATTTAGATGATTGGCCAAACAGCACTATAGTCCTTTAACATTGCATCGTCAGTTCACCTCATTTCGTTAATTGACAGTTTTCTGTTGTTGAGAAAAATACGATGAAAAACTCGCTCCTCAAGAAGGGGAAATTTTTACCATTGTACATCTTTGAATGCTTATTGTCTTGCCAGTGCAAGTGCCTGGGGCAACCTCCATTTCCAATGAAGAGGTTCGACGAATTGTATTTTTAATCATAGCAATAACTTACATCGCTTTTCCCGACTTGTCAGGCAGATTGGTGCGAAATATGATAGAATATTGTTCATTTGATAATAATAGCAGGAAATTTGGCACGCAGTCCGAGTGTGTCATGGGAAAGATATATGGCTATAGGGCCATCGCAGAATTGTCTTATGAAAAAAATATTATAGAATAACATACAATAGCCGCCATTTAGATAATTTGGAAAATTGCTTTTCAAATTGCTATTGAAAATTGTTATTCAAAGTGCTATTGAAAATTGTTATTCAATCGGATATTTTTTTCAAAGGACAAATCTGCGATGGCCCCTATAGCCAAATATTTTTCCCGTGACAAGCTCTGACTGTGTGCCAAATTTCATACTTTTATCATCAAACTGAACAGTCTTATCACCACTCTGCTGTACTAGACAGCACTTAATTATAGCGAAGAAAGTTTCGGCTCGATAGATTTGTAAGAAGCGGAATACGGAACGGAACACGAGTATATACCCGGAATGAATCCGCATTGATGAACAACGTACACACCCCGCGCATTTTTGTGCATTGCTATCGAAAATCAACCAAAAATTGGCGGGAAGTAACCAAACGCGCGGGAAAATAACAACGTGCGTGTCTGTATATACGATATCCAGCGGATAATGTTTCCTCAAAGACCCATGTGTTCTTAGTATCTACACCGTGGCTTGTTATGCCGTACGTGCTGTTATTTCAAATCGATTAATTTAGATGCTCTAGGAGGCACTTTCATATTTGTTGCCAAATTTCCTGGGGACGCGTAATATCGGTCAACGATCGATTGTCGTCTCATTTTAGTGTCTTAATTGGGTTGTGGACAATAGGGAAAAGGGTTTGGGCGCGAAATACAAGCCGCAATGAAAACAGGACAAGATGGTTTACCTATAGTGCACATTAAAGAATTAAAGAGTATTCTCACATCGAAAACAAAATGTCCTTTATATGAGTCAAGTGCGATAGTTTGCTAATCGCTCTCTGACTGACAGGCCCAAGGATGGAGTAACATTTTTATTCAAAATATGATAGAAATTATTCATTGGAATGGGTTTGAAACCAAAATCTATTTTGGAATCTTGGGTCCAGATGAATACTTAAATCACGTGGTTGGTCTGTACTTTGTGGCAATCATAGGTCGAGCTTCCAACGAATTATCGTTTTTATGCAGATTATAACGCCAGTCTAAATGTTTCTGACATACTCAATCAGGAAATTGAAAAATCATACATTGAGGCCTTACATTGTTTTCTCCAAATTTTGTACAGTCCTTGTGGTCTATAGTGTAGGCAGATATAAGCTCCAAATCAGCTTTCTTTCCATAAACTGAAAGGTTTTTTGTTAATAATAATAATTACAATACATTGTTTATACAAGGCTATCTACAGCGCAGGTAGCATTTACCGTAACAAACCTCTTGGGCCTTGAGGACGTTCTCGTGATGTTGTTTCCTCGCCCTTTACCTTCATTATGCTTACTTCCTATTTTTAACCATAATTAGCAAGTTAAAGAATTTATCTATTGTCATTGAGTATCGCTTTCTCATTGTACCCACCCATGTGAAAACCCGCACACAAAAAACCTGATCAAATTATATCCGGACAAAGTGCTTCTTTCCGCTTTATAACAACACATTTCGAAAGGGCTTCTTCTTTTTATCTGATTTTTTTTTTGAAAGGGCCTTCCAATTTACGACTTGCCGTACAGGGGCTTCGGCTTTTTTTTTTTTTATTTTATTGTCCTCAAGTTCGCGAGACCGGTTATTGTGAAAGCCGGAAAAGCTTCCAATTCCAAGGTTGCGATATTTTTGACCTGCGTGGCTCGCAAGACAAGGCAAGGCTAGTATTAAAAGCTGTTCCCCGACCGAAAAAAAATTCAACTTAATGAAGTCCATTCAGTTGATTTCGAATGGCTAAAAAGTGCGTAGAATAAGCTTTACTGGTAATGTGATGAATGAGAAATCCGCTTTCGCCGTTCGCATGGAGACTTGACTTATTGGTTACACAAGTAATATGAAAGTATACATGAAACAAGCGGCGCCAGTCTAATTTACACGAGACGGCTATTTAGTGAGATAGATAACCAGTGTAATTCACAAGTGACAGCCAATCAGTGAGGTTGGTAGCGCGTTTAATGTCCCCATGAAATGTATTTTTTTTAATGCAGTCCTTGAACAAAATGCACCCTGGTGTCCCATTTAACCTTATTTTCAATTTCGTTTTGCCATTGTCAAGGGTATTTTGGTGCCTATTTGGTTTTTATGCTCATGCGAATTTCCATATACATTAGCAAACGTGTGATGTCATTTCAGGCAGAAACCTCTATGCTACAACCAATTAAGCACAAAAAGTGACCAGAATGTTTGATATTTTGCTGTTGTCAATTTTCTTTTCGTTGGCGATTCGTTGTTGTGTCAGTTCCTCATAATTAGCCAATGAACAAACTTTTCTAACAATTGTTTTTAATGCGCAGATTGTTGGGTTCAAATTTGAACAGAAAACCCCTAAACTGAACAGTATCTTCCTGAAATGACATCACAGCAACATCGCCCTCAGTTGCCCGGAAAATCATGGAAAATGTTAAATGTTTTTAAT
Organism: Patiria miniata; assembly: GCF_015706575.1. Lineage (NCBI taxonomy): Eukaryota > Metazoa > Echinodermata > Asteroidea > Valvatida > Asterinidae > Patiria > Patiria miniata. Next base: position 25,760,996 of record NW_024037076.1, on the reverse strand, counting down.
AAAGAAGTGCACTTTTGAATGAATTTAACCAAAAAAGGAATGTCAAATGCCTTTCATACATTAAGAGGAGTAGAAAGTTGCACAAAATTAGTTTCTCAGTGAAAGTCATTCTATGGACACTTTAATTAACAAGTGACAGTCTTTCATTGACAGACTTAGGCAACTCTTATTCACAAGTAAAAATCAGTCAGTCGGGGAGTCAGTCAGTCAGTCAAAAGGGGTAAAAGAGGACTTTTGGCAGGCCTCTCTGAATGCATGACATGGTTGGCAAAAACAACGCGGGACGAACATTTGCCAGAGCGCTGTCTATCATCGTGCGACGATGGGTGATTTGCCGCGCATTATTAACAGGGGCTGAGTTTGAAAAGGTCGGTGATACGTCTGACCGCAATTATTCCGGAAGCATCTGTTCACTGGAAATTAAATGTAATAAACCTGTACTGAACGGTTTTCTCTTTGTTATTGCGGAAGTTCTAGTTTTTACAGCTGAATCATTGCACATTAATTTCGCACATTTTCTGCTGCATTAAATCAATAGGTGAGCTTAAAAAAATTATAAATCGTCTTCATTTCGTGTTTACAATCAAAATTAGTGCTCGCCCTAACCCTAAACCTAACCCTCGCCCAGTCTGAGACCCTAAGGTCACAATTAAGACAATGGGAAAGAGGTTCAACATGGTTGATTCACCTCTTATTTTTACGGCGCCCTCTACGACCAGTTATTGCAAATGCGCTAGTGCGATCATTATATAGAACAAATCGGCATAAACTATTTGGATGGCTTCGAACCTCATCATCTTAGAATCTTTACACTCCGTCTTTAATTCCGACCACAAAGAAATAAACCTGTCGGAGTAGCTTATTGTATATGTTTGAAATTCCTATTGAGTAAAGCTTTAAACGCACATCCGAACAATGGCGCCCTCTTGTGATCCTGTGGTCATGAAACTTTCAATGGAGATGTAATTATAAAGAGAATTGTCGGACGGCATGTTCAAGGTTAAACGTCTCTACAATGTCATATAATGTGTTGAGTGTGGCGTTAAATCTACACACCCCAGAAGACGAAGACATATCCGAAGACATCTCAATCATACCTCCCCGATGATGTCGTGTTCTCCGCTTGGCCTGGTTCGATTTCTTTCTGCTAGACTTGGCACAATTTGCCGTCTCGCCTTGCTAATGCACCGGGCCCCAAACAGTCCCCCAAGCAGAAGGCCGCGACCACCGTCCGTCAAAAAGAAAATACAGCATTCTCATCGGACTCCTTACCACAGACGAGCAGATCAAAGAAAGATAGAAGAAAAAAAACCACCCCCTAAATATATAGAGAAATCACTCGGGAGGAGTCACCATGGCAACGGCGCGCATCACCAAAACTCCCAGCGGCTGAGCATTGTGTTCTTGACGCCCTTTTGGGAGGGAAAATTGTCATTTGAATAAACTGCGCGCGAGTATATGAGTCTGAGCGATCGGGTTTGGTTTTGAATAACAACACCGGTCGTGCGCAGGGAACGCGGCCGTGTTGATCTTGCTAGGATCGGGAATTTCATAAACAGACAAGGATCAAGACCACTCGACCAAAAATCGGGCGGGTGAGGGCGCTTCAGAATGGCCACTTGACCCAGTTTCAAAGGTCGTCCCTTATTGTCGTCTGTCGTGTGTAGACGGTGCCATGGTTGTACCCGTAAAATGTAAACTTATCGTCTTATTCTGAATCTGTTGAAATATGTCGTATTTATGGAATAGTGTATTTAAGAGTTTAGGCTTTGTGTTTCATACAAACTTTCATGAATGTGAACCTTCGGTTAATGAATCCGAAGCGTGTTTAAAGGGCCAATGCAATGTAATATTTTGTAATGCAATCCTTGAAAATGCACCTTTGTGTGGACGTTAACCTTATTTTCAATTTTCGTTTTGCCACTTTAAAAGGTATTTTGGTTCCTTTTTAGTTTTTTGCTATGCGAACTTCCATATTCATGAGCAAAAGTGTGATGTTATTTCAGGCAGAAACCTCAATGTTGCAGCTATTTCATCACCAAACGTTTCCAGAGTATTGGATATTTTGCTGTTGTAATTTTTTTCTTTGGAGATTCCTTGTTGTGTCAGTACATGCAGGCATGGCAGTAGGCCAAAAAGCAAACTTTTCTTACAAAAGTTTTCAATGAACAAACTTTGGGGTTCACAATAGCGCCCTCCCTCAGTTGTCCGGAAAAGCATGGAATATGTTTAAATGTTTAAAGAAATGCACTTTTCAATAAAATAAACCAAAAAAGGATGTTAAATAGTTTTCATACATTTAAGAGGACTAGAAAGTTACACAAAATGCGCTCCTGAGAAAAATCCATTTCATGGACCCTTTATAGGTAGACCACTTATTCGTACTTCTGTCGTGTGCCGGTATCCCCAACACAAACAGATCCATAAATAAAATTGCACAGACGAGAAGGAATAAAACTTAACAACCCTTTTAGCATGAAGAACCCCCTTAACATCGATGCCGCTTTGCAAAATCCTTACTGTGCATTCCCCGGGTTGTACTTTGATCTTTGTTGTTTTAAGCTCAGTTAATTTCAATGACGATGCGATGTCTCGACAACCGAACCAGACTTTCTCATCAGTAAATGCTGTAAAAATCCGGTCCGTCAAAACACTGAAAGAACTTTATCACACCCTTTCTGATGTAACCCCCTTCGTTTCAAGAACGAATCGATTTGACAAGTTCTAGATTTCTGGAGTACGAACATGTCAGGGAGGGGGGGGACGGAGATGTGGGTAAGGCGATAAGAGCAGACCGACTGAAATATCTCATCCGTTGCTGGGGTCCTGTTGCTAGGGGCAACCGTCCTTCGATGGTGAGGCCGAAGGAAGACGTAGATTACTTTTAGTTCGCTCCGAACTGGATGTTTGACTTCGGCTAGTTGATGCCAGCGCAGTATCTGTGTTTATTAGTGTATAACGACACAGACAACTGGTCTATGGATAACATGGTTTCACGGCAATGGTTTCACGGACATGTTATCAGGTACATGCAATAGCTAAAGCAAGTTCAGCTGGTCCAGAACATACACATATTCTATCCATTTTGATTTAGAATGGCTGTATTCACTGGGAGTCTCTTCTCGCATCTGGTCTACGTAATGGGCCGGATTGAACCAGTTCATTGGTCTTAAGTTTTAGGCTGAATCCTATTCGGTAGCACTGCCCGGTTCTCTTCACAAGTCTTCAACCAGTCCCAATGCAAAAAAGGAACCAGACTATTTTTTCCTTCCAGTCTCGCTTTGGTTACGTTGATTTGAATGGGCAAAATCCAAATGGCCCCAACATGATAATGGTCTATAGGCATTGAATAGGCGAAGTTGGTGACATCACAGGTGAAAGTGGTCCAAGTAAAAATTCACACCTTTCTCTTAATTGATTGTATTTCTGGATCCATGGACCCAAATGGAATGGGGTAAATAGGAGTGGATTGAGAAATAGTTAGGCTTTAATGTAATATATAATTTCATTAAAAAAAAACAACCCATTAAACAGTTGTAATTATTTGTTTTCTGAATGTTGCACTTGTTTTGGGCACATTCTGTGTAGGACTATGAGTCTGTATATGCTGCGCTGCAAAAGCAAACCACATGGAAGTAATGGCTTCTATTATTTTCCAGAACACCTGACGGGTTAAACAAGGGGAGGGGGAAGGCGGCATCATTCCTGATCTCGGACTGTAAACTCATTACTTTCTTCATTTCCTCCTTCAGACTCTCTGTGCTTTTATTTCATTTCCCTCGTGGGGTTCACCCTCTTCTGCTCGTGGGTGAGACGCGGGGGCCGGCAGACCGAATGAAGCATTGACCGAAAAACACAACCGGGCACGTGTTCGTAAACTTGAGCGTCTCCCTTCATCCGTTAATTTAACTCGCCGACGAAGGCGGCCGAGTGAGAGTAGAATGGTTGACACATAGGTCTAAAAATAAAACAGTATTGAAAGATGGCATAGATGTGGAGCGCCCGGGTCCAATGGTTACTGTGTCCCACTCAACGTGCAATGGTACATTGCAAACCCTGATGGGGAACATGGCGTTTGTGTTCTTCGGCAAGACACTTTACTGCAATGATTTGAGGGAAGTCGGGTTGGCGCAGTGGTTACTTTCCTCGCCTTCCACCGCTATGGCCTGGGTGCGATTCCTGCCCTGATCCACATGTGGATTGGGTTTTCAGACCCTGTCTTATTCTTTGGGTTTTCCCCAGAATATTCTTCGGAGTTTTTCCTCCCACCTCTAAAACTGTATTTTCTTCATTGTCTTCACTTTACTGGTTTCTTCAGGCTATTGAGCTACACCTCTAGGGCACCTTTGAGAAATCCTTGATTTTATTACCAGAAAGAAATAAAATTATAAATTAATCAGGTAAATCGCCTTCCATAATAACTGTATTATTCAGTATCATATTTAAACAAATTAAGGCGGCATGACGTTGCGATCTCAACAAGATCTTTATCATATTTGGTAAAAATCGCTATGGCCTATAGGTGTGTATTATGGTCTAAGTCGTATTTAGAAAGAATTCAAAAAATTCAAAACCTCGTGAATTTCCTCTTCGTTTTTTTCTCTCTTTCAAAGGCGGACCCTTCGAAAATTTCAGGGACGTAGCTTCTGTTTCCATTTTTTTAAACGTGGATTTGCTATACAGAAATATGAAAGCCCTCGATGGTCCAAAAAATTCAGTTTTACTGAATATTGGTAGTCATAATCTGAAGTCTACACTGTGGGCTATTTGTTTTCAATTTGACGTCTCTGAAAAGGAAAGCACCTTTTCCCGTCGTCAATTGCAAATTGCCACTTTGGTGGTAAATTTGCGAGGAATGAGATTAAGGCCCGTCGCTCTTTCTTAGATCGAGCTGTAAATCCTCAAGGAATGAGTAAAGGACGGGTGAATCTGTCTCGTAACCTCGTCTAATGCCCCTAGGGCGTCATTTCAAGTTCGTTACTCACCAGTCAATCAAAAAATTAAGACGGAAATCGGTATGCTGGCTATTTTTTACGGCGCCGTGACGTACACACCACCTCGGGATCGTTCGCGGCTCCCGGTGCGAGAAAGATTGACAGATTTAACGTCTTTGCGCGACAGGTGTATAAAGAATATCAAGTCATCAAACCGCTTACTTGGAATTACTTCGGAGAAAATTAGCTTTCTTGCTGACCGGATATCTTTCAATCTGCGACGAATTATCGGACGCGCAGTGATAGACTTTATCGCAAAAATGTTCGTTGTCGAGGAAAAAGTGTCACTTTTAATGATGGAAAGTGCATGATCCTCACTAATACCAAGGAAATTGGTTGTCGTCAATATTTGTGAGACTATTGGCCAAAACAACACCAAACAGGGTTAGAAAATGATCAATTGCCGGACAAGGTAATCATCCACTTTATCTTGATTTTTAGTCGAAAACAACTCTCTATTTAGAGTCGTCACAACATATCATATCACTCTAGCGCCATGTTGATTTCTTACAACCATTGGCCGAAAAAGGGCTTCCCGAAATAAAATAAGTTTGAACTTTTAGCTTGAAACTGTATTTGTACGGTATTAAGTAATTAAATCTTAAAAGGGGGATGGGGCAAACCGGATTACATTATCACAGTAATATCAAAACTATTTTTTTGCTATACTTAGATGCAATTTTGTGATACTTGGGACAGCTTTGTTTTACCATATAAAACACCATAATATGATGGACCGTTTTATTGAATGAAATAATAATTTGGAATTACGCTTACCAATTTTGCTGAAATAATATCTTGTGTGCAAATACAGGGTGGATTAAAAACCACGAAACTGAGATATTACTGCTAATTGAAACAGAAGTAGGGCATATGTGAATCAAAGGGAGATATCCTCTGTTAGGGTTGAATCTCCCCTTTAAAATTACACCCTGATCATGTCCTTACATTCACGGTTGACTGAGCAGTGACCAATTTTATGAAAGGGTCTATTTAGAAAATTGCGCCACTTTTCATGGTGAAATCTTTTTTTCCCCACCTGCCTTGATTGGCAACCATAGCCTTTCACTAAGTGACAAATGACACCACAAAAACCACAATTGAAAAGTGGCGCAATTCTCTAAATATACCCTTTCATAAAATTGGTCGCTGCTCAGTCAACCGTGAATGTAATGACATGACCTGGGTGTCATTTTAAAGAGGAGATTCAACCCTTACAGAGGATATCTCGCTTTGATTCACATGTGCCCTACTTCTGTTCCAATTAGCAATAATATCTCGGTTTCGTTTTTTTTATCCACCCTGTATATCTTAAAATGCATGGGAAGTATTAAGTCTGTGTTCTTTTAATCCGAAGAAGAACCCTATCCTCTTACCTATATATTGGCAAATTATATTTTCATGCGTTGGAATTATAAGTTCACCTGCACAAGAACGGTCCCTTTAGTAAATGAACAACTCTGTTATGATTACAATCCCGGTCGGCTAGAGGGGTCAATCCGCTTTTTTTTTTAATCTGCACTTTTCTCTAACATGAATCCTGATTGGAGAGGTTAAGCGTGATGTAAGCTGTTGATTTGACCCGCACCGAGTAAGCCGTTTGGACTATTTCCCCCGGGATCTAAGGACCTATATCATGCTTCACCGGGCAATAGTGGGATGCAGTCGCCGTATACTCTTTCCGTATAACGCGGAGGGATACTTACACGAACATCTATCCGTGGTTGTGCCACTTTATACCGCTGATCCTGATGCACGCTCAATGAGTCACGTGCTGGAGATTAAATGATTAAATCGTACCAATTTCAACGGAAGTAGGCTATATTGTGGCACCGTTCAAGGGCCTGTGCATTTTACGTAAAGTCGGACACACGCAAAAACTTGCAGCCAGGGTTCAGTCGAAATATAGTTTATAAAATTGTATTGTTAATTTACTGAAGGTTGCGAATGTACAATGCAATAGGGTAACATTTGCGGGGGCACCTTTGGACACTCATTGCTCCCCAAAGGTAGTCAATAATTGCATCATTAAAAAAAAACTATACAATGTGGATTGCTGTGGTCCAATGATTACGGTGTTCGACTCGTGTTCCGTGGTACATGGGTTCGAATCCTGACCATATGGAAACATAGTGCTTGTGCTCTTGAGCAAGGCACTTTACTATTATTGCTTCGTCTTCGGATGGGACGCAAAGCCGTACGTCCTGTGTGTTGTGAAATGCACGTTAAAGAGCCCAGTAACACTTATCGCTAAGATAAGGTGTTTGCCCCGGTGTTTCTGGCAGTGGCTGTAATATGCGCCGCAGCACCTTGTATACCCTTATAAGTCGCTTCATAATGGGTCTCACATTTCTCATAAACTTTATTTACCTTTCGTCAAGAAAAGACATAATTACCAGCGCCTTGAGTACCTAATTGTTGGTAGATACGTGCGCTATATAAGACTCTTGTATTACTATTAATACAGTTTCCCTTAATGAATTCCTAGCGCTGGGAACGCGGTGTGTGCATGCCTTGATCGGGGCCGTTCCCTTAATAGCTAGGCCACCTTATTTCAGCAAAAGAATTTTAAGTATTGTATCGTAGGGTATTATAAGGTAACCCTTCGATCAAGACTTAAGTGACCATTTACTAGTAAGTTACAGTAACCCGATATTTTATCGTGTTCAAGGTTGCAACACGTGATCTAAATTTCAGCTGATCGTGAAAGCAGGGTTAATACAATTCCAAAATTACATAATAAATTTGATGTGGAATCGGCAGAATATCTCTAGACAGCTCAGATAGACTTTCGTTTTAGATATAGCGCCCTCTGTTGACACACTACCCACCCTTTCCAGCTTGGTGCCTCGATGGACGCGCTAACCGCTGCAGATCATAAAAAAGCTGTCCCCAACCAGTATAGACCTTAAGCTCGACCCCTAAGCTCGACCCCAGTTATAATGAATTGGCATATACGTTTTACGAGGTTACGTTTATAATTACCACGATAAATCTTTCGAATAACCATGAACTGTCGTCAATAGAGACAGGGACCAACGGCTTCATTATTGAGTGCACTCTGATATGGCATCATCCCCATCATGTTGTTTCCTTGTTATCATGTCTAACTGTGGTCGACGTATTCAATGTCATGTTCGTTTGCACGAACTCATAAAAATGCCGACACAAAATTAGCTGCAGCATTCTTTTTTCAAGATGTTTAACATCGGCACGCAAGGTCTGTTCAGGGGGTAGATTTCCACCGCAGCAACGGCAGAGTTTACTATGGAGATGATTACAAACCCATCAACTGTTCCGACAACGCGAAGCCCCGCACCAGGTGTTTTGTTCATTTCGTGTAATTCGCATCCTCTGATTTTTCCGTTTGCCGGCTTCTGTCTTGAAGTCTTATCTCTTTCTTCTCTCAATATCTCCAGACATTATTATTGTTTCATCTAATTGGTTAACGTCTTAGGATACTGAACCCATGGCTTCTTGCAAAATTGGATGTCTTCGATTGTCCCCAGATGGTTTCTTGATAACAGAATATGAGAAACAAATCCCTTCGGATTGACATCTAATTCTGACTGTCTGATCTAAACTTTAGTACGAATAAGAACGGTTTACAATTCTTGAACGACTTAATTTTCCACCCTATGTTCTCAATTCTTCTGAAAGTCCGCATAATTAATTCTATCGATCAGACAAAAAATGGCGGTCCTATGGGAGTAGCAGTTATTGAATCAAGGTAATCGGAATGTGAATAAAAACAGTCTGCAATTTTAAGTGAACTTTGGAATTTAATTTGCTATCCTCGGATATCGATTTGTCTGTAATATCTTGCCGGTTTTGTAAGATCGGAATCGGGTGAAGATGTGGATAATTTTGTTGTCTGTCTCTCTGTCGAGAAAAAAAAGATATTGAAACACTTAGAAGATTGATTGATCACCGACATTAAATAAGCAGTAGGTTTACACCTAGAGCCACCGTGGTGTATAATGAAAACAAAATTGGCCCCGCGACAGAGCTTCCGGAACGCAGGTCCGCGAGCGAAGCTTTGCTTACTCACCGGCGAACCTTAAAACGTACAATCCATCCGCGCCAAATCCATCATCCCAGGCCAAGGCATCTCCACTGACATTTTGGCGGGAATATATTTTGTTCTCCCGCCAAAAACGCGTCCCGCGGTCTCGCTTCTCACTCTGGTCTGGCGAGTTAAAAGAGATCAAGAGGACTAGTGTGTTCATCGACACATGCGCACAGGCGACGTGTGTATATATAATGCAAGAAACCCGTGTGACTTTCCTACCTCCATCTCTCTCTTTCTTTGTTTCAATCACGCACGGGGTTTAAGTCCTTGCCCGGAGGTTGAGTGGCCGCTAGATCTTGTCGGGAATAATTCTCCGTGGTTTTTTCTTCTTCTATGTATCATGATGCGGGGCAGTGCTTAAACGCTAACCGCGTTCTAATCATCGACGCGCGGGCTGTACAGATTTCCCAGCAGACAGGAGGGAGCTACCACAATCGCACCGGTCGTATACGGCGTTGGGGGAATCAGATACGGCTTGACAAGGGGGCCGAATCGCAACTGTTGTCCCTCCGAGGAACTGGATACTAACTCGTGGGATCTCGGAATGACAGAAACAGGACTGTGATCCCCCCATCTGTACCTTCTTTACCAGGGTTCTCCTTGACGGCAGTAAATACGCTGAAAATTGGATTGGGAAGATTGGAGGGATGGCCCGGAGTACGTAGGCCTATAGTCCCTTCATGATTGTGTGCGTGTGCTTGGCATGTTTGGCTCGATTGACTTGTTGAAGACGTTGGATGGAATGCTATATACAGGAAGCCCTTTTTCATGAGATAGAGTCGGTGGAACTCCATACACACGTCAGTCAGGTAGGAATGTACCTCGATTTGTACTGATAACACATGACGTCTGTATATCATTCATGTGACTCTCGACACTAAGTGCCTACATTCGTTCTACTTTTAGCAAGGCATTCGGTGCTTAAAACCAATACATTTGAAAACCTTATAATATATTATAAAGTGCTGGGCTGACAGCTTGTCAATTTGAAACCATTTTTAATTCGGGATTTCGGGGTCCGAGCCACACGGCAAGGCACCAGGTTAAACACCTGTATGAAACATCTTTATATCACATCGCCTCGTTTCCACAAATACTACTCATGCTCAATCCAATTGAACTTTATCTATGTCGTGGGGACGTAACACCAATAAAATACAATTATTGAAAAGCACATAAAATTAATGACGTATATCCTAATGTAATGATGTGTATCAATAGTGATCTCTTTCGTTCGCACCACTCTTTTTTTGCGTGAAAGAAGGAATTGGAAACGACATTTCGGAGAATTTCATCCAACAACTCCGCACGTGCTTCCACGTATAACCTTTCGCACTAAAGGTAAAGGTACCATTAGGTACAGTGAAGTCACGTATAGCCAGTATACGAAAGTTGCGTGCGCGGTAACGGTTCATAGCAATGAGCACGTGCTCGGTCTTCGTCTACTGATAATGCTATTTACCAACGGGTATGCTGTTTTCATATCCACTGTGGAGAATGTGTTGATCTTTATGGCGAATTGTTACGAATATTTTTAAAGGCAGAAAATATATTGGTTTTGTGCGTGTGTGTTTTTTTTTCTTGTTTTCATTCAATAGGGGACGTTGAAAAATAGAGAACAACAGGGTTCACAATTCTGAAAGGTCCACAATTCACGATCTTGTTCAAAACATATAGGAGGTCTTCCTAAAAACTTAAAAGAGGGACAATAGGGGGTCCACGATTGAAGGTGTTTACACACTTTGTTCACAGATGGCTTTACGATATAGAGGACAGACACACAAAGGTTGAACAAAAGATCCTTTCAGTCCTCGAGTGTTGGGTCATTTGTTGAAAACGGTCCTCGTTCTTACGGTTATGTGCTTATGGGAGAGTGTTATATTACAGGGACAAAGGGAAACGCAAAGCATTGTCCTCGAGCGTATAGAAATTCACGACTGTATGTGTATGTGTTCGGTTCCTAATTTAATTATCTTCGCATGGTACGAATACTTTGTTGTACTTTTTATCTTTTTGCACATAACTGATAATTGATGTGCAAAAAAGTACGCTGTTTTCGAACTCCATTGTGTGCAATATTGTAATCGTTTGGAAGAAAAAAAAAATCACGGGGTGACAAAAAACAAAAAAATGTTTTGGTTTTGTTTGGTTCTTCAATGAAGCTATCTCCAAACTTTCAATGATCACTCGCAATTCGTCTTTCATTGGATGAAAACCACCATACAAAATTGTCACCATATAATGCCTGTCTGTTGGTTATTGTGTTTATAGTACTGTAGTGGTTAACTAAAATCCTATGATGGTAACTAAAATCCTATAAACGTAGCCAAACCATAGATCGTCTCACGGATACCGCCATATTTTTTGTCACGTGGTAATCTCAGGCTGCAGTTCATTGAAAAGATGTCCCGTCATGCTCAGGATACAATGGCATGATGGGACGTATTTTCAATGAAGTTTCCCCGAGATTAAAGATGATATACAACATTTGCTTTTGCAGTAATTTTCAGAAATGGATGGATTTGGGGTTAAGTTTGTAATAGCAAATATTGTTACACTGACCTGTTTAAATGTTGTGTTCATAGATGCTTGATAAACCAAGGGCAAAAATGCTGTTCTTGTAGTCTGGTTCCCTGACCTACTTCAGACGAAACGGAGCAATTTATAGACGTCGGGGAATTATCAGGTCAGGGAACGAGACTAGCTGGCTCGCAACCGTCCATCGCGGATGTGTAACCGCTTGCAAGCAAAATGTGTGGACTAGCTAAATTTGGTAAATTGGTGGCAGTATTTGAAGAAAAAAAATCCCTTTTTTTCAAACGATGGTCTGCCGACCATCGTTAGAAATTGATACAAAAAATCCACTTTTCTTGAAAATGACAGCACACCAGGTGCCATGATTTCACAGGATGCTTGACACTATTACTGACTTACAGTCAAGTAAGGCATTTTGTAATAATTGGGTAGTTTTGTTTTTGATGTTTGCAAATGTTGTATATTACCTTTAACTTCACGTGAAAATATTTCCTGTCATGCTCAGTTTGCGAAAGCATCACGGGACGAATTTTCTGCGAAATGCCCCCCTGAGCCTTACCGCGTTACCACAAAAGATGGCGGTATCCAGGTAACGCTGGCAGAGCCAACATTAATCCAAAATTAACTCATCCATGGCGAGCTTACATTGCTCATGCCTGACTACACGGTTGACATTCGGAGTCAATATTCCTGTCATATTTGTTCGTTAATTATTAAAGAGCTAATTCGGGAGTTTTTGTTGAATCTGTAGTTCACCCATCAAAAATGCATGAGCAGCCGCGCTCAGCCCGCAATGCGAGATCGTCAGCCTGACGCGGGCTTGACAGCGAATTACGATGACATTAAGGGCGAAAAGTAGCGCATTATTGCATTATTTAATCAAATTTCTGGCATTTTCAAATTTAGATCTGAATAAAAATTTCAAAACTTAAAAAATAGGTATAAGCCAACCATTGGCCTATACAGTCAAACACTTACACATCTTTTAATGGTGTCCTGGCCTACATCTTTTTATGGTGCCCTGGCCTACACCGCGTTATTTCGAAGTTTTTTTTTTTTTGTTAGGCAAATTAGGACCAAGTTATGGGGACTTTCTGTTGTCCCCACAGCATTTTCGGTCCCCGCAAATACCTCGTACAGACGAGTGTATGTCCCCACAACTACGGAACAAGAGTGTGGGTTCATGTTACTGTGTTTTACATAACATACTCTACATGTTGAAAGTACCATCATGTTTCGACTTCATTTAATCGATACGTAGAAAAATAGAAAGAAATATTAGTTTTTAGACGATACATAGTTGCAATGCATGTGTTATGGCTTTGATGCATTAACTGCACCAACATTAACAACAGCTTATATACTCATAACATATTCTTGTGGTATTTACGTCGATTTTATAGACAATAGAATGTCGTGTCTGGCCACATGAATTTGAAATTTTCGAATGTTCACGATTTCTGTCAAAAAAGGTAATGTGTACTGACAAGATGGCGCCTTCAATACAACGGTGCTATTATTCACAACAGGAGCATGGATCTAGGTCAGTGACCCAAAGCATTTTGGCGGGAACTCAGCTTTCCCGCCACATGGAGTCGAGCTACCCTTAATAACCGGACGCTGTCGTGCATATGCTACCCACCCTATACTTTATGTGTTCTAGCTACCACCGAGTGTTAAGTTACCATCCAGATTTTGTTGATAGCATTTCCTCGATTTTTGAGAGGATGCGAATCGATACCAGTCTCTTCTCAGGCGGGTCTTGTGGCTCCTATACTTTCCAGGATTTGAACAAAGAGACGAAGGTAAAACCTGACTCCATGGACAGCATTTCACTAATAGTATCCTGGCCCGGAACAGTCTGTCTACCTAAAGTTAAAGGCGTGTGGGTTGAATGCCTATTGAATTATATGGCGGGTCACCTGTCTGGTACCTAGACGACAGATGACCACTGTATGTAGTGCATGTCGATTATGCCTGCTGAATGGTAGATTGAAAGTGGGCAGGGCATTATAAGTAGAGGGTAACAGCTAGTAATTTAGAATTGGCATACAACAACACTATTATTTTTTCACATCTCTTCCATTTTTAAGTCCATTTTCATGGGTTCCAGTATAATTTTCTTTGTGGTCACTTTTTATGCATTACTTTTGCTGTTTGCCCGTTAGTTGATGCTGTCAACACTGTAGAGTTATTTGAATCATTCAGGGTATCTTTATTGGAAAATCCTTATCCTTCTTATTACTATCGGCCTAACCAAATCACATAATGTTTTGAACACAGAAAATATCTGCTGAATACAAACTGTTTACTCGATGTATATTCATTGTTATTGGTTATTAGCTAAAGTGCTGAGCATTTAATATGACTTAGCCGTGAGCTTTTGCTTACCACCTAAATTTGCTGAGCAGTTATTTTCTGCGTATCATATCCATGGCATTTAGCCGTGAATGTGAATGAAATTACACGAATTTTACAAGATCAAAATCACCGTAAGAAAACGCTGTTTAGTTTATAAATAGTGCCTAGATTTTGTAATTACAAATGCGGTAAACCAGGACTGCTGGTTATAATATAATATTCCACTGAGACCAGCTCGACAATGGCACGCGCTTCGACGAGTTAATTCACATTTCTATACTTGATTACTTCTTCGCGACTTCTGGAAAGATTTTTTTTATGTTCCTCAAAAAAAAAAGGGAAAAAAGGTTGTGCCTAATGGGTATTTTTTGTTCTCGACGCTAACGCGCCGTACGTCGCTGACGCCGATAAGTACTGCCGTGGGGACTCCGTGGCGCTTTTTGCAACGTACAAAATGACTTTACGTGTTTACGATGAATTTCATCGGGTGATGTTACACCTTGGTTCACTTGATACTTGATATCTCATTTCTGGATGTTGCTGTTCTTGTAAGACCGCAGTCATCATGGGATTAAGTGTAATTGTAGAGCTTTGTGCAGTCACGGAGCCTACGGAGGCCATATTGGTCTAGTTCCACAAAGGCAAAAGCAGTTTCCACATCGCTGTTCAATGAAAGGAGATCGGTACCAGCCTGGACTTTTGCTTTACAGAACCACCTCGTCACCAGGGCTTACTGTATTTTCAACCTCGTTTCCGATAGATGGGAACTTGCTTCCTGTATCCTGATTCGATGGCGCAATTAGCAGGTAATGGATTTATATCGTGTACTTGGTGTTATTATTTCAACGTGTATTAGGCCTACGTGTTTTGACGTTCATCGTAATTATGACGTCAAGACCTCAAAAAGAATACTTTGCTTTCCAATATGCTCATATTAATATGAAATGTGCATATGGGCTAAATAAGATTGTAACATTTTAACTTTGAAAAAACTGGTGTCTTCGTAACTCACTCCGCGACGAATTGATTCTGTTTTTGCCCCAGACTTACAAAAACAAACGCTGATGTAAAGCACGGGCAGGCACCAGACTATTCCTCATTTGCATACGTATTCAACAATTTTGGGATATGCAAAATGATCCAATACCAGGGTGGGGTAGCAGGTAGTGGTGGGAGCGTACTGCTCGACACCCTGGGAACGAGGTTGTTACAGAACTAATTCAATGACACGCAGCCAAAAGTGTTTGCTGACCCCGATTATGAACGAAGAGCCTCCACAGAGCGCCCTCACTGTGGGCAGGGTTTGTTGTTTAAATTCAGTGACAATTAAAGTACAAAGCGTCTGCTAATTCTGTCAGAATTTTTTTTTTCTTTATTTTTTAACGGGACATTACTACAAATACGCCGACATCACATTAACCGTAACGAAAAGTGCGCTGTACCTAATTTAGAGCATACACTATGCAGGTGAATCAATGATGTTACATACAGCCACTTAAGCATTTTAATGCCATGCAAATTCCGCTCCGTCGATTGCAATTAGCGAAGTCGGCAATCAGTCTAAGGCGTTGTCATGACTCGCTAATGTTTTCATTAGACACGCCTGGAAATCATCCACGAATCTTTGGTCTAAATTCATGAAAGCGATCGCAGCATTTCGTGGACCACCGCCCGCGCATTCCTCTCGCTTCATAATCCAAGCGGTTTCCCCGTGCGACCGTACTATTTTTTTCCCATTACATTACCGGCACATTGCACATTTTCTACCCCCCCCTCCCCCTCCCCCCCCTCCCCCCCCCCCCCCCCCCCCCCCCTCCCCACCAACCACTGTTCAGACGACATAAACAATAATCATTTCTTCCTGGTTGCATATACTGGAGTATCCTAGCACTATACAACACCCGTGATTTTTTATTTTTATGATGTATTGTCTTGTGGCCCCTGGGGGAGAATATGCACTCCTTCAGGCCGAAGCAGAGCGCGCTCGATCGGACAGCGCGAATCAGAAAGTACGCGCACGTACCCACTCGTTCCGCTTCACCTGTAATATCAGTTGCGTTTTTCCCCTGACATTGTTGGCATACATTATAACGTGCATCAAATGTCTGGAAACAGATTCGGATGAATGTTTGAATGGTGCAATATGACGCCTAAGACCTGCGTGAACTAGGCCGGAATAATCCTTCTGAATGGTAGTGATATGGTACGTTTGGAACATTATGTCTGTGTGGATGCATGTGGATTATGTTACAGTATAGCGAACATGGAGTATTGTGTATTTAATTGATAAAAGTGCCGTGTTAAAGGAATGCTGAACCACATATTGTGACCAGGGGTGTGAAATCTCAGCTTTAAAGCTGATTTCAGCTTTTTTTTGTTTTGGATTTCAGCTTTTTTTCAGCTTTTCCCTCACTTGCTGTGTACAAAAGTATAGGAGATTTCCAGAATTCAGCTTTTTTACACCTTTTTAAGCTGTTTTCAGCTTTTTTTGTCATTGGTCACTCACACCCCTGTGTGACGGACTAAGAATGCTTAAATTGAAAATGAAAAAAAAGTTACATTCAAAACATTCAATAACATGAGTCAATGGGCAATTAACGTTAAAAAATGAATGTTGAATGTGGACTTTGTTTTAAAAGAAGTCATAGCCAAACTTTATTTTATTATTGTTTTGAATAACGTTTAGTTATTATTAGATATGTTTATTCAGGTATATATTAACAAATATATTTGTTTTGACATTTAACACCTCTTTCCAAGGGTATAATTGTCTTCATTTCAAACTCTATCTTCAATAATGAATCATAGGAAGGTATATCTGGTCTGTCCATACTCTGGTTTACATGTTTGAGAACGAGGTTGGATATCAGATTGTTTTGTCTTCGTGAACGAATATCTCGAACGTGGTTGTTTTAAGAACATTTGGCACGTTGCTTTGATCCCCGAAAGCATGTCTCGTGCTGCGATTCGCGCGTTATTTTTAATAGGTTAAGGGTGCCGTCCGGTGTAGGTTTTCTTACACCTGACGCTTGAGGGCTCCTCTCAACCTCAGCCAGTGTGGCCGAACGGGAATCTCAACACCTACTCGGCCAGGTCGGTGTTCAAGTTAAAGGGGTGACTGGTACACTTTCATTCATCATGACTGGGTACATAATGTCACCACTAGTTCTCGCAAAATGGAGACACCTTTTGCCAAAAACGGTTGTACCTTTAATAGGGAGATCAGGTAGATTAAGGAGACATTTGAATGTCTCCTTAATGTTTCAAGTCCTATTTCTATAGGGTTAACTTTCATGTCGCAAATAGCCTAAATCGATTACTCATGATGTAAAACCCACATTTACAAAGTCTGGTGACGGTAGGTTAAGTGTAGGTTAGGGTTAATTAAGTGTAATTAAAGTTCGGATTTTTCGGTGCACAAGTCTGTGGGATTGTCTGTCAAAGGTACCGTTCCCATAATTAATAATCATTTTGTATACCTCTTCGTTATTTTTAGAGTAGCCCTAATTGATTTTAATAATTTGAAGTGTAATAATTACCCTGGATAGGACATTTGGGAGACATCCTCATCGACATCCTTTCTCATCGAATTTCGGTATGTTTACTAAACCACGAGCAACAAATATAATCTAATTGCGACAGTAAAATTGTGCCTCTAAAGGGGGGCTGTGACATTAGGGAGACATGAAAATGTCTCCTAATGACCGATGTCTCCCATGGTGCGAAGAAATTACGATAACGTGTCTCCTTAATGGTACCATTACACGAATAATATTAATGACTTTTAATTATAAATGTAACCAGATTCTTTTCCCCAATACTTCCTGTCTGTTCTAATTGCTCTGTGAATGCGCTTTTTTTCCGTGGGTGTATACGACAACTCAAAGAGATACCTGCTTTTCGGCTTAAGGAGATCCAATCAGTAAACGATGTTTTGCTGCATTTCATTGGGGACCCAGTGTCTATTTGTGCAGCTGTCCGAGCCAGGAATATCTCTCTACAGTATACTGCTATCATGCGGGGATGAAGATCCGTCAGAATGAAAGCATGCTGATCATTTATGTTTTGCTCATGTTTTGAGCGTTGATGGAGGACACCGAGTGGTCGCAATATATAGCCACGTGTTTAAACCATTTCAAAATTTGTTGAGGAATGATTATACATCCGTGTTTACACGTGAATATCATTGCATATAGTTCAGGGGACTTCTGCAACTTTCTATTAATTTGTACAAATCGTTAATCAAACCGAGTGACATTATTCCTGGTACTCCTAACCCTGGTTTGTTCAGGTGATCCCGACGGTACACGGCGAAGGCGTTCTTGGTAATCAAAATGTATGCGCAAGCATTATGCTCTGTTGACTCGAGTAATGAAGTATTTACACAAGTTGGGTGGCATATCTGGGGATCCTTAGTTACGGGATGAATGGTAAAGGCCGTAACGGGCAACTGGGAACGAAAAAAGTGTCTGTAGTCTCCATGATAAAGAAATGTCAACGTGTGTGCTAACAAGAAGTCAAATTGTGAATATACTTAACGGCATTGTATGAGACCTAAATCTAAAAGTGACGAGGGATAAAATTGCACTGCCTAGTCAAACACAAATAATAGCTGTGAGGAAAAAAAATAAGGACCGAAAAAACTCATATCTCGATCCAATCTGTCAGTCAAGTAATCTTAAATTGCCTGCAGTCCCGAAGCTCAGGCCTCCCTCCCCCGCGACTCTTTTGAATGAAACCTCTTCATCGTCATCATCAGCGAACGAGCGAACCCCGCATTCAAATATTGGCCCAGCTTTTTTTTCCTTCTTCAAAAAGGGATGACCAAATACTTGTGAGTGTTCGCGTCAAACTGCGATTCCCTTCATTGTAAAACCCACACTCGTCGGAGCATTGTCAATATACGCGCCGACCAATATACCGACCAAAGAAAAAGTTTAATAGGATGACTTCGAAACGTGCAAAGACTCTTACGCTACCCCCTCAACCGCCATTGTCGGCCCGTACACCGGAACGGTGTACTTTGGGTCTTGGGTAAATATACAGCGCGGGGACCGGCAGGACTGCAGATGATGTACCCATAAAGCGGAATGTTTTGTCTGATGTGGACAGGGTATAATAGTCATGGACTCTGCCTGTCGAGAGAGTCTGTGGTAATATAGTCACAGCGTGCTTGGATTCCCGGATCATGCGAGGCGAGCCTATTGGCAAAGGGCTAGGGGTGAACTCTTCCTTGGCGAGCCAACTTGGATGCCACGACTATTATACAAGGATGGCGATGATCGGTTAAAATATTTTCCCTCGGATCTTGAGATATTGGAGTCGACATCGTCGTGACCTTATGTGTGTAATGATATGCCTCCCGCTGCCTCTGATTTTGAGTCTGGAAAAAAAGAGAGTTAAATCTGGCATCTTTCTGACTTCAGCCCGCTCCAGGACCCCTCTTTGACTTACTCGAGCACTGACGTTTTGAACCTCACTCCATTTAGTGACAAGGAAACGCAACGGCAAAGTAAGTGTTTCGGCTTATGGACGATTCTGAGATTGATGGTTACAATCGGACACCAATTCGTATAGTTTTAAGCCCTGTTATTGCAACCAGTTCATTGAGCTTTCAGGTGTTTGATATGAAGGGGGGGGGGGGGGGTTGAGTGAAGGTGTGCTAAAAAGGCACGCCTTGCTAGGGGGTCCAGGGGCTCCCCCCCCCCGGAAAATTTTGAAATCTACGACGCTTTCTCCTGCATTCTAAGGCAATTTTAATATAAATTTAAGATTTTTAGTATTCCATTTAGTATTTTTGCTCCATTTTACCAGTATCATAACTTTAGTCAGCGGCTAAACGGGAGGGGGGGGGAGGGCAACCCCCCCCCCCCCAGATTCGCTACTGTAAACGGTCAATAAATTTGAGTATATGTTTTCGGTCTCTGTCAATGAAGATTTTATCCGTTCTATTTTTTCATGTAATTTAGATGCGGAGCTTGTGAACTTTCGTTTTTTTTATGTCGACATTTAAACAACAAACATAAATCCATTTGTGTTGTCCACGGCTATTTTATGAAACTCCGTCAAAACCTTTCGGTTCTGGTATTGGCCACGAGTAACTGTCATTGGCAACGTGCGTATATTGCTTTTACACTACTAGCCGGCCAACCCCAATTCAAAAATTAATTGCATGATCATAATAGCATTTTTTGGTTACAAATTCATCCCATGCACTTGTGGTAGTTGAATTCCGGATGAATAAACGCCGCTTGACATACTTGTGTCCCGAAATGATTGAGAGCCATACATCACGATATTCATAATCTGAACGTCAACTTCTCCGTTCAGTTCAACTCGATGAATCAGCCTCTCCATGTGCCCATGTTGTTGCGAGACCCTCAATATTGACTCGGGTATGAGTTCCTTCCCAACTCGCCGCGTGCTTGACTTGTCATTTCGATTAAAATTCATCGCGCACCGACAATCAGTTTCTCCCGTCAGTGAGAAGGGAAGGGTTTTGACAAGTTGTACTGGATGTCCCTGTGGAGCCCAATAACGGGCAATAATACGTATTATCTCGGGTATGTACAGCGGCCCGTTCTGGTCGAGGAGAGGACTCGGATGCGGTTCCCTATCCAACACGGTCGTATTTTGGCTTCCCGCGCCTTCCTGGTTGAAAAAAAAATCGATGTTTTTTGCGCAGGAGAAATGGGAGGAAATATCCGGTGTTGTCCTCAAATGCCAAAGCTGTCAGCCCCTTGGTACTTGGCCATGTCGGATCTCAGATTATAGAGTGTTTTTTTTTTGAAGTCTTGTTGTCACAACGATCCCTGGGAGTTGTTTTCATACCAGGACAGAGGAACGTTAAAAATTGACAGAGGACGAGTTGGAGTACTTTTTGAGGGGTTCTTTTCCTGACAAGTGCCGCCCGGAGATTAAAACGGCAACAGAAATTGCAAAAGCCGCCCTCTGAGTCCCCCCCCCCCTTGATCATGCCCTTCCTTTCATTTTTATTAAAAAGCTCAAAATTGGAAGTTGTACAAAGTGTTGTTGCAATCCTCGTTCGTACGCGTGCACTTTTTTCCTACAAATACACTAGAACTCCGTGAAAGCTATACTCGACTAGGACACGAAGGCTGTGGAACCCACACTATAGCCTGTTTTCCAAAGTTCAAACACATATGAATTTCAAAGTAACCTTTTATAATATTTCTTGTCCCACTATTCTTTTGTCAGCATATATTTCCACTTGTACTCCAAGTTTACATCGCCAAAAGAATTATAGCTGTCGAAGTAACTTTTACACTGTGTTCCTCATCACTGGTTTAGGGAATCTAAGCACTGTAGCAATTTTTGATGGTTAACCTTCCTATTAAACCTTTTACAGAAGGAGTCTCACAATAGCGTCGTTATTTTATGAAAATTGAACAGACAGTGCTGTGCGAGGGACAAAAGCACAAGCTTGCTCGGTGGAACTCGAACCCCCGACCTCTTGCTTTTAAAACTCATACAGACATCTGAACTACTCGACCACTGAGCTGGCCTGGGTCCATCATACCCCCTAGCCTCTGCTGAAGTGACCCCGGTTCGATTCGCGCCTGCTTTTCTAATATTCCTTACTTGATTGGCTTGTTTTTTTAGCCGAGTAAAAAGTTGAGATTTCCTCGAACGCTTTACAACGGACATTAATTTCCTTCACTGTCTTCTCTCGAACGGGATTATTGGCTGCATTGTTGTAATGTACACGGACGAAATACATGATTAAAGGGGCAATCCTTGAAAATGCACCTTTGTGTCCCATTTAACCTTATTTTTCAAGTTTCGTTTTGCCATTTTCAAAGGTATTTCGGTGCCTTTTTTTGTTTTTAAGCTAATGCAAATTTCCATATTCATGAGCAAATGTGTGATGTCATTTCGGGCAGAAACCTCAATGTTGCAGAGTATTTCAACACAAAAATTTGCCAGAATTTTGGATATGTTTTTGTTGTGCACATTTTCGTTCTCTTGTGATTCGTTGTGGTGTCAGTACAAGTAAGCCAATCAGCAAACGTTTCTCACAATTCTTTTCATTTAACACATTTTTAGGTTCACAATTTGCACAGAAAACCACTAAACTGAACAGTGTCTTACTGAAACGATATCACAGCAACAGCGCCCTCAGTTGTCCAATAAAACGTGAACATTTTAAATGTTTAAAGGAGTGCGCTTTCCAATAAAATTAACCAAAAAGGGATGTCAAATAGTTTCCATACACTAAAAGGAGTAGAAAGGTGTACGAAATATGTTCCCAAGTAAGAATAATGTCATGGGCCCTTTAAATGATCAAAATTATGGCTTGAAATTGAAGTAATATTGCATTATCGCGGCAACATGATGCCAAACCAAGGAGAGCTTTATCGATGCACGTTCTCGGGAAAAAAAAATCTTATGCCAACCTAACTGTTAATAATTGGCCATTCGTCCTTGCAACTAACTTGCCCCGCGTATAACGGGTCGATGGGTGACCAAAAAAAAGAGCAATTGTATGCCGAAAAAAAGTAGACTGGAACAACAACAAACAGTCCTTGTGATTTTTACAAAATGATTTGCTCAGAATGTCAAAGACGAACACGCACCGAAGGCCTGTTCTTCTGAAACCACTTTTGACATGTTGACACAACTCAGCCATGCCTGATAAATACAAATACATCACATAGTGATAGTGAATAACATAGTGATAAAAAAATATCAATAACACGGTGATAGTCAATAACATAATGTAGTCACCAACATGATTCGGTTGACTACAGTACACATTGTGTGTCTTTCCATTGGCCGGTTGTTTATAATGACATGCAGTCACTCATATGTTTAAAGTAACCGTGCCTCCGTGTTAGTGGCAATATTGAATTTATCGAATCGATTCCGAGTTCTACTTGCCCTTTGACCCTGTTCAAACGTCCCTTCGAGACTCCGAACGAATTAACTTATTTCGAAGATTTGTATTGAGTTCGACGTCTGAAACAGTTACGGAGCATTATTGACGAATACAATTTTTGTTTTACTATAGCATTACGTTGTTTTACGGAACAAAATGGCGTAGGGAAATAAATTTGATATTTAATTGTAAAAAATAAATATATGTTGACTGTTGTGGACATCTCTAGATCATCTATTTCAGACTTGTCAAGGAATAGTACATTAAAGCATTAAGTTTGCCTGTCTGAAAAGAAACTCTGTTTAGCACGAAATGTGTTTATGTATAGCTCTTAAAGTGTGCGGCAATCTTCATATTTGGAGACTTAGCAAAACGTATTTATTTCGGGTAGAGACTAAGCAAAACGTATTTATTTCGGGTAGAAAATATTCTCATTGAATTGTTGGAATGGTATGTTGATTTCCATATTATTATTGAAGCCACTTATGATGCACCTATGTATACCTTTGTGGTAGATGACCACCTATGGTGGTCACAGCAGGCAAAATCTCATTCATGTTTTTGTTTCCAATCGATGGCTGCTATTGCAGAGGAAATCGAAAGGGTCTGAAGATGATGACGATAGCAACTCGTCCTTCGCCTCTTGTCATTGTGTGAAGAAATCTCGTCATTGTGTGGTGAGGGCATTTGTCCCCCAGGGGAGTCAAGGAACAATCGTCAACGAAGGGGAGGGACGCGCGTGTCACGTCCTTGGGCAGAAACCTCCCGCGGGGCTCCAGACAGAAATAATCTTCCGCAGTCAATGCCCTCGGAACATCGCATGCTCATCAATGTTTTGCCTCCGGCTTGACCTTTTGGTTCTCAACCGCATCAACTCACGCTGCGAATAGAAAGATCAAAAGTGGAGATATAGCCGATTGTTCAACCAACCTTCTCTCTCTCTCTGTGACATTGGTTTCAATCCTCATCTTCTGTGCGCATTTTCATCATTTATCTGTTCATCCTTCCTCATCTCAAATCTGTCGTCATGGTTCAGTCCTTCGGTTTTTTGGTCTCAACACATGATGTGGTCCACATCAACTCATACTGCAAACAGAAAGATCATAACTGGAGATATGACCGATTCTCTCAAGCAAAGTTCTCTCTCTCTCTATGTAACATTGGTTACAATCCTCATCTTCTGAGCGCATCCTTTCTCATCCCAACTCTGTCGTCATGGTCCAGTGCTTAGATGTTTGTTCGCCTTTACTCATTTTTAGAAACGTCTGTTTGTACTGTACTCTTCGTAATCCGTGTGTTGACTAGGCTTCGCTTACTTGAACAGCTCATTATCAATTTTTAGTCACAATACTCATCTGAGATCTCTTGCACCCCCACATATGAACCCGACTGGTCCGAAATACCCAAGAAAAGTGATAAGGGGACACAGGTGTATGTAAATGAAAATATATCAATGAACATGTTAAGGTTTTTAAAACTAAATGCTGAGCAGAAATGCTGAGCATGGTATTATGCCAGTATTATGCCATAGTGCTGTGGCCTCGTGGTTAAGGGCATTGGATTCGTGGTCTGCGGGTAAAGCTGCAGGTTGTGGGTTCGAGTCCAGCCTGGGGTTTATGGTGCGTGTGCCCTTGGGCAAGGCACTTTGTCACTCATTGCTTCTCTCCACTTAGGAGTAAATGGGTACCTATGAGGTCAGAGATGGTTATTGTGATCGAATTAGCGTCCTTGCCCCTTACAGGCTGCATCGAGCTGTATACTCCCAAGGGAGCTGAGATGGTATTTGGAATGATTATTTGGCCCAATGATTAGGGGTAATAATAATGTAAAGCGCTTTGATCATAGTTAAAAGTGCTATAACCTGTTATTATTATTACGGAACGGTTTTCCATTGTCGGAATTCCCTCTAGATTATGCACTTAATCTTCAGTAATTCACTGTCGCAGTTTGAAGTTTCCCTTGACTCTTTTCCAAGCACAAAGCAGCGCAGTAACATGAGAACTTATGTCAGCGAGAGTGGCTTTTCAATTTCTGCCGTTACCGCCACCCTCAATACTTTTAAGATATTGTTGAAAGCCATGAAACGAAAACACGTCTGTGATACAGTTGAGATATCTATTGCATTTGGCCCTTAAAAATTATGTTATATATACGCATACGCAAACAAGCAACAAGTATTTCACATTCATTTTGGTTTAAATACAGGGTGATTCAGAATGATCTGGACCCAAGTTCACCATTTGTTTGTGGCAAAAGAGTGCATTGAGAAACAAACTGAGTGTTTCATATGAATGGTTATTACCCTGTCTTCCACAGGAATTTAGAATTTTTGAAATTAGTGGCTGCGGTGAGGAGTTATGCCATTTTTATTGAAGTGGCTCATTTTCCAGTCTGCACACGGAATTGGTTTGGCCTTTTTTAAATGTGTCAATAACTTCAAGTCACTGACTTGTTATTGCACTGCTTCACATCGGTACTCGATTTCAATAAATTGGAACCATGGAACCGTGGTCAGAGTGTTTTAAGCGTCTGTTCTTTGCTAGCACTTTTCTTCAAAATGGTTCAATGGATATGCATGAAACTTTCACCAAATATGTCCCAAATACCAGCCTATAACATATCTCATTTGCACTTGTTTTGATAACTGCTACATGGGTCCGGATCATTATGACTCACCCTGTACAGGATACGAAATTATGACTGTGCGGCCCAATGCTTGCCTTTGATCGGCGCTTGTATGAAGTGTATATACCTTTGTGTTCACCGCTAGCTATTTTATCCCGTTTACAAGTTAACGTTTACGTGAGAATATTGACAAGCAATTGTCATCACATTGTTCACGGTGAGTGACCAGCCTTTTCTGACTCGCTGTCGTACGGGGAGCTAGTATCACCTCATAACCCAAAATCAAACCCGGATTTTCGGAGGTTAGTAACTTCAGTGCATAGAGCATGCTGTAGTCAGTTCGTTGCCAGGAATTTTGTGTCGTTTTCTGACATGCGTGCGTGGGAAGGGAGGATAGATTAGTGTAGCAGTTGACCGTCGCGTGGGTGGTGAGTGTCGGATTTCCGTCGATCTTCTTTCTCTAATAAAAGAAACGATTTATCAAAAGAAATGAAAAACATGTTTATTGTTCTCGATATCCAGGGAATACCCTTCCATGTTATTACATGTGTGTATGTTCAAAATCATGGATTTATTTAACATATATTTTTTTGTGGAGGGGAGAGGGTGTTTTTGTCTGTGGGGAAATCATGAGTTGTGAGTCCAGAGTGAACTGCCCGGTACCAACAAAAAACATAGCCCGAGCACATGAATGATGCCCTGGGAAAGTTTAAAATCATTTTTTTCTTCTTTTTCATTTGCCTCCAAAGACAGTTAAGACAGTATTTGAAGACAGAAAATATCCGATTGGGGTGTAGCAACCAAAACAATGTAGTAAAAACAGTGTGATTTAAGTGTATAATAATGCATCACAAAAGGAACACAGTGGGGAAGATTACTTTAAATGGGTGATCTGGGATAGCAGCTTGTCTTATCTACTCCGCGCACGCACGGCAGAGGGCAGCAAACATGAGCAACCGGTGGTATCCCCGATCGAAACTTCATGGGCTAAAAGGTGATCTACGTGCTCATAACTCAAAATAAGTCCTTCCTGTCTTTCACTTGGGTTCGAATTTTGATGCATTGATCAAGAATGATGGTGAGAGAGAGTTGGTCGTGGTAAAATTCACAGCTAAAAAAGGCTTACGAATCAATATGAAGCAATTAGGAAACGATAACTGGCGCATATAACGACGTCATAACAAGGGGCTTATGGGAAGCTGGTTTAAGCCGGTGCAATTGTTCAGGAAGTCTTGGGCATAATCTCGTCTTGTTTGACGACAGTAATGTGCCTCTTCAACACTCTGAGGTGTGCCGAACCGTTAAATGCGGGAATCGACTCTAAGCCGAGTATCGATTTGGCACAACTCGAGTTACGTAACCGGCACCGCGCGTCCTTCGCTGCGGTATCGGTGTACGCACGCGGTGCACGGTATTGGGTCGTGCTTTAATCATGGTTTAATCTTTCGGAATTGTTTAATGCAGCGTGTAAAATCCCAACTGTCAGTACCTTTTGGACCTGCTGAGGCCTGCGAATCATTCCTTGGCCTGTGAGCGAACATGTGGAGAATTGCACGGATACATTGAGACAATGTTCATAGCTCCTGATGTACTTGTTTCGTCCAAGGATCGTTGTGGATGTATACCGATTCTTTAACATGTGGTTCTCATCGTCGACTATGAGGTGCATGCTGATACACACCAATTGCCTTTCCTGCAAGAACTTCCTTTAACCATGGAGCTTTGAAAAGGTTGGTATACTAATTCCACCTCCATGGTATTTCCGGGTTATTACAGAATTTCCATGTGCAATATGCAGTCATCGCAAGGAAGCTCCACGGGTATGTTATTGTCGAAAAGACAGTAGTGTCAATAAGGCTCGTATATCATGCTTGCAAAACATTAGCTGTACGCCAAAAAAATATCATAGGAAGCACATGTATCTTTTTGAATCCAAGTGTAGCTCCGTGAACTAATAGTAGGTCTGCTTTGCTTTAACTAAGCTTTACATGTCGGTGACTGCTCTATGTTCCGACATCCCTATGTTCTGACACCCCTATGTTCCGACAAGTTCAACCAGTTAAGGTTAGAGTTAAGAACATGAGCAGTCGGAACATAGGTGTGTAACCTACGGTCAATACACAACCTATTTGATCGAAGTTTGCCGTACATATATGTGGGACTATATACCCAACGTGGTACCTGTAGGAAAACAAACAAACAATCACCCCCAACAAACCAACAAACAAACACCCCAATAAACAAACAAAAAACAAATAGCCTACACTCCAGAAGAAAACCACAAAAGGGTCTTTAGGTGGCGGGTCATTGGAATAGATCAGCCTAGGCATGACAATTGTCATTTTGATCGAAATTGAAAGTGGTGTAATTCGTCAACCAATATCTGACTTTCTTCAGTCTATAGTTTATGTTTGTTACAAGTGCTGTATGTACCACTATATCCCACATCTCATGAATGAGTCTTTGGGACTTCTGCCACTTCTTAGCTCTACTAGTGAAGTAGACAAAGCATGCTCTGTTTTCAAATTGATAAACCCCTCATTGTGGCATCTCTTTTAGTTAATATGTAGATAAATATGTTGATGGTTTCGCTTAATTGCCACTGTGCAACATTTTGTAAATGCCTATACACAAAAGGTGCAATGGTGACTTCCGAATCATTCACGGTCGGGGTCGGGCTACACTTGTTGTTTTGCGTCTGTCACCTCATCAACTGATCCACTCATTGACACTCGCATTGTTCCTTCTTTCTTAATGATCGCCGTTTTTATTGACTGTTACGATCAAAACAAAAACCACTACGGGTGCCTCTTGAGTGAAGGCCTTTGACTGCTCCCCAAAGACTCTTCGGCCCCGTGCGATTAACATGCCCCGTTATCTTGCGTTCGGATTTTGAACTGAGAAAAAAAAGACCTTTCATCGATCTAGAGTGTCAGTCAGTGGGGGAAGCACATGCGCATGAATATCGGCTGAAAGTTTGACCGCTTATTCTGCAGACTATGCGGAGTGGATTTCGCCCCATATCCCGGGTTTTTTTTCTCTCATGTGCAGATCGTAGATCGACCCAAGTACCGACAGCACTTGTTCTCATTTTTTCCCCCAGCTAATCTCGGGCAAATCTTCAAAGAGGTCAGGCTATGGAATTCACTCCGAATTCAAAACCCTTATATTTAGCTCTGTGAAGCTTTTTACATTTCAGTTTTGAAAAAAAAAATTAGACTATCGGCGACCAAATAGAAAAGAACTATGATAATTTTGACTGATGATATTGGCTGTAAATTATAAACCATGTGATTAAGGGGATCCTACGTTTTAGACCCTAGCGGAATCCTTCTCAAAGGCAAAAATCAACCAGTTTGCCTATGAACTACACACGTCCCTTTAAATGGTAATTACAAAAAGATAAATGTAACCATGTAGTGTATTTGCTATCAGTAATTGTCATGCATGTATATCGCTACATATCCTGGGCTGCTTACCTGTAAGGTTTGCTAATAGTTTACAATTGAATCAATACATAGTTTCGCCAGAGGCTGTAGTATTCATGCCCAACTATTACTACATGTTCATTGCTTTGACGATCCTTTATCCCTACAAAATGCATTAAAAATGGTTAAATCAACATAGGCATTCACCTAGCGATAGCATGCATGAAAATAATAACAAAACGCTGCGGGCTCCAACCATGGGGCTATTAAAAAGGTACAACATTGTGTTGACTCATCATGGCATGCTCGCAGTTACACCAGCCGACTGACATCTTGTAACACGTCTGGTTCGGTAAATTGGGTGTCACACGTGAAAGCAGTGACATGCCTTGGTTATTTTTAGAATCAACAAGGTTCGCCCGTGAACTTCCACTCGATTGCAGAAACGTTGTTTGCTCTTATTCCCCGTGCTTTCTATCGGGCGCATTCTGCATTGCAAAAAAGCCATTGACAAGTTTTTGTCATCATGTTTGATTTTTCTTCGCTAAAATAGCTGGTTCCCTCTAAAGGATTTTTATTTTAGAGTGTGCGACAATGTCAATACTATACATCTCTGAAAATACAACAGGAGTTAGTATAAATATGTGAGGTCACGTGGGATCACGCGGGTCCCGTTCTTTGAAAATTCACAAACGGATATTAAATATTTCGTAACTGTTACTACAACCTTGATGAACCTGACAGGCATATATTTGACGTTTATAATGGCTTTCCATGCTTATTGCCTTAGGGATTTTTTTCTTTAGTGGTGTTTAGTTTGCGAGACGTTATTTTAATGTTTAAAGTAAACGGGGAAACTTGTACACATATCGATATTCCAGACTAAGTAGTTATCCAAAAGTGTTTTGCTGCGCCACTGCAAAAGTTGCAAAATATTGGAAAGCGCAAGGAAGTAAAATACACAAATTTGATTTTAAATATGCATAATCTATCTCGTAATCTATCTCGTAAAAAAACCTCCAAAATAAAACCTTTGTTAACCTCCAAGCATATACCCCTTTAATGTAGGTTCTTTATTGTAGCTTTTGCAGTGTTTGAAACATCACAACTTGTTAGTGAACCTAGGGGGTTCGTACAGTTTCGTTTGTCTATTTTGAGGTTTTAAAGTTACCATTTTGGGTTAGCTTCCGCCTTTGGTTTGCCGTTCGTATTTTACTCTTGGTGAATGTCTTGGGCATGTGTGAGTCGTCGAGTTGCTTCCCATGTGGCGCAGGCTGGTCGCATTATTAGTCCGAGGAGTAAAGCAAAAGAATGGACATGTTCTTTCAGCTTTTGTAAAAAGGAAGCCATCCTACTGCGTTAAGCCAAACACCGATCTTAGCCTGAAGAACCTTAAGCCAGCTCAACGGACTTCAACCGTATAATGAGGGTTCGATAGGCGACAACTCACCCACGGACCTCGCAAAAAAAAACTAACTGAATGCTTATGGAACTACTGGTTGCTTTGTGTTGTTGCCAGTGCTGGTAATTTGTCAGGAGAAGTTGTCAAAGACAGCTTAGCGCCTTGAGTCAAAGACCCTACAAGTGGCGGCCTAGGGTAGCTAGGCAGTCTTTCGGGGTCTGGTACACATAGTGTGACCGTTACTGCTCTATGGCGTGACGTGTTGGTACAGGGATGCTGCTGATCGACAGGGATGTATCAGATATTCTCGCTGTCTGCGTGACGTAAGTTTTCTTCACCTCCTTGACTTGTCTCTTTTTTTCTTTCTTCCGAGAAACGGTCCCTTCGCGCCACCCTTGAGGCTGGGTTTAACATTTTGACATGCTTGGCAATTTGACATTTTTCAGTGTCATCAGTGAGGAGGCCGCAGTAAACAGGTACTCGGTGGAAGGGGGAAATTCACGATTAATATCTCTGGAAGGTACATGCTGACGTCAAAAGTGTCTTGTTATGCCTGGTCGAAAGGATTACTTCTTCGTTAGAAATGTTGTTGACATGGTTGATTATCATGGCAGGTTGGTGGGGGAAATTTGAATTTTGTCCCAATGGTGACTCGGACTTCAAAGTGTCCATGAGATGATTTTTTTTTAAGAACACATTTTGTGCAAATTTTTACTCCTCCTAAATGTATGAAAATTATTTGACATCCCTTTTTTGGCTAATTTTATTGACAAGTGCACTTCTTTAGACATTAATGTCCATGCTTTTCTGAACAACTGGGAGCGCTGTTGCTGTGACGTCATATCAGGAAGACACTGTTCGGTTTATGGGTTTTCGGTTCAAATTGTGAACCCAGACATTTGCTCATTAAAAACATTTGTGCGAAAACTTTGCTCATTGGCTTACTGCCATGTACTGACACAACAACAACAACGAAAACAATCGCCAAAAAAAAGGAGAACATTTAGGACAACAAAATATCCCAATTTCTGGCAACTTTTGTTTGTGCTGCAATAGCTGTCACATTGCGGTTTCGGCCAGAAATGACATCAACTCCTGCTCATGAATATGGAAATTTGCATTAGCATAAGTAACCAAAAGACCCTTGAAAATGACAAGACGAAAATTGAAAATAAGTAAAATGAGTCCTTCAATGCATAATCAGTTTTACTTTTAGATGTAAATGCTCAATATCCTTATATTTGTAAGTCAAAGACTGACTGAAATCCATCCATGGCTGTAAACATTATTACATGAGATTGTTTACTGTTCTTCAGTTTTAAATCTTGGCCGATATCTTACCAGGGTCTACTCTTGCAACTCTTGCAATACCTATGCCTCAAATCCAGTGTCTAAAAGTCTGACAATCGAGTGTCACGATGTCCGTTGGAATCTATATAGGCCGAGGGATATAACGGTGTTTTCTTGTGTGCTGCCTCACTTAAAAGCTCCTGCACACAATCCCACTGGTAAGCAGGTCTCTCAAGTGTCATTGGGTGTAGGTACTGAAGAAATTAATGAAGCAAAAACCTATACTGACTAAATCCCTCACGTTATTGCGTATTACCAAATTGGGTTGAGAATGTGTGTCCTTGAATATAACAGTAGGAAAAGGGGCAGCCCCAAAAAGTTTAGAACTGTACTTTTGGAACAGGAAAACGAACTCTTTGTGCCACCGACCAATATTGAGGAGGGGGTATTGTACACGCGAATTTGTTCCGTTCGAAAGCACAATTTGCGATGAATATAACTGTCCGGAGTTTTTTTGCAAATTGTAAAAAGTTGGTTTGTGACACGATGAGCTGTTTGGACGATTAGGAGTTAAAAGCCCCTTCGTCGAAGCTATTCTGTTGGATTGACAGTAAGTGGAGTTAATTTGTTTGCAGGTGGGCTGGACTTTTGCCAAGAGGTTAACAACCCTGCCTGTATTCAGCTGCGCCAACATTGCAACTTCCATTATTTTGTAGACATTCTGGTGGACGTCTTCGGAGATTTCATCTTTCAATTTTACCCACCTTGTTACCCGCGTAATAACTTGCTTAATTGGGAGACGCTTGACAGGCTGACATGCAAGGACGAGTTGTTCTTGTGGGTAATCAGCCTTAGGAGCTATTTGTATTTTGCCATTAGTTGAAGAAACGTCTTCGGCCACTTCAGATTCTCTTGTCTGGGATTGGTGTCTGGGTTTTCGACCATTCCATTTAGGTGGGGCCGGAACATGCACGTGCACGTAGACGTAGCCAACTCTGGACACCCGTCCGGACAAGGCCTGACAGTTCAGGGCGATTGAATTGGCTTCCAGTAAAAGAAAACACAACTTTTCTATAATTTGTATTCAAGGCAAATTGACCAAATTGTAATTGGCATGAGCACCAACATGTAGTTGGACAAGATTAAATCATCTGATCACTTGTCACTATGTCATTAGTTTCTAACTCGTCACCCCTCTTCATTCTGAGTCTGACGCAGAGTAGTTTGGCTCTGCACGCCTCCTCCAATTCAACTCCGTGCCCCATGCCGATCTATTGAATGATAATTGACTGAAGTCTTAATACATGTAGTAGACAGCGTCAACGAGACAGCAGCAACATCGCTTCACTGGCTACTAACTACCTCCATGCATAGACCGATGAGAAGCACTAAAACAGTTTCATTTGGCAATGCCACGACAATGCTGAATCTATTTTTCTGAGCAAAATCAGGGTTGCTATTATAGCCAAAGTGCCAATCAGTGTACATTTTGCTTGATGCTGATTTCCTCCCGATCTCAGCTAAGTACGGAAGTCTTGCCTTGGACATTTTCTGCTAAGCATGCAGTTGGTGCATACACATATTTATTTGGAGTATATATTTACTGAGCCATGGAAAAGTTTTGCTAAGCAAATACGACCTACTTGCACAGGGCACCAGCCAAATTACAATGCAATTTATAATTGCTTGTGACTGGTTCTCTCTTAAGTCCTGCTTAGCAGTGTACATTTTGCTTGATGCTGATTTCCTCCCGATCTCAGCTAAGTACGGAAGTCTTGCCTTGGACATTTTCTGCTAAGCATGCAGTTGGTGCATACACATATTTATTTGGAGTATATATTTACTGAGCCATGGAAAAGTTTTGCTAAGCAAATACGACGTACTTGCACAGGGCACCAGCCAAATTACAATGCAATTTATAATTGCTTGTGACTGGTTCTCTCTTAAGTCCTGCTTAGCATGAACATTTTGCTAAGCACCATTTTCTGCTAAGCAGCTTCTAAAATTAGACCGTGCTAGTTGTAACCGTATGAAAACTGCATGCTGAGAAAAAAAATGTGACGATGGCGATAACGATTTTTAGACAGAAATTAGTCCTTTGTGACACCACACACTGGAAGACCTCCCTCTTCATCACAGTGGTTACTTTAAACAGCGAACATCAAATGCATGCCCTTCTTTCTCTTTGTCATTGGTCGGCTTCGCCTCCCCATAGCCCATGGTTGTTTTCTCTCCATCATAGTTGGAGAAAATCTTCGGTCAAGGCGGAAAGAAAAGATGCTTTTTCCGGCGGAAATCCGTTGGTTAGTCGCGTCTTATTTTTATTCAATTATGACGAATTCCCCAGTCGACTTCTTGCCTTTGTTTGAATACATTCTTGCGCTGCCTCCAGACGTGTTCGTGACATGGATGGAGAATGAGCTCCACGATCACATTCTACGGAACATTATTCATTTCACGACTGCAATTGATTTGACATTCTAAATTACATGTTTCGTGATTTCCCCTCTTATTGTAACAAACCAATTTGTGTTTGGTTCCCACGGATGAAGTCTTGCTTGTACTTTAACCACTGCGTACGTGCATATGGTTGTGATACGTGATGCTCTCTTGCATCAAAACGTTGTTCCGTCACAAATTACGGTAGCCATTCATAACTGCAAACGAAGAACATTTGTCACGTGCGTGTATACCGCCCTCACTGGTCGTGCACGGATCTGATAGATCTCGAGATGAGTCTTGGAACTGTAGACCCATTGTCAACCTTCTAGAGTTAGAGATAAGCGGAGCAATTTGGCGACTTAAAACTCATCTTTAAGATCGCATCCCTCCAACATGAATACTGAGCGTAACCGAAGTATGAAATGTTCTCTTGATAGTCCAGCCATTATTCCGATACCAGATACGGTAGAACGCCCGTATAGATGCACTTGACCCTATTCAAAACAAGGATGCATTCATTTTTTTCCTTTCACATCGGCTTCCGACCCCATTCCGTGGGTCTTATCTGTGCAAATCTGACAGCAAGAGCAGGACATGATTTTCTATGGGATGGATCTAGAATGAGGCCATACCGACGGACGTTGGAGATCAGATTAAACAAGGTCGCTTGCAGCCCTGGAGTCAAGTGGTTTGGACACTCCACCAGCTTCCATATACCATCGGTCAGTTTGTTGATGAATATTTCCCCAATGGCGAGGGGGATGCGTATACACTCCGAGGCATATTTTGCACTTGCATTTTAATCATTCCTGAGCTGGAGCGTGAAAATGGGCACTTCGATGTGGCCGGGTTGTCGTGCTCAACCCGGATCCTATCCATGATTCATGTGCACTGTGAAGACGTAGCTGCTAAAAATTGTTTGCCAATGCGAATCTACCCTTTAATTGGTGTGAATTTACTACAATAATTGTTGATTTCGAGTCATGATATTTTACCGAATTGTGGGAAGTATTGGTCCAAAGGTGTGAGGAGTGGGTGTTTTGGCCATTGCAGTGACGACAGTGGGCAAGAATTTTAGCAACAATTGCCAATTGTCACAGTAGAGGTGGGCACAGCACAAGAAAACAAGCCCCGATTGGAAGAGTTTGTCAAATGTGAACTAATTGTTGATTTCCAGTCATGATATTGTACCATATTGTGGGAAGTATTGGTCCAAAGGTGTGAGGAGGGGGTGTTTTGGCTATTGCAACGACTTAACTTGGGCAAGAATTTTAGCAACAATTGCAAATTGTCACAGTAGAGGTGGGCACAGCACAGGAAAACAAGCCCCGATTGGGAAGAGTTTGTCGAATGTGAACTATGCACCGAGATTTCTGGTGAATGACCGAAAGAAATATACCCCTGTCCTACTTCACTCTGTACACATCTTTCACTTCATATCCTGCAATTGTGCAAGATTTGATGGGATTCCCTCGTGGATTTTAATCTCTGTGCCAATAATGAACTTCACTGGATTTGTCTCGGATTGCTTTGCTTCCTGGCAAAAACAGCAACTGATGTTTTCATCACTCGCATCAGACACAGATGTGTGTCTATGGCAACGGCACACTAATGATTTACCGATGCCCACAGGTCATGTCTATTGCATTGTATTAAAATAGTTACCATGGCAACGGCATGTTCAATGCTATTAAAATCAATCAAGGTTTCGACGTATCGAAGGACTCGGAGTAAGTGAAATTAGAATATTAATTATTAAATTATTTGTTTAAATTAGTTTTTAATATTTTTCCCAGTCTCTGAAGAATGTACGAGGTAGATTGCTAATTTGAAGTGACTCTTGAGTCGGACTCGGACTACAACAACGTGACTTTTGACTCGGGATTCGATCTCTACCGAAGTTACTCGACTAGAAACTCTGGCACAAACCAATGACCTTTGACCTCCCATGAGTGTAGCTGAACCCCGCAGTCAGCTCAAACTTGGCCTAAATCTGAGCTAATCGGGCATTCCACTTCCACAATCGGACAACAGTCGGCTCAAACTTGGCCTAAATCTGAGCTAATCGGGCATTCCACTTCCACAATCGGACAACAGTCGGTTCAAACTTGGCCTAAATCTGAGCTAATCGGGCATTCCACTTCCACAATCGGACAACAAGGGGAAAAACACAAACTATGTTACTTTCTCCACGTTTTGCCCCCGCGCGCCCCAAGCATGAAGTCATGCAATATTGACGCCTCGATCCCACGTCCCCAGCTAAATATATCACCCCGCATGAATATTCCGGTCTCATAATATTTGGGAAGAAGATGCCTGGTTAGTGGCAATAGGGGGTTGCTAATCTCAGCCACATTGGTGCAAACTAAATGGATTATAGACCGAACCCGTCCGGAGCGATGGACGACTCGTCTCTTTGGTACGTGACATGGGAGCCAGTTCGGCGATCTATTTTAGGTGGTAGGTGACGCGGGAAGCGTGCTAATGAGATAATGAGATATTGAAAGTCAATATTTGTTCGATACTCGCTGCTCTCTGGGGGAGATGAGGAGCCCCTTGCCATCAATGTTTGCTGAATTGCATTGAATTGGGAGTGAAATGGTTGCAATCGTTTCTATTTATAGTGTTTGTCTGTCGTAACTTCATCTGTTTATTCTGTGTTTGAGAAAAACAAATCACTGGCCGTTTCTGGGAGGGGAAGATTTTAAAAAGCTAACTAGGTGTTTGTTTTTCTTATAAGAAAAATAGGATAATAACCGCAGTCTGCGATGCGATGCATCGTAGTCTACTGCAGCCTACTGCATGCCACATACCTTGTAATGCATAATAACGAATAAATCGTCACCGACACCACGAACTGACACCCTCTGCATCACATGTGTACAAAAAAAATAAAAATTCAAATTTTCTTTTTTTGCACATATTAGCAGTTTGTATCATGAAGTTTAACATGACGAGGTTAAAATTGCTGAAATCATCTAAAATAAGCGAATTTTACTAATGAATTTTCAAGAAATTTGTCAATTCTGGTATTTTTGGTTACCACGAAGTGACACTGCACAGGGTGTCAGTTCGTGAAAACCAAAATTTACGTGTTTTCGGAGAGTGCGCGCATGCAATAGCGTTAGTGAGTGTCAGTTCGTGAAAACCAAAATTGACGCGTTTGGGGAGAGTGCGCGCACGCATGCGCAGTGTGTGCGCGCACTCTCTCAAAACTGGTCAATTTTGGTTTTCACGAACTGACACTCACTAACGCTATTGCATGTGCGCACTCTCCGAAAACACGTAAATTTTGGTTTTCACGAACTGACACCCATCTTAATCATTTAATTGCTAATTAACTAAGCAGATTTTTACAATATAACGTTTATAATTGAGTAGTGAAAGCATTTTTACGTTGAGTGATACTTAAACCTCCAAGAGAAATGGAATATTTTACTGAGTAAATTCGTGTCAAACCTTTAAAAGCGTTTTTCTCCGATTTGTATTTCTGCAACGCTGACCACCGGGTGTCAGTTCGTGGTGTCGGTGACGAAATGTATACATTCGTTTTTTCCAGTCTTGAGTGAGCAGGCGCGTGAACTATACATTATATTAAATTCCCGCAATAAAGTCTTTAAGAATTTGCATTAATTGATACATGTATTTTCATTTAATGTCTTCTTTATGAAGTCCACTTTAGCACCAAATAGCCAGGTTTGAAATGACCGGCCAAGGTTAACGTGGTTGGTAACTGCCCTCAATATTACATCATTATCTTCGGAATCATTGGCTTGAAGTTCAAATTTCAACTCCCGCCATAAACACGAGCTGCCCCCTAAAAGGACACCGTCCAAAATGAACTTTACACCCGGAGTATATACAGGGCGAGTCAACAAGAAAGTGACCTGGATTACTGATTTTTTTTCCCCCATTTAAAAGCAATTAAATTTTACACACCAACGAAGCATGTATGAAACGAGCATGTTCTTTCACTCATTTATAAAATAAAACACTAAGAATTACTGAAATTGACTCATGCAATGAGAAGTTATGCATATTTCACTAAAAGAGTCCATTTTTACAGCTGTCCATGAAATGCCATTGGAAGCTATTGAGCTGAGTAAGAACAAGAGATTACACACAGGCATTCAGATACAATTGAGATTGAACAAACAATCGTGCAGACTGAAACACTATACTGTCAGATTTTGTGTTTTGAATATGAGGAAATGTTTTCTGAAAAAAAATGATGTGATTTTTGTTTTTTGAGTCAGGTTGGCGTAGCGGTACATTCCTCGCCTTCCACCGCTGTGACCCGGGTTCGAATCCCGCCTGGGCCAATATGTGGATTGGGTTTTTAGTCCTTACCTGATTCCGTGGGTTTTCATCAAAATACTCCTCTGGGCTTTTCCTCCCACCTCTAAAAACTGTAATTTCTTCACATTGTCTTCCCTTTACTGGGACCCATGGTAGATCAGTGGATTCCACTGAATGGGCTACCCAGTTAAAATAAGAAATAAAATTAATATATGAATAAATTTGTCTTTTTTTTATGTGCAAATTTGCGTTTATTTGTGAATGTAGGAATACGCCTTTGTCTCATTGTATTTGAACGGTTAATGATCATTGGTGGACAGCTGAATGTTGCGATGTTTGTATTAAAATAAACATTGTGAACATAGTACGCAAATCAGGTGAAACGAGCCACAATCATATTTTTTTTTAAATATTTTCTCTCATTAGGTTACTTTCTTTTGGACTTTCCTGTGTAGTTGGCTTGACACAGGGCAGCTGTGTTTTGTCATAAAACACAGCGGCGTGGTCAACCCAAACAAACCGCGGGGATAATTGCGGAAATGAGTGTTGTACAATAATGATAACGCGCGAAGCTAGCACGCATGGCCGGAATCGAATCGACTGCACAATGATCGATATCGCCTGAATGACTTTGGCGCGAACACATTCAGTCCTCCTCCCCCGCTAAAGATGGAGGGAGTTCTAGAGTCTTAAATAATTCATGCAGATTCGTGAATAATTCTCCAGCTTTTTTTTTTTTTTTTGCATTCTGATGTTCACATCCTTCATTCTTGATCTAGGGGTCCCTGCCCCTTGTGTAATAGAAACGCAAAGCCGAGAGAAAAATGGTTTTGCGGGGGAGGGTCGGAAGCTGTTGTTGCATTATATATTTTTTTTCGGGGGGGGGGGGGGGAGACGCGTTTTATTGCCCTAAACGTGTGTGGATTTCGGCATAAAATGAATACTCCCAAAATAGTTGGCCTGAAAAGTGGAAATCCCAAAGAAACAATCTCATAATCTCAAAGTTAGCATCATGAAAAAAATGCATTAATTGCAATTTCCCCTGTATCAGTTTGGAAACCAGTTTCTGCATGGGGATCTGGTGTGGCGTAGCGGCTCTTTCCTCGCTTTGCACCGCTGTGACCCGGGTTCGAATCCCTCCTGGGCCAACATGTGGATTGGGTTTTCGGTCCCTACCTGATTCCGTGGGGTTTCCCCAGAATCTAATTCTGGGGTTTTCCTCCCACCACTAAAACTGTTATTGCCTTCCGGCATCTTCTACTGTTGGATGTCGTCGAAATAAAATATATTGATAAATAAATAAATAGATTTCAAACATGGTATTAAAATCATAATCACCTTTGCACGGGTGTTATGTGATCATGCATTAACTTGTGAAGTGTACTCTTGGCATGGAGCACAGCATCCCTTGATGAAATCTGACAAAGTTCAAAATTCTGAAACGAAATGCTCTCTGAAACGAAATGCATATGCACAAGTCTTGTTAGAGTCTGGTAGGCCAACTCTTTATTACCTGTTGTATTGCCTTCAAGGCCTGCTAACATACTGACTGAAGTATCTCCACAGGGGCTAGCCAAGTGGCGGATGAGAAGTTCTTTCTTTAAGATATCAGCGTACCCCTTTAAAGCAATATCGCAAGTAACTTTTTGATATATCTCTCATCTCGCCACTGCACTTTTGGTGTGCAGGCTGCCCGTCCGTATGATTTAATAAACTGCGGTGTCCTCTCTGAAATTTCGCCGCCCGGTCACTCTTGCTTTCATAATATGCCTTCCGGCAAAAATGCGCTCCCAGATTAGTTTCCGGGATGCCCTTCTTTAATTTTGGTGTCAATCTCATGTTAGGTTATGTTCTTCCTTTGCGTCTTTCCTTGGTGCCCTGCACTTTGTGCCGTGTTGACATTTGGTAAAGCTGGTTTCCAGTTTCCCAAGGAGAACTTGTATATAGGGCTTTTTGTATATATGAGTCAGTGATATAATATATACAGCAGCTGCCAAGATGAATTATAGTCTCAGAGATTTGATCAATGACTCTACTCCCCCCCAAAAAACTTGGGTGTTCGTTTTAATAAAATGGCCCTCGATCTCAAAGTGGTCTCGTCCGGATACTGGGCAAAGTGGGTCAATTCATCATCATGAATCATTCTGGAACGACGCTTGGTAAAGCACGAGGATGTGAATATCCTATACGTTGATGGGCCACTTGCTCCATCTTATCGTTCACTGTGTGCGTGCATTCATTTCCTATTCTCGCCTAGAGTTCGGATGGAGGATGGTCTGTGGTGTAACTCAATCATTTTCCTGACAGCAGGTCGATGAGGGCGGTATTGATTGGTGTCCGTGTTTACCACACTGACCAGTGGAAACTGGAAGGCGAAAAAAATATGCATATGTTTAATTAGGAATCCGACTATTAAGCGTAAACAAACGCGATACATGTTTTCCAGTTCAAAGAAAAAACATAGGAAGATAAATCTGTATACATTAAAAACATTTTTGGAAAAGTCTCCTGGTTGAATCTACAGCATAAATAGCCATAGGCTCTACAAAACGACCGCCAATCGACCATAACGGTAGCTACCCGGCGGCCGTCCAATTTCTAATTAATTCCCCGGACCTTTCGCCTCTGTCAACGCGGCGGTGTTATCACTAAAATGCCGCTATGCAATATGATACAAACGATAACAGTGGACAAACCGTAAAGCGACACGCATTCCTAATCGTAATCAAGCGTTCGTTAACGGGTCGTCAATGTATTTTCCGAGTGTTTATTTTGACAGGCCCGCCAACGAGCGAGAAGTGGGTCAAATTCTTTTCATTTCCAAAGGATTTTCTCTAAGTTCCTCAATCTCTCTCCTTATTTTGTTATACGAGCGGGGTGCCGCGCTTCCGCTATGGGTGGAGTCGTGGCACCCGCTAGCTGGGTGGAGTCGTAAAGTGAAAACTTGAGAGGTTTACCAACGAACATGATGGATTTATCATCTATAACGTTGCTGTGAATCATACAAATGATCAGTGCGCCCTCAATTGACGTATTTTTGAGAAGGGGTTCATTATACAGTCAAAGGCGGATCCAGGGGGGGGGGGGGCCAAAGGGGGCCATGGCCCCCCCCCCCAAAAAAACAACGAAACCAATTTTTTTTTTTTTAATGTGACATCGCAATAAAGGCAGGCAATGAGTACACCACCATCTTTTCCTCCAAAAAACATTGGTTAAAGTGGGCAGAAATTGCCTCAGATCGCACCACAGAGCATCTAGAATCCAAAAATTTTTCGGGGCCCTTAAGCGGGCCCCGAACCCCACGCCGTAATTTTTTTGACCCATTTTTTGGGGGACCAAATTTTTTTTTGGCCCCCTCCAAAATTGTGTTCTGGATCCGCCCTTGTATACAGTCAGGTTTTGAAATGCATATTCATATCGTACGAATTTGTACGATGGACGGTCAGAGGGTTATTGACCTCAATTTGCATGTTAGCCCAAAATGGGCGTGGTATTAACATTGGTGAAGCAATTTTGCCACATTTTCATCATCAAAGTTATGTTTTGCGTAATAGCGATACGTTTTGGTGTATATAGATAATGTTGTAATATTTAACTATTCAAAGTCTCAAAGAAACAAATTTGTCAAAAAAAAAAATCGTTTGTACACGTGTCAATCGTGACTTCAGAGGACAGTGAAACCA
Organism: Patiria miniata; assembly: GCF_015706575.1. Lineage (NCBI taxonomy): Eukaryota > Metazoa > Echinodermata > Asteroidea > Valvatida > Asterinidae > Patiria > Patiria miniata. Next base: position 25,718,966 of record NW_024037076.1, on the reverse strand, counting down.
GAGCATATTTATACCATTTAAGGACTGCATACACTGAATGCCCGCATAATCAAAGGAACCGTTGATATTATATAACCAAGCCTCTCCATTCACCCTTGCATTTTGTGCTTCCGCGCACTCATTAGGCCTTTTACTAAAAACGTGACACACAGATATCAGACGGACAGACAGCGTAGGATCTTTTCATATAAGATATAAGCGATTGGTAAAAACAAAACTTATTGTCCCAAGGGGTTGGCAACTTTTTTGCACAATCTGGTGTCGCTGAGTCTGCCCATTGGAAACAGTGTTTGTTTTCAATGAACATCGAGCGCCCTCTGTTAGTCAGCTTGGTTATTTCCACTGTGTCCTAGAAACAAACGATCTTAACGGTGCAGTTGATACTCATGTGCATTTGATTTTACTCGTTACAGGAACGTACAGCAGTTTGACTAGAACCTCCTAGCCTGCCACGTGTCCGCGGTGACATTCTACAACTGTCACGTGGTTGCTCGCACGCCATCTCGATGTCCAAGGTGAGAATAATTTCCTTCAATTTTCTCGCAAATTGAACTGTGTGAACAATCAAAAAAAAAATCCCCACCACCTCCCTCGAGTGTGTTTAGCCACCTGTCTGTTAACCTATCTCTACCACTCGCACACACGCCACAGTAACTATCCTCTAAACACTGTACACAGAAATGTGTGATGGCCGCAATTAAATCGTAGGGTGGAGTGGCAAAGGAGACAACCCCACTCGAAAAGCGCCGTTGGAGACGCTGGAGTGGATGTTGACACTGGGGCTCGGTCAACATTGACTGAAGAACACACGCGGGTTATACGGTACAATCGCTTCACGTAGGCCTAGGCTACATGCCCGGCTTGCCGTTCACGTATATAATAAGGCCGGTATTTGGCTAGGATAGGCCGCGGACTATCGCGGCAAACAGGGGCTGCCAATATTTTTTTCTTTCTTCAATAACCGGTCTCTGCTATTTTGGTCAAACACTGACCCAGTTCTGGGGCCATTTCGCGAACAAAGTGTTGACGGAACCCGCGACCCTCCACGGTTAGGGGGGATTGCGCATGTGGCGCTTATTAACGTGGCTATCGTCTGATGACATTCAATATTGGATATATAAATAATTGCGAAATTGTGTTTGTAGAGATACAATCGGTTTTTCAGAACAGTCGTGTCGCTGCATTTTTACGAGCGTCGCTTCAGACTTTGTCCGTTTCAACTCCTGGAAAAACAAAAAGACCTCGAGTTGGCGCGACGGCACAGTAATGTTATCATTTCGGTGCCCCATTTTCAGCGTCCTGGTTTAAAAAACTTGACGGAAACTATGCCGACGTGTTTGAGGCGGTAAGTGCTTCAATTGACTGCATGTTATTATCTCGATGATGACTCCATAAATGATTTATAGTCGTTTGAACGCGGTGATTTCATTTCGGTTTCGTCTTGAGCAAACAAATGGCTATACACTGCAAACTGAAAGGGTCATTTTGTTTCCTTGTTTTGAACCGTTTATTTACTGACACAAAGTGGCAAAGCGACATGAGTTTTTTTTTTTTTCCTATGCGCTTAAAGTGCAACATTATGGACGAATAAATTGCTAAAGGTATGACAGTCTTTTAAATACCAGATTTTACAAGTAGCTTTTGCCATTTTTTCTCTGTGTACTGCGTCAGGTTAACGTTTGTTCGCAGTTTGCAGGATCTTTGTCCAGGCTTCAGCATAACAAAATGAATCCTCATTTCGTGAAAGCAGCTACACAGGGTGGGTCAAACAATGGAAACCCAAATGGTGCCCCTTATTTTTTGTTAAAAGAAGTTCTGCATGTAGCGCTTTTCAGATCTAGGATATGAAAGCCCAATTAATAAGCTCTGTTTTAGTGGGGAAAAAAATTCAAATCGCTCATGTTCTTTTTTTCAGTTATGGAATTATTAACACAAACACCCTTTTTATTGTCAACGGATCACAATGAAGGTATAAGTGGTATTCAGCAAAACGAAAACTATTCGCATAATAAAAACACACATCAGCACACTCTCATAAACAAGATAACTGGCACTTATCATAACATTTATTTAAAAACCTGCTGCTTCCAATGTTTATATAACATGCTTTATAATATCAAGAGTTTATAGTCTTGCCCTGTCTTCTACTTGGCTACCCTGGGGACTTATGGGATTATTCTGATATCATTTTCTGGATAGGCCTACCACATGGTTTCATTTTTACTGAAATATCACGTACCTTCATTTGATCCGTGGACAAGGATCTTTGTGTTCAAAGTTCCATAACTGGAAAAGTGCATGAGCGATTTTCATGATTCTTTCACTAAATGAAAGCTAAGTTAATTGGGCTTTCATAATTATCCTAGATCTGGAAAGCGCTACATGCAGAAATTTCTTTAAAAAATAGGAACACCATTTGGGTTTCCGGGTTTTTTTAAAATCTCCCTGTAGACATAAAGTAACTGCTCATATTAACTGATGCGTATTATCAGCAGTATACAGACCTTCAACGTAATTGCATCAAGAAAGTTTTGTGCCTGGAAGGATAGCATTTTGTGAACACCAACCAAAACGCAACCCGGGCTTATTACGAAACGCCGACCTGTAAAAAAAGAAAAACACTTCATCAGTCAATGTCCCCCAACCGGAAGTCCCCAGGTCTTAGGGACTAAGCAACCGAGGGAATGACTCAACAAAACAAGCCGATAGGTATTTAATGCTCAAACAGGATTGCAATATGATAGCGGAATTGAGCTCACTCTCTTTCTGATGGAGCCCACGGAACCACGTTCTAATGGATCCTCGGCAAAGTAAGAAAAAGAAAAGAACCACAATCCAATCAAGAAGGGGAAATCCTACATTAGCCCAATCGGGGGGGGGGAGGGGGCAAACCGAGCGTATATCCCTACACCGAGTGATGAGGCACGTTGGCCTGTTTTTCTTCTTCATATCTACCGACTTCAGTCCCGCCAGTCACAATCTTCAGTTAGTTTGTAACTAGTTTTGAGTGGACGAGGCTACTGGGGAGATGTTTTTTGGGTGTTCTAGTGAATAGTGCAGACGACTGTTCTATGAGTGCTGCAAATGAGCTGTGCATTGTTTGACACTGATGGAATACCAAAGAATGCCTTTCTATATTTCACACTCTGAATGAAATGTCATCATATAAAGCCAGAGATTGCACTTACAATCTAAACCTGTGTCGACCCTACAGCTTGTTTTATTTTAAGAAAGGACATTCGAACAAATACCATACCCATAGTTAATGTTTGTCTAGCCATTTTGAAAAACACTGTCATTTTGCGTCAAGGAACGCCTTCGTTTCTCAAAACCTTTCAAAAGCTTATGCGTCCTCGATTGAGATTTTAAAAGTGCTTATGCGTAGCCTCGTCATCCTTATCTGCTCCGTCGTTGTCCTTATCTTTCTCGGGTCGGCGTCTTTCGAGGTCGAAGCCCGTTACTCCAAGCGTGAACGAGTTTATATACCGCATAATTCCCATCCCAATCTCGTACTCTTGAAACCCTGCTTCCTCCTCATCGTTCGCCCGTGATTATACTACTTGTCGCTGCCCGCTCAACCGGACAGTTTGAACTGTCAGGGCGCGCGGACCGGATTGGGTGGATAATTAGCTTAGATTGCAACAGCGGCGCCAACCGTGGTGGAATTAGAAGTCTGCACGGCGGCGTACGCGGAGCGCGTGCTATCGGGGTACGATAGTTGATGAGTTCGCTCGTTTAGATACATATGGTTTGAAGATTCGCTGCTGATATTCCAATGCCCCATCTATGACCATTTGTAATTTGTCATTTGTGTTTTTCTTAGTTTCTCTCTCCACTGCGTACTTTGAAATCATCTGAAGTACTTGTAATCTCGACATTTTAAGTGCATGTATTCATAGGCCTGAGGCGAACTCTAATTTTGTCTGATTAATTTTTGGAAGGGACGTGTTTACGTCATGGTATTTCGATGTTGTTGATAATGTTTAGCTTCGCCTGTCACACTTTATGCCTACTTTTTTAATGTTCAAATTTGAGTTACCGAACCTATAATGTACTTGACTTGCTCAGATTTGACAAGGCTTCGACGTGATGTAGGCCTCTGCCTCGACTGATCAGTTCTTAGTTTATCTGACAATATCGGAGAAAGATTCGAGACGTATAAATTCAATTGTTTCTCATTCTCACTTTTAGGGGTGTTTGGTTGTCACGGTTACCTCTGTTAATAACGGTAATTGTGATCGGGTCGAATTCGAAACAGCACCGTAGTACGCATGTGCCTAAAAGCTAGGAAACTATCGGCTGATCATGCTGTTGAAGGAAAGACAAATCTCTGACCTCACTCCTTTGCGATACATACAATCGTGATGTATATTTCTGTTCTCTTTAACATTTGTGATTAAAAAAAATTATAACCCAAAGGGTGTTGTTTTCCTGCATTATGTCTGTCAACTTTGGTTGTAATTTTGACACTCATAAAACTGATGGCGTGCAAAAGACAATTATGTTGTTGTAAAATATTTCTTTGTTTTCCTAAAGTTATTCAATAAAAGGTAATGCTGTGGCCTCGTGGTCTGGAGCATTAAATTCATGGTCTGCGGGTAATTCTGCAGGTTGTGGGTTCGAGTCCATGCAGCCTGTGGCTATGGTGCGCGTTTCCTTGGGCAGCATCGAGCTGTATACTCCCCAGGGAGCTAAGATGGAATTGGTATGTTCAGTTGGCCAAATAAACAGGGGTAATAATGATGTAAAACGCTTTGATCTTAATTAAAAGCGCTTTATAAGAGCCCATTGTTAATATTATTATTATTTATTACGTACTATGTACACTAGATTTCGAAGTTTCAACATAACACAATGACGACACCAAAATCATTCAAAGTTGGCGTTCTACACCCAGACCACAAGTCATCTCCTATAGTTATTAATGAGAGTGCGTAAATCGACTAGAAAAATTAAAAAAAAGATTTGCATGTAGGTCGGGTGGAAGATATAAACGATGTAAAAATGCGCTGCATGTCGTTCACCGTGATTAATAATGTTCAGCCAGCCGGCGACGGTCCACAATGTACACGGGGGCAATGACACAGCGTGAACATTATTTTTTAGGATCGGTACCGATCATGCTTATTACGATCGATCTATATACACTAACATGCCCTCTGGCGGTTCCAGGTGTACATGCTGCAAGGCGGCCAAGGATTAAGGATTGACTAAACGGCGAGAGGTAGATGACATTTTACGGGAAAACGGAGAACATCGTAAACACACGTCGTGTACGCAAACCCATGTGCTACTCTGATCGGCTGTGGAATGTGGTCCGGAATCTTAATGCACTGTCGAGGTGCATGACGGGAATAGTCCCAGCATGCACTGCGATAATTTGTAGATCTGTCATATTCAGACACAGATGAGAAGAACGTTTTGGAGATTACTTCCCTTTTTTTGAGTGGTTTAAAGTTTGAAAAGTTGAACAAAGAAATTGACTGGAACGGGGCCTGAACCTGCGACCTCCGGACTACCGTTCCGGTGCCCTTCCAACTGAGCTATCCAGCCCTGTGTTGGCGGTTCCCCAATACGTCAATATCTTTGTTCAAGGGGCACTTGAATTTAGTTTGAGGTGAGTTGTGAAATTTTTGATGCGAAACAGAGAGAAAGGAAAGTTTAATATGAGGTATGTTAGCAGCCTCTTTTGTTCTGTCGATGTCGTGTGTTGCCCCTGCCCGACTGGGTTGTTTTCCAACAAAAGACTTCTATAGATAGAGCGAAGCATGTCCCAAGTGATACTTTGGATGCCCATAATAGGCCTACACCATGAACTTTCTGCCCATTCCCTCTTATGCTTGAACAAAGCACCCTCGAGGGGTGTTATCCCGAAGAAAAATTAACCTAGGTTTCAGTCTGCAACTGTCCTATTAAGTGAAATGGCAATTCTGTCTCATTTGGACTTCATGTTAAGTTTTTTGTTTATTATCTTGATATTGCCAATGCGTCCATTATCATGATAACCTTCGGCATTTGATTGAACTCTAGGCGGCCATTCAGGTGTCTCTCCACGACATCCAATTATAAGACGGCCGCACGGAAACGACCCTAAAGAGCCCTCTACCGTCTCTAATCGACACTAATCGCGGAGAGGGCCAACCCTCTGCCTTCTCGGGGACACTTAAGAACCGCATACAAACCGCGCGTCCAATTCCTGATCGCGTAATTGCTTCTCCGCGACCAGCCGTTAAAGTCTTCGTATAATAACCTCCTTGAGTTTGTATAGAGAAATCGCGTCCTTAAGGATCGCAGCAGATGAGGCGTGTAACGAGAGATGAGACAGACTAATTGTGGACATGTCCCGGACATATTTTTGTTGAGTCCCAGCGAATCCTGTAATTACTTGCCGATTGCCACTGTCCATCAGCATCTCGTGCGGGGTGTTCAGATCAGAACAACCTCCCTTTTTCTGCTTTGTGAAAGTGTTTCACAGTAATAACCATACGATGCAATCTTATGGTCACGGCCTGTCATGCGTGTTCTTACGATGGAATAACTACACAGTTATCCAAACAATCTACAGACACACGAGAAAGAAAAAAGACTCCGAGGGGGAATAGGGGGCTCCTTAGATAAACGTCGGCCGTCTTTGAAGCAGATGACTCCCGTTAAATCTGAGTCCCTTTCCGCTCGGATGGATTTCACATCTTCGTGTACCCAACTTCCCATTTTTTTTCTCTCTCTCGCGTCATCCGTGCCTCGATACTCGACTGGACTCTCCGCGCTGAGCGCGCGTCCTCGCCGTTAGTGTAGGGGAGGAAAATTAGATAAAGCACGGCCATCCCTGGTACTTAGCGCGCCGTGATCATGTTAACCTGGTTAGCGGGGCTCGGGCTAAGTCTCCCAAGGGGGATCGCTGTAAGCACGACGCACAATTATACTGGCTCGGTTTCTCCTACCGGCGGTCGGTCCGCTATCGGTATGAGCAAATACACACGCTGGGAGTCACTCGTGATGAGTGAGTGTGTCCTCCACGGACCGCACAGTTGCATCACCTATTCCACACACAGTTTCGTTGTTCATCCGTGCTGAGGTCATCTGAATCCCCTACGATATTCCATCCGCGTCTCTGACTAGTCGTAGCGAGCGTCTTCCGTCCCACCGTGGATTCGCAGCCTGTTGCCTCGGTACATCACCCCACGGATTACCGGTATACGCTCCCGTCGCGGACTCGACTGCCTACTCCTCGCGCTATTTCGACAAATAGCTCCCGATGACAGCTTGATCAGATTAAAGATAATTGATATGGAGTGCGGTGTGTTGGAACGACAGGTAAGACATAAAATATCGCACCTGAAGATTCCATCGGAATCCGCCGCTATCTCCGTGCGCTGCTGAACGGTGTCGCTCTCAGCGCCGCGTAAAAGAGGTTAGTCACCTTGCTCAGATGTGGAATGAATAAATTGTCACTTGCATTTTCATTGTAACAGGAATTGAGGTAGGGTTGTTTTAGGGGAGTTAAACTTACAACATTCTGTACCGATCACCCAACCCTCACCCAAGTGGTTCTCTATTGAGCACGATGTGTCATGAGTCCCTTGTAGATGCGTTCAGAGTATAGGTCATATACAGGGAATAAGGAAACTTTTGACAACAATTTTCACCTACTTGTTGAGCACAATTCAAACATTCAATTTATTGGTATTGAAATGTTGATCTTTAAACATAAGTGACGAAAAAAAAAGTTTGCAAACGCACATTTTGTCTCTGTTGGGATAGTTTTAAAATGTCGTGTGCCAAACCTGTTTGTCCACGGACGGCTTTATTCCATCCGCTTGACCGAGCTCCGGAGCTTGATTTGAAGACAAAAACACGACACTACACTTACACGTGGACAACAGTGATTTTGGTGACTTGTATTCAAATTAGCATAATAACACTATTCTTGCGATTTTGTAACAGATTTTTTCACCACATATGGTTGAAGACGTATACTTCACTACATTTAAAAAAAAAACAGTTCAAATAAGTTAAGTAAGTAGGTTAAAATTCCTGTCAAATGTGGGTTTCCTTCTTTTTGCACCACTCTGTATAGCACGTACCGCTTTCACACAGCGTGTGGTTTTGGGTACAGGTGCAAGCGACCCGCGGGCCCGTCCTTTCTATAACCCTTTAGCATCAGTAACTATCAGCCTTGTTTGGGCAAGGTTAAAGTGTTACAAACAATAAATGTGTACCATTGCCATTTTAAAAAGAATTATTCCTCATTTCAATATTTTTTTCATAATTCTTATTATTGCACCACGGTATGAGCTCCTGCAAAATTGATACCTTGCACAAGTGCATGTACTTGTTTTTACGGTAAGCCTTAATATAGGGTACAATCCATATTGAAATATTCAGCATGCTTCAACTGATGATCACTTGGGTTGGTCGTTGCCTGACTTTAATTTTCTGTTATATTTCAATAATGTACATCCAGCCTTAATGTAACCTGATCCGTTATAGTAACGTTTAGCGATCGATCCCGAGAACACGATGGCGTGAAAAAAACTGTTTTTTAAAGTATTATCATTCTTTGTGTTAATTAAATAACTTTTTTTATACAAGCAGTCAGGCGTGGTTCTAGAACCAATATTTTTTTGGGGGGGCTAGCAGGGTGGATCCAGAATTTTTTTTAGGGAGGCGTGCTAAATGTAGACCGGTTATTTTCTTCAGACACTTGGGCCTCCGAAAATCAATAGGTGGTGGGGGGGGGGGGGGTTCATGCCAATATTTTCAATTGGGAGCGCCAATAAAATCCTAAAATCATTCACACTATATTAACTACAAATGCACCCTTGTCACGACTATTTCTTTAGGGGGAGACCGTTCGCATGTACATCACAATCCTTCTTTTTGCTAATGCAATTTTTTTTACGGAATATTTGGGGGGGGGGGCTAGACAAAATTTGGGGGGGGGGGGGCTAAAGCCCTTCCTAGCCCCCCCCCCCCCCCCCCCCCCCCCGTAGAACCGCGCCTGCAAACAGTCTAAAATACAAACAGTCTAAATTTGAACGTCATCCATAACAATCACAGGTGTTCGGGTGTTTTGACTTAATGAAAACATTACGAGGTGCTTTGCCGCCAATTAAATGTCAGTCGGATCTCGCGTATTGATTTTGTGTTAACACTGTGCATATACGGCCCCGACTCAACAGACATACAGACTTTACCACTTTGCTTGGTAATTTAATATAAATGAATTGATGGACTAGTAAAGGCGGCATTTCGGAAATTTGTTGAATATAATTGAAAAATTTCCATCAAATTTACTCTGTAACTCTCTGCTATTGAAAGATTAAAAAATAAATTGAAGGACATTTGAGCGTCACACCACAGTGCATCCAGTGTGACAATGCCATTCGCTCTTTATACAGAACCGCCATGATGGACTCAAAGTGAGGCTAAAATGGCATAGAAAAGCCCTAGCAAACCGTTGCCATTATGTAGGTTGTTATACGTAAGGATCAATTTAAGTCGCTGAAGAATACCGATCCTGCCTCTCTTTCAAAACCCATCCGTTGCTGTGTGGGGTATAGCGCCCTCAAGTGTCACCCACGCAGCAGATAGCTTTGTGAGACTTTGCTCCGTATATACTGTACCCTGTACAGTATCCTTTTATTCCGGGGTTGGTTCTTATTAATGCATGTTACTTTGTCTTGGCCGGGCTAAGACCCTGGATTTTGTCTTGAGTACTCGGCAGCGGCTCGGATTTCAATTCGGATTTCTGCCCGGAGAGGGTAGAGGTGTTGGGTTCTCATCAGGCTTAGTTACCTAGGGGCAGAGATCCATACGCGGGACAAGCATAATAGAAACTGTTTCTCTATTTTTTCTCTCTCTCCCTGAAACAAATCCCTTGTTTGTTTGTACTCCACTTCTTGAAGAAGTGCGGTGTTTTCGTCTATGGAGTATACACTGCAGAGCTTCCGAACTGCAGCCATTTCAAGGGGAAGACGTTGTTGGTGTCTTTGCTTCAACTGCTTCTTAAAAACAACCAGTAATCTGTGCGGGTGTGACTTCGAATATTTTCTCTTTGTTTATAAGTTAGATTAACGACGGCGAGTTAAATTCTTTTGAAAGATTTAAAATGCTTACACTTGGAATTTGCCTCTCGGAATTTGGTCTCGGCGTTCTCTGTCTCCTAATTGTTTTGTTTGATGATGATGTCATCAATGACTCCTGTCGATGCCATCACTGATTCCTCTTATGACGGCCTAAGTCTACTGATCGAAACTTTTAGTTTAAAATGTTGGTTCTTCTAAGAACCCTTTCTATGTCAGGTTCGTCACTCTGCGTGGATAATCGGCAAACTTCTCCCAATATCTGCTCGTTGCATGACAGCTGCATTGCTTGGTATTGTTCACTTAAGGTCTTTGGCATACCACGACTTTTATTAGTGCCAGCTTTGGTATAGGTATTCCAGATGTCTTCATGCAAAACACCATTATTACCTAAATAAGATAAAGGAAACCTTTCAACACCCCGAAAGTTAATTACAATTCAGCTCCACATTTATTATACATACAGACTTCCAATCGGGTGCATACCTATGTTCCCCAATACCTATGTTCTCCAACCCTAACCCTAACCCTAACCCTTACCCTAACCCTTACCCTAACCCTTACCCTAACCCTAAGGATTTTGAAGAACATAGGTATTGGGGAAGATCGGGTAGACCCCATTCCAATCAATGCGTTTAATTACTATACGTTTTAGCTAAATGTTACTTGTGAGAAAATGCTGCTCAACGATTTAGCTTGATAAAATGCCAACCTGTGGCCGACTTAATAACTTACATACCTGTTGTCGAAATCGGAAGGTCTTATAAGACGAATTGTAACCGATATTAACGAACCTTTGTGTCCGGGCAACGGAAGCGCCGTATCATGGCCACTCACTGCAACTCTAGCCGACTCTGATTGGCTTCGACCCATTAATATGTACACAACCAGGGGCTAAAATACACTTAAGTGTATTCACTGTATACGCCGGGCCCAAGATCAATAGTTCCAAGTTTGTAGCTTCGGTGCCCACCGGCGAGTTTAATTTTCCACCGTCGCCCATTAAGGGCTGCGCAGTGTGGCGGTCGTAGGGAAGGATAGGGGGGGGGGGGGGTGTCAGCCAAGCCCCCTACGGCAAGAAATACCTTTAATAACTCGGGTTTCATTACGCGAAACCCAAATGAACATCGCTGGTTTGTCTTTCTAAATTAGTACCGCCATTTAACGTAAAAAAAAGGAGTATGAAAGTGCTGCATTGCACGCATGCAAGGGCGCAGAGGGCAGATAAGGAACGGTCGGAAATGGGTCTGATGAACTTGGAGAGTGGATTTGATTAGTTTCGCTGTGCACCGTTTCCCTATCCTCCGGCGCGACCCGGCGTGCTGAGAATACCCTGGCTCAGTCTGACCATGCAGACGACGCGCCTGTGCGCGCATGCGCGGCTATTGCAGATCGCTGCCTAAACTGTCCGCAGTCATGCGCACGCATGCGCAGGTTGCACTCGTGTAATATCAGCACGTGGTCGGTTTCGGCTTACGGTAGTTGTCGAACAAACGAAGTACAGCATTGGTGTAACAGGATGTGACTGAAACCCATACCCCTGAGTAAATTCCCTATAGGCAGTTCCGTTGCATATTTTTGTTTTATCATACTCTAAATTTGATTGCAAAGGACAGAATAGATGATAACTTAATTTCGCTCAATTTCCCTGTGTTCTTGCCCGTTCATCGAGACCTCTAATATAATTTCCTGTATTATATCATTTAGCTTCTGGGCAATGTCAGCTATCATTTGTGTATTAGAAATGGGTCAAACGTATGGGAAAGAGAAAAAAATGTAGCCCTCCGTCGACGTAAATCGATCCATGGTTGCAAAATTACTCGTGGCTTTGAAAACAAGGTATAGTACGGCTGTTGTGTTTAAGTATACGATGGCTACCCGGAACACAAACATTGCATGTGTAAGAAACGCAGGATCTCGGAAAGGACCCCTGTTTTTTTCTGTTCCAGCGTGATGATGCGTCCTGATACAGAGGGTCAACAGGCCCGTGTGGGCACGGGAGGAAGCTCGCTATAGATGGGCGCCCTGGGAGTTGAGACTTTCAACCGGCAAACACTCATACCTTCCGCACTCCACCACATAAGTACCAGTTGCATATCGGGGGAGAAATATGTATTTCTATATTCGCCGTCCCTTCGGGAGCAGAACTGACATATTGTTGAGGGCCCTGGGCTTTCGAGAGAGAAGGATTATTTCCAGGCAAACAAGCGGACGTTTATGTGGGTGTCGTGCAAAACACGGGATGCTTTTTTTTTTTACCAGTTACAACAGCGGTACTTGACATGTGCAGTCTAGAATTTTAAATAGCGAAGGATGAAAAATGATGTTTTCTGAGTCTTCTGTTTCTGTGAAGTGAGTCATATTAAGGCAAACAGAATATTCGTAGTGATGATACTTTTGGCAAATATAAAATGCGTTGGCTGTATCACTGCCCTTTCAAATTTGTGAGTTTTGTTCGTTCATCAATTACGTTTAAGGTTTGAGTTTGGTATAACGAACAATCAATTATTTTTTGTTTACTTTCAAACACAATTCTGGCAATTTAACCAAGTTTCAATCCTTTCAGTTTTACTTTGCAACTGCCTGGTGTGGCGGTACGCTGTGAGCCAGAGAGACCTTATAGACCTTAATCATGCTGCCACCATTCCAGTCATGTTCCCTGTATCCAGTTACAGAACTAAATGATAATGTTTTTTATGCAAAAAGGAACCAGACTATTTGTCCTTCCAGCCTCGCTTTGGTTACGTTGATTTGAATGGGGCAAAAATCAAGATGGCCGCAAAATGATAATGGTCTATTCACAAGGAAGCCATTTTCGATCGTGTTTCCTGAATCTATTTTATAAATTGTAAACTGTTGAATGGAATGGTGCCAGACTATTTGATGATTGGAGTTCGTTCCAAGCCTCACTTTCAAATTTTTTTTTAATAGCGGCTTAAAACATTAGGATATGTTCAATCACAAATTTTAAAATATTCATCAGAACAGACTGGTATTAATTTGTAATGAATTTTTTCTTTCATTGCTTTTATTTTACTCGCAAGTTCCAAAATGAACAGTTTTACCTCGCTTTCAATTCAATATGGCCGACTCGTGAATTAAGCCTAAATTTCATGGAGGTGTTAAGGCAGAAATGCTTAGCATTTTTTTCAGTGGTGAACAAAATAGGTGGGAACCATTCATGACCGTTAACATCACATGACATTCTAGCTGGTAACCTTTTGTTGCTAAGCGACATTTAGTTTGCTCTAAGCAAACTTGCGTGGTTAGTTGTACCAAGATCGGTCCTTTTGCAAATGGGGTTTCCCTTATATAGATCAGTATAATGGTATCTACAAATTGTCAAAACAATAAAAACGCGAAAAGAAATTCATGCACAAGGCAGCCATGTTTTGATTGTCATCCTACACATTTTCAAAACAATAAAAACTGCGAAAGAAATTCATGCACAGGGCAGCCCTGCCTTTATCGGATTCAAGCCGGCCAGTCTACCCGCAAGCTCAGTGGTCGAGTGGTAAGACGTCTGTTGTATAGTAAGCAGGAGGTTGTGGGTTCGAATTCCACCCGAGTAAGGTTGTGAAATTTCCTCGCAAGCCCTCGGACAACACTGAGTATACAGTGGTTATGAAATTCTGTAGGTGGAGAGAGAAAAACACAGTATTGAATTTATATCTGTCCGACCCAAAATTTCATCCCACAAATCACTGTCGTCCGGTAAATTGTCCTTACGGCCGGCCATTATTGCTACCGTTACTCAAAACAAAACGCTCTTATAACGACTCTCCTTGAGTAGCGGGATGATATTTCCGAAGGGGAGTAAAAGCGCGCACTGCGACAAATCACCGGGAATCCTGCCCCCAGGCTGCCCGGCCCGCGCGGTTATACTCGTGCCAGTACGATTTTTCTTGCTTTTTCTTGTATTTCCCCACTTTTTTGGAATCAATAGCAGTCACTTGAAGATGTCATTCAGGACTTCTCTCGTCAGGTAAAGGGGGGGGGGGTGTCTCTGGGGCCAAGATGCCCGATCGACCGGCCCGCGGGAGTCTCTCCTGTTGAATCGTTCAATATCCACTTCTATTATTTTCCATTCTGCCCGACGGGCCAATCTCAAAAAAAGAACTGTTTGTTTGAACGTTTTATTTCATCTTTTGTGTGGTGATTGAATTTCATACCTTATTATGTCAACTTGCCAATATTTTGCCCCTCTCAATTTCTCTGTCCTGTGATTGGATGATCTTATAGGTGATCGTCTGGAACTCAAACTGTCAAACATGATGTTTGACGTCCTCCTTCGAATTTTGACAAATTCAACTGGCAATTGATCTGCAGTTCATGTGTACCGTACGTTGGATCATTATTTAAAATAGTGACACCCCTGAAAGATTACCGATTTCAATTTTGTGATTATTCAAAAACATCAGACAACAGTGGTTTATATGACATGCTACATGCATGATTTAAACAGCAGTTAAAGAGGTTAAACTCTTGGGAAAATTCTTCCCCATAGTTGGACAATTTTTACCCAAATGAGGTAATTTCAAACCAATGTTGAGTAAAATTATATTGCCCAACAGTGTTTCGCCCAACATTTTTTACAGTGTTCTCCCGTCTCCCCTTCCACCAAAGATACTTTTATTTCCGCGCAAGTACGTGCAGAACCCCACATTTTCCACTTCTCCGAACAACTCTCTTCTCAAGTTGGAGATCGCCGTCCATCCTCTTGCCGTTAATCGCAGCTTCAAACTCGCCGACCGTTCTGGGAATACAGTCGAGTTGGAGTTGTCCAATGCAAGGCCACTCTGACCCTTGGGTCTGCCGCCCCCACCAAAGATTTCACATCATTCTTCGGACGACTGCCGTAGCCAAAAAGAAAAGAAAAAGCAGTGGCTCACGCTCGAACGATCCTTGGAGAGTTGCCCTGTCACTGAAAACGGCAACTCGGCATTAGGATGTTTGTGTTTTGATCGAATCGGATCAAAAATCGAGGGCATCTTGCGCCTGGTCTTTTGCGCGTGAATAGAGGAGGATCTAAATTTAGTCTTGCAAGCACGATTTCACCTGATTTTAAATTTACTCTCATTCTTGTCGACTTGAACATTTTTATTTTCTTCTCGTGAGAAGACAGTGCAGTGTCCAATATTCGGAAAAGGTCACGTCGCGGGAACAGAATGTCGATATGTGAATGGGACCGAGGCGGCATGCTTTGGAAGTGGCGGCAGCCTTTGCGGTGCGCCACGCGGCATCCAACTGGCAAGAGATTGCTGCACTTGCAGACGTAGGGTGGGGGCTACTATAAAAAAGAAAAAAAACTGACGGCAAACTGGCCAATGTGTCGGCAGAGTTTGTTTACTTTAGAAATTCGGTTTCTAAGCCAAACTAGGAGCAATTCTATAGGCCTACTCTCTTTTCGTATTTGCAAAATGTGATTTATTTTTCTGGATTGACAAATAAATCAAACCATGGTAACAATGGTAAGATGTAACGACTGTGTCTTTTATCAAGACTAATGCGCGTATCTAATTTTGGAATCATGCAGTTATTTCAGACTACTCAACAACCAAGTCTCAACTACATGTTGAAAACACTGAACATATGCAAAACGAGATTTCATTTCAAAATGGCGGTCAAAATGTGATTAAAAATACGGTGAAATTATAGTCATGTTATCATAATTGGTTAACATTTGCGCATCGAAGATAACAGCTATTTTTGACGTGCATGTGCATATGCAGACACTTGAAATAAGCATAGCAGGGGTTGGCCTCTGTTCCAGCCGCCGCCAATCAATTGGCTAATGTTGTAATTAGATATTGAATACCTTTACTAATCGCTTCAACGGCTTGGCAGGTGGCATTGGAGACTAGCCACGCAAGCGAGATCCTTCCCAGGCCGTAGAAAAACACCGCAGTACGATTACGAGGACAGCCGGAGTACATTGGCAAACATGATTTCTTGTTGCGAAAACTTCTACTTCTTTTGTAATGTTCGCTTCATGTAAAAGTGTTTTAAACTTAGCTCACCCGGATGTTCCTACTCTCTCTAAATCTCTAAATCTTGTCCTATAAATCCCAACAGATCCTATTGCAACCTAGTGTCATTCTATTTCTCTTTGGCTAACTCTGTTGATTTATAAAGCAAAAGAAACCTATCTATCTCCTGACTCTCTCTCTCTCTCACTCACTCTTTCCAAATAACTGAAATCCAAGAACCAGTTTTCAGGGCAACTGATCCGCAATACGATCCGCTACTCATCCGGAACATAATCCGTGGTCAGTAATAACACGCACGCCCGGCACGACTGTGACGTCACGGGGAAAACAAATCGCACAGCATTGCTTTCGTCGAACTGTGGCTGTGGGATTTTGGTATGCGATCAGTGTACGGAATGGTATGATAGTGGTTTAATGAGGGAGGACGTACTCCTGGTATATAGCTTCGCATCCATGGGCATCCGATGCTAAATGTGTACCGTGTTAATGTTTGAAACCTTATTCATAAATACCTAAGACAGTTCACCCACTCCTATTGGTCGAGAGCCCGTCACGTGGGTGGCTTTAAACACTTCGCGCAGTACGCGCCACGCGCCCCCGAATCTCCATAAAAGGAATTGCTTTAGCACTACGCGCGCGAGGAACACACCAATATTCATAGTCAGAGGGGTGTTCACAAAACATGAGGTGCAAATCAGCGCCGAACAAAATCGTTGGAAAATTGTGATTTTTTGTTTTGTGTTTTTGACCGAAAGGTTTTTATGAATGGAAATAAATATGTGCTTGACCGGTATAACACAAGTTCGTTTAAAACTGTCTAGGGGCATCGCCTTTGGCTTGGGCCATTATCCGCCTCCAGGAACATATTTATTCCCTTATCAAAGCTGATAGCGATATGCCGTCTGGTTTGCTGTGTATCAACAAAAACTCTGCATAAATCTGACTTGTCTACGTGAAGATACCAAGCAACCAAAGGCAACACAGACTCGGTGTGTTTGTCACGTCAACTCCGCCAGCCATTTCGGATTTACACAGCCTTTAGTGTTTAAATATCGTTTGTTTCTTTAATTTCACAGGCCTGACGGCAATAATAGTGGATGGCGAACGAAGGTATCTTTATCATTGAAAAGCCGTGTGTGATTGTGAGCCGGGACTCGATTGGTTACTGATGACGTGGAAAACTATGATCTACCTTGTGAGTCGCGGATTAAGATGACTGTGAGTTTGGGCACCATACTAGACGAGTTGTCTTCGCTAACGCAGGAGCCAACCACTGCTGCTACCACCACTACCACCACCAACGCGCCGTACATGTACAGTGAGTTGTGGACCGACCGTAATGCCTCAATGAGTGAGTCGGAGCCTCTAGCCCGCCGGGATCCCAACGTGGCGGCCGGCATTGCGCTGGCCATCATCTCGCTGTTGACCGTCTTCGGAAACATACTGGTCATCGCCGCCGTCACCTCATGGAGGAAGCTGCGGCACAAGATCACGAGTTGGTTCGTGGTCTCGTTGGCACTCTCGGACGTCCTGGTGGGTTTTTTAGTCATGTCCTGGAACGCCGCGGCCTTCACCATCGGCTACTGGCCCTTTGGCAGGTTCTGCGCCGTGCACCAAGCATTGGATATCATGATGTCCACAGCGAGCATTTTGAACCTGTGCGTGATCGCACTGGATCGCTTCTGGGCCGTCACGCAGCCCTTTGACTACCAGAGCAAGATGACTAGGAAGCGGGCCCTCCTGATGATAGCCTGCGTCTGGATCGTGTCGTGCGTCATGTCATTCGTGCCGGTCCTGTCGGGAATTCACACCGTGGACGACGCCCAGGACACCATCCTGGCCAACCCGCCCAAGTGTGACTTCATCCTGAACGGAATATACGCCGTGTTGTCGTCGTGCATTAGCTTCTACGTTCCTTCCATTGTCATGATCATAACCTACCTGTTGATTTACCGCGAGGCCCGGCGCCAGGAGCAGAGTATACGCAGCCAGAACAGGGTGCTCGATAACAACCAGAAGGGCGAGCACAAGGCTGCCAAGACTCTGGGGGCCATCTTGGGTGTGTTCGTCTTCTGTTGGCTTCCCTTCTTTGTGGTCAACTGTATTCTTCCCTTCTGCAAGGAGTGCATCAGCGGTGCTGTGTTCACCATCGTGTTGTGGCTGGGCTGGATTAACAGTTCCCTGAACCCGCTCATTTACGCCACAAACCGGGAGTTCCGCACGGCGTTCAAACGCCTGCTTTGCAAGAAGCAGTTCTTGCGGGACCGGACTATGGAGTACAGTACCACGGTCACGCTGCTCATGCACATGGGCAACGGTAAGGTGGACTCCAATAAGAACGAGCGGAAGAAGAAGGCCAAAGCCGGGGCGAGCAGCCGGCAGTCGGCCCCAGCACACACGCTGACGGCCATCACGGAGTTCGTCACCGAGGAATCACTGAAGGAGGAATGCGAGGGGGAGACGGAGGGGCCATACCCGGAGCACAATATCGGGCCCAGGCTCGCCAAATATCAATCGGACACGGAGGAGAACCTTACGCCAACAACGGAGTGGAAATAATTTTATGAACGCTCATAGTGGCCTGAGGGAAGACTACAAAGGCTGAATTTGTTCCCAAGTGTGCCATGCTCAACCTGCTTTCGGGCTGAATGTGCTGAATGATCAAATCACCGCTGCTGTACATTGTTGGGTTGAGAGAATAAGTGGAACTACACCAACAAGCGCATGCGTGTGTCACAAAGGGGTAACTTGAGCACGGTGTCTTTTTAACTGAGCACCTAACGCCGACAATACATCTACGAAAGCGTGTTAATTGTAATCGTCCTTGGAGTAGCTTGTAGCTTCAGATTGGAGATGTTTTTATATTTACCATGCTTGGAGCAGTGCAATCTATCATGTTTATATTTTTGTTTACCTTATTTCTGATAAGAAGATGACTTTTGACCTATCAAGCATACTTATATTACAACGTACCCCACGCACGTGTACCCTGGGGTTATATCAATTTCAATTATGATATAAAGTAAACTTAAACATTCCATAGGATTTGTACAAAGCTGAAAATATCAGAACACAAAAAAGTTAAAAGTCTGGACTACTGAGGGCGCAGTCCAATAATTTACCTAAGTATTGTTGGCACTGCATGTTATTGGAATAGGCGATATACAGGACATGTAGATAATGTGCTGTGATTAATATAGTCATTTCATTTATGAATGAACCCCGTTTCATATTTTGGGCCCAGCTGCAAAATATGTTTGAAAGCGAGGCAAACACAGCAATCATTACAAAAAGCGTCTGGCGACTTTGCGAATGTGCGAAGGCACGCTCGTTTTTGTTTGAATAACTGGATTCAGGGAACACGACAGAAAAAAATGAGGCCTAACGGTTTCAATATCTGGTAAATAGCGATTTTCCACGTATTACAAAAATGTGTACTGTGGTAATGCATTCGTTTACTTTGTGTACCAGGGCTTGGGTGAAGCCATTTTGTGTCCATAATTTTAGACGCCCTCTGTCGGAAACATAGTCCATGGTTCTCATGATTAACCATCAGGACGAAACGTGATTTCAAAATCCTCACAAAAGGTGTTAATTTAATGGACATTTCTTTCGTTACGTCATGGTCGCAAATTTGTTTGGCCGTTATTGAAAAAAAGAAGACAAAATTATTATTAGGTTTTGCCCTTCACCCAGACGCAAATTCCATCTTATAAAGAAGAAAAATTGAAAATGTTTTTTTTTTTTAGTAATGTGACTTTAAAAAGTAGCGTCCAGTGTTTGTAAATGAGCAATAAATTCATGGAATTGAACCGGACAAAAATGTCAACAGAGGGCAGCAAACATAGTGTCTGGTGTGTGCCAGTGTGCTAGAGCTTACCCATAATTATTTTGCTCTTCGTGTGTACAGACGTATGTGTTTAAAATGTCTCTCTTCAGAAGCTGGTGCTATTAGTTATATTTCAATCTTTTGGAAAAATGCTTCGCGGGGAGGAATACACCGTCATGATATCTGGAGATAAACGATTAATTGTGTTCCGTTAATTTGAAAGTCACCTCCATGTACTCTTCATTCAACGATATTATCAATCCCAGAATATATCTTAGAAGATTATTTTCGTGGAAGATAAAATAATAGATAAAAGCACATGCGTGTAAACACGCAACTTTAAACTGAGTCTTCTTTGACTAAGTCAATACTGGAGAGTATTTTTTGCTTCCAAATACTGGCTCTTGTCTTTCATATAGACTTGTCAAAAACACACTCCGAGATATTTCTCGGTGAAAATCTACAAGGCGGTGCGCTTTCAATATTATTATGAAACCTCACCTTGCTGTAGGCTAAAATATTCGTCTGGTTTACTTGTTTTATTTTTATTTTATATTCTAATATCCTAACAAAAACCTTTCCGAATGGCTGAAATGTGAAAAAAGAAAGTATCTCCATGTTGATTTTTTTTTCTACGTTTGGTTGTCTGCATGATTATTTAACCGCCATTCCTTTGCTTATTAGAAGTGTATCTCCCCCCCCCCCCAAGTTAGCTGTTGATTTTTTTTTTCCTCGTCATATCATAAAGTTAAATCAAAACGATACCTTGAACCGGACTCAACATTAAGGTTTTCCCGTATGATTTGAAATTGAATTATAAATTGTTGTGTATTGATAGGTTTATCAAAATAGCTTTTGTACATTTATGGTAAATTAGAACGAACAATACGATTCTATGTTTTTTCTTTCGTGTATTTAGTCCACGAAACTTGGACCTGGATACGTTTTTGTCATGTTTAATTTCTGAAATAACTTGTAAGGCCTGTGTCAGCGAACATTGACAATCGTTGGCAAACGTTGTAATCGTTGAAAATCGGATCCTACTTGAAATGACAACCTGTAATAGACACTGTAGTCTTCCCTGGTATGTGTCGTGCTGCAATGTCTCCTCATTTTGATAAATTGTCTTTGTAGAATAAATGCAGTTTTTTCCACCTATAAATTAGCACCAATCGACCCTGTGTTCTTTTTTTGTTATTTTTTGTCATTTATTCGTTCATGTGTTTATTGGTAAAAGGCGTAATCATACATGTCGCCACTGCATGTTAAGTTAAATGGAATGGAGTTTGGCCGCCATCATGAGTCGTTTAGTTTCTCTCAGAGTTGTGTTTTCTTAAACGAAGTGGTTTTATAGCTGAGAAAATAGCAAGGAAGAACCGGTTTGTGCAGGCAAAGTTCAGGGAATAATCCGTTGATATTTATTTCTTGTACCTACACTGGTATCCATACCGGTGAATTAAGTCTTAAATAAACGGAAATCTTCCATACAAGCTGGTTGCGAGACAAATGTTTTCTAAAAAAAAATACATCAGTTCGCAGAGCCTCTCGTCCTCCAATTTAATTCACATCCCATAAAAGGTACAAAATGAGGAACGGCCCTGTTGATGGTGATAGCAAAACCAACTTTCCTTCCCCTTCACAAACTCTGATTCACGGCGGCAACTTTCTTGGAATGATGTTGGAATTTTTTCAACAAGATATTAATATCAACGGATAATTCCCTGAATTTCGCTTGCACAAACCGGTTCTTCCTTGCTATTTTAATTCTCAGCTATAAACCACTTATTTTTAACAAAACACAAGTCAGAGGAAAATTAAAATTCATGGTGGCGGACAAGCTCTATTCCATTTGAATTAACGTGTAGCGGCGACATGTATGATTACGCCCTTTCCTAATAAACACAGTCCATTGTTCATTTTTGTCATTTATTCGTTCATGTGCAAATCCATTGTCTCGGCTGAAGTAACGGGGATGGAAACCAAGTCACCAACTACAAAACATGAGAGCATGATTATGTAACAAATGGATGTGCTCAAAGTAAACAACATACGGCCCTTTTTAAATCATAATCGAAGTCACGTGCTTTCTACAGCCATACTGATGCATCGCTTTACAACTACATCATACGAAAGTAAAAGTTTATTGATTTATTCATAATATTTGGTGTTTCATGCGAAACTATTGTTGGCCAAAGAGGGGGGAATTTTATGTTTGCACATGGTTACAAAAATATAATTTAATTATTTTTTTAATTATCCAATTAACAATGGTTTAAAGTGAGCATCTAAGGTTCAAAGTATCGAATACAAAATATGAAAGCAGTATTAAAGTATAGCAATAAGTGTATCGTCCATTTGTTGGGACGCTTTAAAGAAGGATATGACTGTGAATAATCATTCGAGAGAGGGCGCTGTCACACTTGACAATGGTTACAAGCAAGTGTAAATAATCTCAAATGTAACCGATTGTATTCATTCACGATCGTACATTAATTTTGAACTGTTTAAACATGTAAAAGTTGTACTGATGATTGTTTGAACTTGACTCATACGTGTGCCCCTATACTGCCCTCATGTGGCGGATAAAGGCCAAGGAAAACGGGTTGTGAAATCGCCATTTTGGGCATGCGCTTGTTCAACGATGTTCATTTTCGTGATGGTGTTTATTTTGCTGCAAATGTTGGCGCCTGTTTAGTCATGTTTTTTTTGGTTTGAAATTGAGCACAGTATTTAAATACAGCTCTCGTCAATAAGAATCGTCCTACTGAATATTTTGTACCAGTTGAAATTGCGAGTTCAAATTAAAAAGCTGAATTCAGACAGATTTGCATCAGCTAATACGTTGGTTGGTCACAACCATTCGATCGTTTTGCCTCATGCAACATAAGTTGGAGTCCGTGTGGTCTAATACGGTCACACTGCCACCTTGGCTTAAGAAAGGACACATCGGATGGCTACCATATTGGCGAGAAATGGATACACCGGAAGTACATGTACGTCATCAAGATTTATGCTGCATTGCACTGTGGGACTTTTGTCTGAGAAAGAATGCTGTACACTGATTCCTGTAGGAGGGATATCCGTTAAAAAAAAAACAGTTTTGCTGCTTACCCGAACGTTACCATGTGCGCATGCGTTACTACCCTGGGATCGCCCAGGGCTGGCGAGCTGTGTGAAATTATTTATTTATTTATTAACTTTAGTAGTCGATTTTTATTATTATCATTTTCGGGGGAGTATTATCAGTTTTTGATATTACTTAATTTGCATCAGCAAATCCTCCAAAGTTCTATTCCTGTAAAAATATAATAAACAAGTTTTTTTATACACATGATGTTGTGTTTTAAATCATGTATATGTATCACGTATCGTTTACATTAATGGATTTAGTGTATGAATGTGAGTTTTTTTATAAAGATTTTTCTATGCATGGTTGTATATACTTGTTGGGAGTTCGTCGTGTATAATTGACCATCTGTATCCGTGTTTGCTTGCTTCCAAGGTTTTCGTCATCTCTGCTGAAATTATTCACACTTTCTGATTTGAACGATGCATCATGCGGTTCACGTACAATAAATACCGAGTGGCTTGAGCCACATTTATCCAAAATCAGTGTTGTCAGCATTATTTCATTTCTTTGTTGTTATTTTTTGTTGTTGTAGTGTTGTGGTTTTTAAGCAACTTTCCCAACTAACTAACAACTGAGCATACGTTTAGGTCCACCCAAGTGAAAAGTACAAAGATATTTTAAGCAGAAGAATAGACTTTCATCAACCGTTTAATACCCCAAAACTCATTCAACCACCAATTCCAGAGAGTAATCTTAATAGAGGGCGCTATTGAACTTTTTACGGGCATTTAACTTAAACTGTACAGTCAATAGAGGGCGTCATTTTATTAGGCTCTTTCTATATCTCAATAGAGGGCGGTATTTATCAAGTAAACAGAGGGCGCTATTTATCGAGTCCATAACAGATGCTTCACATCGGTTTAAAGCGGTGCAGATCCTTAAATAAGTTGTCGTAGAATCTAACACCAACTCTCCAAGATAAGGTGTTCAAGACGTACATTAAGTTAAAGCTTAATTTACCCTCTTTTGCTTTGACAGGATTAAACAAATACTTTTAGATGATTTTTCCTCTTCCAAAAAAAAATCCCATCGATTTTCTGGAAATTAGTTCTCTCAACTCAAAATACAGCCTCTTATCTACAGCTTTTTAGAGCGCCCTCTTCTGTCCGTGGCACTTCACTTTCAACGCGGTAGGTGGCGCTCTCCATACGAACCGGTCAAAATAATTTCCATGGAAGGTGATTTCGGCTAACATTTCTGTCAGTTATTTTACCAAGTGAAGATCATTTTTTAGTTATTTTGAAAGATAATTGAATTTGAATAGAAAAAATTACTTCAATCGAATGCTGAACTTCAATTTTATGCTGAGTTAACTGTGACTAGATTTTATTTTTTGTTTACAAAATAATGTTCAGTTTCCAGTTTATAAAAAAAAAATTGGTCAGCTTAAACGTTAGGTACGCTGCTTCAAGAAATCGTGCCGTATGTGCGTTGACGAAAAGAAAATATTTCATGAAAGAAAAAGATGCCATGTAAAGTGAAACAGATCACCTGTCAAATTTAAGCCAGAATTGAAATATCTGTAGATCCTTTTTTTTTCAATTTAAAAGTAATTATGCTCATTCCAAAAGGTTTCTAAATGAGAAAAGCGATCGCGAACTCCCTCCACAAATGCCACACGGGAAAAAAAACCCAACTCGGTCCATATTATTTTATAGGCCGTCTGATGAGATCAAAAGCTTCATCTCTGCAAACCCCCGAGGCAAGGATTAAGTTCATGCGTCCTGTATGTGCTCAATTAAATACCACCACGATGGAGCAAAAAACAAACAAAAAACAGAACAAACAGAAGAACTAATGTCTACCCGTACAGTCAGACAGATTGGTGCAATATATGATTGCTCATTTGATTATAAAAGCATGAAAGTTGGCACACAGGAAGAACATGCCCTAGAGAAACAGTTTAGTTATAGGGCCACCGCAGATTTGCACTTTGAAGAAAAATATAGGTAGAATAACAAGCAATTTTCAAAATGTTCAAAATGGCTGCCATGGCTTGTTATCCTATTTGTTCAAAAGACAAATCTGCGATGGCCCTATAGCCAAATATCGTTCTCATGACATACTCTGACTGTGTGCCAAATTCCATGTTTTTATCATCGAATGAAAGATTCCATCACATCATCGATCTGCCGTTACTAGTAGGAATGCTCGTAGGTCCTTGTTTTTTTGTCCCGCTGTGAATTTGGCGCGGTGTCGTGCCGTTACAACGCTGGATGCAAGGGGGCGCTCGCCTTGGTTTTGTATCGAACGTGAGGTTGTTTACTATAGGAATTTGTAGCTAGAATGCCTTACCAATTTGGTCAGCTATTTTCATTTCACTCAACCGAAGCATGAGTTTAGGGTTCAATGGTATTATAGGCGCAGGAATTCTAGGCTTCAGATAAATATTTTAATTACATTATGACAGTGGACAACTAAATGAAGTATTATTATTAGCCAACTGGCTCTTCGTAAAAAAAACTCATATGCATAATAAATAACTCTCTACACCGTCTCAAAATGTACATAACTAAAAACCAATAGATGTATTTGCCTTTAATGTATCGCAAGTGTAGTGACACCCCCTGAGGGCGTGCTCCATTGAATGGAAGACGATAGACGCTTATTAGCATGGCCGCTGGTTGGCGGGCACTACACGCAGGTCGCATGTAAGTTCACCTACCCCGGGGCCTGACCAGGGTAGGAAACACCGAGGGGGGGGGGGGGGTCTATAAAACGCCATCTTTAACCATGTCTCCGATTGGGAAAACCCAATTACTGAAAACATGTCATTGATCCGGACCGCGTGTCAGCGTGCGTGGCGTAGGAGGGTCGATTACAAGACTGCGAGCCAGGAATCGATCGGGCCCCGGGAAGACACCCCCCTCCCCTCCCTCCGCTCACTTTATAGCCCCTGCAGCTAGCTCGTTAGAAGTAACCGAATTGTGGGGCCTTAATTGTGTCTCTGTGTGATGCGTCTTCGGAGACGGGACTCCGAGAGAGAGAAAAAGATAGAGAGGAAGGCAAACGCGGAATGGGGCTAGAGCAAGAACGCGACGGGACGGAAAAGGGATACTGTACCAGGACAGTCAATTAGCACCGAGGAAGAAAAACCTCTAAGTCAACAACAGACATTTTTTTTGTCAGTGGAGGATGAGGAGCGAATCGGACGTGGGAAGGGGTTGGGGGAGTGGAAGATCCAGGAATTTCTAAAAAGGACCTGGGATGGGTAGGGGTACCAAGTCGATTATTTTTTAAGGGATGGAGGAGGCATTACGGTCAACGCATACAAAGACCAAAGGTCTAAAGCAATGAGTCAAGACCAATGTTTTAATATTGCATATCCAGATGACGTTATTCTGGGATCATAAATTTTTCGACATACAATTTTATCAATATTCAATTATTAAACTGGGTCAATCGTTGGGGGGGGGGGGGTTGTAGTAAGCCTTACCACCCCCTGGGATGCGTCCTTGGGTAAAGCATACATTTAGGGGTCCGTTTGTAATTTCTGGAACTCGTGAAATGAAGTGTGATCAGAATTTATCGATCCAATTAAATTGTCGCCGGGAGTAAACGAGAACACCCCTTTGGCCGGATGTGTTTCTGCGCAATTGGTAGCTATGATAATGATAGAGTATCCGATCGTTCAACTGTGTTTCAATAACCAAGACTCGAGCGCAATTGATATTGCACAAGCACAACACTTTCATTAATACAATTTCGTATCAGCATATTTTGTTAACAAGTTGGCGAAATTTTTAAGTAAGCATCGCATCATCAACCCCCAAAAGGCCCTTTTCAGAAGGTTAAAAAAGTAAAAAGGACAAACCTGTATTCACAGGAACGGAGTGCCCATCTCTCTTTCGAAGCGATTGGGCCAGACTCCTTCATGTAATGCTGCTGGGGGGTGGGGGGGGGGGCGGGGGGGGGGGATCGCCACACCTCCTCCACGGCGAGTATGTTACCTTCCCAGCATAGAATCATGCCGGTACCCATTGCACAAGGTTGCAGAGGCCCCCCCCCCCCAAAAAAAAATGTTTTGGTTTCATTTAAAACAATCAAATAAAACAAAAAGTGGTACGGAGAAAAAAATAAAATGTGTTGGAGAGTACGGACAAATCTCAACAGGATTTACACAAAACTTGTTTACAGTGTGATTTTCTATCTCAAACCTTCCCCATCCTCTTGAAGCAAATTGTTTTATCTGACGATAGCACGGTGACGCCTTTTAAACAAGTTGTATATTCTTGTCAAAATATTAAAATAAATAACTGGACTAAATCATTATGATTCCATTCATACAGATTCTTGAATACTCAGATTGCCGTCGACACCTGTACTTTTAAAAGTTTGTACTTTTATTAATTTTAGAGATGGGGAATTCTGGCTACTCACGTGCCAAGCCACTTCTAAGTATCATTTTTAATATTAAACAAAAAAGAAGGTCATCCTACCAAATTGAATAAAATCTGTAGCGCTCTCTTTCTGCTTGTGCGGTCTGGTAATGCAGAATTCAATAATTATTTCCAGTGTGTGACAAGGCACGTCCTATGGCCGACATGTCTCCAGGTGTGTTTCTGCCGATTTAATAAAAACAAAATATATAGTGGCTTGTTGTCGGGTATACAGTTTACAACTCCCTACCCTGGAGAGAAGGAGAAAGGGTATCATGCATTTTAATAAACATGGGAGGGGGGAAAAGTGTGAGGATATCGGCAAAGCCCCTGGATCAATTTAGTTTTTGGATACACGGGGAAGGTCCGCGGATATTATGGCTTGCTGGCAATTACTTTCCTGAGTGCTGCCGCTGGGGAGTGGGTAAGCTTCGGGTCTCTTACGCCTCGAATTCTCTTATGCGGCATCAAGCTCGTACGATTGATGTGAGCGACACGCGATGCATGAAACACCTAACGCAGACCCGTTCGGGAATGGGCCGGATAGGCTTTTTGAATGAGGGCCCGGTTCAAACTACTTCGAGCTATGCTATGCGGAATTTGTCTTGTCCGGCTGCTAAAGTTAGAGTGGATCGATACGATTCATATTGTTGAGAGCGCCCTCTACCGCCGCGATGTCTTTACCATGTTCTTCTGTGATTTGCTGCATCATGGGAGTCAAGACCAAATTTAAGTCTTGAACATAGATGGTCCACTACATTGCATATACCGCTTATGTACAGGCTAGGGAAGTATAGACGAGGGGGGATGAATCTCTAATCTGGAGAACCTCTAAATCAGGCCGTTTTACGGTTAGGCCACGACCCTGCACAGTTTTTTAAACGGCCGTTAGTTGGCCATCACTGAGTCATCACTCTTTTATTCACATTCATAAATGTTTTTTTTTCGTTGAAAAGCGTAATAGAGTAGGAAAATATGTAAAACTCGTGTCTGTTTGGTAAATTTCAATTCTCGTCACTTGCTCAGGCTCCGTTTCGAATTCACGATGGATCAAATTGCATATTATGCGACGCTCAAATTTTGTTCACATGGTCCGCAATGAAAAAGAAATCACATCCGGTATGGAATGTGTTGCAATTCTATGGGAAAGTTTTCGGATAGCATTTGCGCGCATTGGCTTACGTAGCTGCAGCCAGATGCTTTATACATAGGTCATGATAAGTCACCCAGAATGCCATCCCCACTTCTTTCACAAGATTCTGTGAAGCTCATCAGCGTCTCCCAGCGCCCTGTTTGCAGGGCGGTGGGTACGAGCGAACAGTGCATAGTGTTAAAAACGTTCCTTAGCCAACCTCAAAAGCCGGGTAGTGGGAATCCTGCAGTGTCCATTAATTTACAATGTGATTTTCATACATTTCAGTTACATGTATTGCTCACATAAAAAAAAACTCTTCCGAACTTTTTTTTAGCGATGGCAACCTAGGCCTACTGAGTGAAAATGAAAATCTCACGAACATACTTAATAATAGCCTATATAAGAACCGAATATTAAAACAAACTTTATCTTACAGAGGACGTCTTTAAAGTAGGTCAGGAGTAATCCACCTTGCTTTCTATTTCAAGGCAAGACTGCAGACCTGAGAGGGGAGAGAGGCTGGTCGATAGGGGGAATAAAACGGGGAAACTCCCGCCAACGCATTTCCGTGGTTTCACGGTCGACTGGAGGCTAGGCTGGGACCGCTGAGTACCGTCCTCGACCGAGGAGAAACGGCAGCCGGTTCGTAGGTCCGCTTAGTACGATTTATATCTTGGATCATAGACCAAAAGACACGGCCGATTTTCTTGCAGCTCAGTGACACACAAAAATTGTGATGAATTTAATTGTACATGAAAATACAGAGGAAGATGTTGGAAAACTCATAGTACAATCCACAGTGAATCGTTGGACCATTTTTTCCGCTAGGATCTCGACTAAAAAGTTGTTTTTTTGTCTCCGTTGTCGGTATTAAAACCCGCGTAAGTTATTACATCATCTGTTTTTATAAGTGACCAATCAGCGAGGCCCTTATGTCATAGCACGGTGTGTTGTGCAATGAACCAATAGCGGGAGCCGTGAGCTGAAGTGTTAGGTACCGCTTGAACAGCAATGGCGGCGCCCAGGAGTTCCACGGGCGACAGTGATGTGACCGGAAAAAAGTGTATTGTGCAGTTTTGAATGCCAAATCGAAGGGTTGTCTTTTATTCGGAAAAGAGCTGGAACGAATCCTCGCCTGTGCCAGTAAAAGGAAGGATTTGAGCAATGGACAGAAGCCGAAACAGTTGAAAAAGCCGAGACGTAGGCCTACACATAATCATCGGCATGGCAGTACACAATGTGCACCGGAGACAGAGTCGTTGTTAAAGGTAGGCCGTCTAAATATTGGGAAAAAAATGTTGCAACCTGACGCCACTTCCGCGATTGTGTACAAAGTCTATGGAGAGTCAAGAAATTGTTCTAAGTATTTCCTAACAAAATTGGAAAAGTTTCTCAGTCCCAGATTCATGTCTTATCATCATTTTTGCAATGAATGACTATCATTGAGATGATATGTGAAGAAAAAAAGTGGCGTCAGGTTGCAACATTTTTTTCTAAATATCTTCGTGTATTCTTCCATTCAGACTGTGACCTTGTAAGCTGCCGTTATAAAAACAAGACTGTTCAGGGATTTGTGTATTAATATTGTCTTTGTCTATTATATCTCAACAATACGTGTTTGTGATTTCAACATGATCCTTGGCAACCAAAACTAGTGTGAAGTGCTTTGAATGTATGAGTCGCAGATTTACCATAGTTCAGCATGTAAATACAAATATTTCACGCCCCTTTTGGGAATAAAGTTCGGGCAACAGACTCATCCGTGATTGTACACAGGGCGCCCTCTTTTTTGGTTTGTATCATAACTAAGATATTTCCGCTTGAATGCGGTGCAGGCATTTTACGTTCAATTTGCTGAACAAGCACTGCCGTGAAGCATTCATCAAGCAGGAACATTACAAACATCCTTCTTGCCTTTGACATGTAACCACATTTAAAATTCTACTTAGCCGGTTGATTACAAAATACACGTAGATGTATACAGGCTACATGGTTCTTGTTTGTATTAAATATGCGTGCTTAATGTGTTTTTCACTCGTTTAACCAAGATTTTTTCAAAATCATTTCGGCAATATCTTCGTAAATTGAATAATTTCTGCAAAATCTTAAAATGGATGCTGCAGTCTATTTCTGGCACTAAATACTATGGGTAACTTCATGAGAAAAAAAATCCGTCATATTTCTCGGCCTGTAATAAAAAAAAATCACTTCGGCAAATAGATTTGTGCCGAAAATAGTTTGTAAACGTCTGAACGACATGATGTCGATATCGAATTCTCTCGGTCTCTAAGCCTGTTTACAGTCGTGGTAGTGTATAATGATGATCGATGAAGAAAGCAAAAGACATTAATGCAAATTGCAAACAGTTTTAACCCCGCGTCATTAAAAAAAGCAAGTTAAGGTTTTCTCAATACGAGACATAAAAAAATTGATTAATTCTGTTATTCTGCACATTTTGTGCCCACGCACCGCATCACCATGGAAACCGAGAAATCCCCCATATCCCCACAATACCTGAAATGGGTCACGTGATCAGTTAATTGTTGAGAAACATTAGCTCCTAATGGATGCCTTGGCCGAGTACGAATTAAAATGCTTAAATGACCCCATTTCGGCTACAGAAGTCAGTAACCGATCTAAGTCATGGTTGGTCTAGATTTTTTTTTTTTGCCGTTCAAGAGTCGTCCAATTATGCAAATTTAGCATAAAAGACCGAAGGTGACAGTGTTCAACAGAAATGAAATTATGCCATTATTTTTTCATCGGGCGCGAGCGTTGTCGGCTGACCTATTAGCCCGCACGCTTGACTTCACCTCTTCGTGTGTAATGACATGTTACAGGGAAATTAGTATGGTTAAACAGCTGTGCGTAGGGGCCAAGAAACCACTGGTGCGTCATTGGCATGCAGTTGATCTTCAAAGCACAAGGGAAAAAAGACCTGACTTGGTCTTTTGCTCAGGCATTTTTTTTTTACTGACAAACGTCACCCTTCGGATCATAAGACGCTAGATCTCCGCAGTAGAATTCTCCACCATTTCGATTGGCGATCTGCAAAAAAAATGTGTTTATAATGTGAACATGACGGGGGCGGTTAGGGTGTCTGTTTTGTTGTGTGTGTGGTTTTTTTTTTAAGGATGGGTTGCTTTTACGTCAGCGCGTTGCTTATCACCGTCACTCCGTGTGGGCCGCGATTGTGATCGTATTGATCTCTTTTCACACACACACGTATGGAGACCTCGATGCCGCGCGATCCGTGAGCGAGTCAGATTGATTTGTGTGGTGTGTGCGGGAAGGAGGCGGTGCGCAGCAACATTGGCTCGTGACGACACGGATTAAAACACCAGTCGCAGAGTTATCCTGACCAGTGAAAGTACGGGAAAAGGACAGTGCATGCAGTGCGGACAGTCATAGAAAGGAGGATTGACCGCGTACTTACGCTGACGTTACCAGCGGTGGAGCATTTTGGCTGGTTTGGTATACTCGACCGTGCAGAGCTTGCAAGGCATTTTATGCGGTGTGACTACGCAGTTGGAGATCGCACCACTTCCCGCTATCTTCGCGATCATTGCTTGATTGGCTACCCGTCCGGCGCGGTTGTCCACAGCACCAGGCGTTTTCTAGCAAGGCGAACGTAATGAACTCGGCCCCAGTATTCACAGTCGTGCAACATGAACAGCTAGCGAGGCTTCGGTAGAAACCTTGATCCACTCTGAGCATCTGTCGCCAACTGTAACATTATGTGACACCGATACGGACGGGTTTTTAATCATTTCAGCTGTTAGAAGGAGTATTTTTGGTCTGCAATTCGAGAAGGGGAGCTCTACTTTTATAATGCGGTGCAAGGTTGGTGGTGCTTGCGTCCCTTGAAACTGGAAAACCGCGCATGCGGAAAGTTCTAGAAGTGTAATAGAGTCGATCTTCAGTAAATTTCAAAATAGAGCATCCATGAGACAGGGTCTTAGCTGAATGTGTACTGAGAAAATATGCAACTCCGGTCGACCCCTCCACCGATTCTGGAGGCAGTGGAGACCGGGAACTGGTCCGGGGGTCTTCCCAACAACTCCATGCTTGGAGACGGCCTTGGATATAACCTGACGGACGGGGAATACTCGGGGGCCAGCGGTGCGGGTTACAAACTCCAAGGCGGGTCTGGTAATGATTCGTCTAGCGAGGAAAGCGTCCACCTGACGGTAGCCGAGACCGTCGTCATCGCGGTGGTGTTGTCGACGCTCATCGTCCTCTCGATCGTAGGCAATGTGCTGGTCTGCGTTGCCGTAGCGACGGAGGATAAACTCCGGAAGACGGGCAACTCCTTCATCGTGTCGCTGGCGATGGCAGACCTCCTGGTCTCGATCCTCGTCATGACGTTCGGCATGGCCAACGATCTCTTGGGATACTGGGCCTTCGGCCCCGAATTCTGCGACGTTTGGATTTCTTTCGACGTCATGTTCAGCACAGCTTCCATCTTGAATATATGCGCCATCAGCGTGGATCGCTACCTGCACATCAAGAAACCCTTCGCCTACTACCGGTGGATCACTAACCGACGAGCCCTGGTGGCCATAGTGATGGTGTGGATTATGTCTGCCTTGGTGTCATTCTTACCAATTCAGTTGGGCCTCCATAAGGAATTCGGTGGCCCCGGTAAGTCCCTCAGCACCCCCTCACCTATCCCCGACTCGGTCCTCGTGGAGAGCAACTCCTATATCTGCATGCTGGATCTGAACCCAACTTACGCTATGGTGTCCTCAACCATCAGTTTCTTCCTACCGTGTGTGGTCATGATCGCCATCTACACGCGCATCTTCAGCGCGGTGCGAGAGCGCGTCCGGAACGCTCGCATGGGCCGGCTGGGCAAGATCGACAACCCGGACTCCTCGTGCCACGGCAACCAGGCAGCCTCGGACCACAAAGCGGCGGTCACCCTCGGCATCATCATGGGGGTGTTCCTGATCTGCTGGGTGCCGTTCTTCTCTCTGAACATCATCGCCCCGTTGTGCGGTGGTCGGTGCGACCCTTCGCCGCCCCTCCTCAGCGCCTTAACCTGGCTGGGCTACGTCAACTCCACCTTGAACCCCATCATCTACAGCATCTTCAACCGGGACTTCCGCGTGGCTTTCAAGAGGCTGCTGGGGTTCAACTTCATCATAAAGAAAATCCAGGAGCGGAAGGCAGGACTGCTCAACTCCAACAGCCCACGGAGTAGCATTGAGAGCAGCGTGGCATACACCAACGGGCGTCGGGCCACGACGAACCACCATCTCGAGCCGGAACCAACTATCGAATCTCCAACCAGCATGCCCAGAGTGGAGTATATATTCGATAGAATCACATCTTGCTGACATGGTGTCCTTAACCAGTATATCTTCTGTCCATTTTGGTGTTTATCTTTTTGTAAAGTAAGCTATACCTATAGTATTTACGTTCTGCCTGTGTAAGCCTGTGTTTTGTTGTGATGGTTTCAAATTACATTGTAAGAAACTTTCTTTAAACTTATACGACGTACTTAAAATCTGAATTTCTACTTAAAAGAAAACATTGACTTGTGAAAAGCCAAAAGTTATGTGATCCAAAGGCATTCACCTTTGCTTAGAACATTGGAACGTATTTTGCCTGTTTGAGCTGCCAAATAATGGATAAAATTCGCAGATGGTATTACCATCACGTACAAACGAGGGTACTAGGTCAATTTGTTAACAGATGTAACATGGTCTATAATAATTGCTGCCCAAGAGATTGCAAAGTGTAATCGCGTACATTTTGACTAGAAAGTATTTTGACATGATATTATGTTCTCTTAACCCATTCACATTGGTAATGTTTTGCTGATAATGGTTAACTACTTGCAGAGCCAATTCGTCCGAGCGTTTCAATGGGGCTAAAAATGTGATTTTATTGTAGGACACACTGTTTCAAACCCAAATCCTTCAACGAATATAAAACATTTTAAAGGATTAAAATGTATTTACTCGGCATACAAAAGAGAAAGAATCGCTGCTAATAGGTTTATAGGCCACAAAATTTTCCCAATGAAAATCTGAATCAGATGAAATACCAGTTCGATGTTTCGACATCTGTTCTGAATTTTCACCGGACTATTGTCAAAGTAGGTTACGTGTGTCGAAACGTCAAAAGAAAAAACCAACATCTTTCAACCGATCCGTTGGGCATATGCGAATTGAAACGACCTTTATTTACAGTGAGAGAATTCATGACAGTTCTGAAGAACATCGTTATTTGGCGTCTTTTATTTCCTATAGTCGTCTCTTGTTGGCGAGACCCCATGCCGGTAGATTATCCAACAGCATGTTCCACGTCACAGCTCAGTTATCACAGCATAAATCGGTAGGATAAAAGCTTTAAATCTTATCTACTCAGTTGAAAACGAGAAATAGACTAGGGTGAAAGTTACAACAAACGGACTTAATGACAAGGGGGTGTCGTTGGCCCAAACAACTCTCGGCAGGGTCACAACTTCTGTCGCCCCGCTTTTACATAATCACAATGGGTTTTTCAATCCCAGTATAATTTGTAGGGCTTCGGTACTTCGGAAGATGTAAATGTCACGGAATCCGGCCCGAAATGAAGCTCTGGAAGAACGTGAAGATCTTCTCAAGTCCTCTCGTTGTTCTTGGGTCTCCTCTGCCCAAAATCCAGGCCCATTTGTTTGGTTTAATAACCACCCAATCATACCTCCATGGGAAGACAACACTTGAAAAAGAAAGGCCGTTCGGGTGGACAGTACGGATTTTGGGGGTAGGATTAAGGAACTTGCATCCAGCTTTTGGTGGGTGAACAAAGATTCAAAGGAATCCCCCTCCACCTGTCGCAGCGGGGCGCCGTCCCCCTGATGAGCGGTTTTGGGGAATATAATTGACACAAAGGCCAACATTCAGAGTGCGAGACTGCTAAATTGAAGCTAGCCTGAAATCTGATGAATTAAAATGCACGTGCGCAGGTGTGCGTGTCTTTCCGCAACGTCAAAGGTTTAACACCTTGCTTCGCTGTCTGGACAAAAAAATCTGAGCTACTCTAAAAAGAAGTTGCGTGGGAAATACGTGACGTTCTGTGAAAGAATACGAGAAAATTCACAGTATAGATGCATCTCCATTGTGTTAAGGCATACAAGATATCACCCAATCGCTTGTGCCAATGCACGTTTCACTTTCACACAGGCTGATTTAATATACTAAAATGTAAGGACGAGTAGACAGTCTCCTAGTACTGTACATAATTTTAACAAATAACATTAAAATCTGAGATTTAACATCTGCAAATAAACCATCACACTTTTACCTTTCTTGATAAAAGAATATTTTTCTCCACAAGGATTGAATACAAACTATTACAAAAACCTAGTTTCGAAGGACGGTTATATTTATCACTGTGGACCCTAGCGAATTGATCGACAGGTTTTTTCTAAGCCGATTTTCTTGGTAGTCGTCACGCAAACGGCCTCCGGTCACTGAGAGTGATGCAACAGCTGAATGGCGTCAGACTGCCTATACACGGGGCTGTGTCCATCGTTAAAATAATATTTATCCAATATGAAAGTTATTTTTGATTTTCTCATATGTTTCTTTCATCCACACTGTGTGCGCAATCCTTTTAAGAGATTGAGAAATGAACCTTCCCAGTGAAAGAAAAGCGAGTTATAAATGGATGTGGGGTTGAAACAGACGGAAAATAGGAATTCCTTCGAGTGTGGCGATTCGGGAGAAGTATTGTCCGAGAAAACGCAGCGGGTCGAGAAACGAGAAAAATTGTAAAGAGAGAAAAGTCTTGTGGGCGACCAATGAAGCAAGTGCGATCGTTATAGGAGAAAGTCGAATGAGAGAGGTGGATCAGACGTAGGAAGAAAATCGAAGGCAAAACACGAAGTGGAACATTCGTCTCGTGTTACCAAACAAGTCGGTGTTTCCAGAGTAGTCACAGTGATCGACCGATTTGTTTAGGGCGTAATGCTTCAGACGTTTGTGGATGACAGTTTTGTTCAAATCCTTGTGAAGCAGTGTTGTTGTCGAGCCCATCGCACGTCCTCACAAGTCCATCACAATTAAGTCCATCACAAGTCCATTACAAGTCCATTACAAGTCCATCACAAGTCCATCACAAGTCCATCACAAGTCCATCACAAGTCCATCACAAGTCCTCACAAGTCCATCACAAGGCCATCACAAGGCCATCACAAGTCCAACACAAGTCCTCACAAGTCCATCACAAGTCCATCACAAGGCCATCACAATTCCTCACAAGTCCAACACTGGCCTATCATGAATCCATCACAAGTCCATCGCACGTCCTCACAAGTCCATCACTAGCCCTCACAACTCCATTACAAGTCCTCACAAGTCCATTACAAGTCCTCACAAGTCCATCGCAAGTCTCACAAGTCCATTACAAGCCCTGAAAGTTTCAAGTCGAGTCACAAGCTGTTCATAATTATGAACTGTGACAAAAGCACCTTTTTGTTATTGTTCATATCCTGTTTGTGACTGGGCTTGTGAAAAGACTTATGGTTTACTTTGTACCGGACTTGTGTGGACTTTGCTACAAACACAGATGTAAAGTAGTGTTAAAGTAATTAGCCGGGAGACAAACACCCATTTAAAGGATTTTTGGAAGAGGTATCCCATCATATTCATCGTAGAATCGCGCAAGAGTTGGTGGTTTTGAGTGAGAGTTGATAAGAGAAGGCAATGGGAAAGAAAAAATAAAACAAAGAAGAATAACAACTTGTGAAGTTGAAAGATGCTTGAGGCTGGGTACGGTGTAAATGTGGGAGAGTGATCGGACTATGACGGGCAAAGTGAAATAAGGAGTGCAAGGTGAAACTTTTGAAGATGAAAGTTTGAAGATGAATTAAAGAGAAAGAAGAAGGGCAAAACCTAATTTGAGAAAGAAGATGCCGAGTTAAAGGCTAGAAGAGAGGAAATATTTGAATGAATTTTAAGGATGAAAAGGTGATAGTGTATAATTAATGGAAGACGTTTACCTCGGATGGTAGGATTATTGTATTTAATGGTGTGGGTATTATGAACAGGAGGGCTAATGTTGCGGAGAGGCTAGGTAAGATAGAGAATACATACAATGGGCAGGATCGAGAAAGATGCGTGGTTGGATAATTCAGAGGGAAAACATATTAAAGAGGAATAACGTGGAAAGATGCAAGGAGAGAACGATTAATGGATACGAGATTGGAATGAAACTAAAGACCTATTGGGTATCACGTGATGCCCGTATTGGTTATCACATGATACCCATATTTGGTGTCGCATGATATCCAATCTATGGTGTGATTGGCTCAATTGGAAACCTATTGGGTATCACATGATACCTAATCTCTGTGATTGGCTCCTCGACTTTCGTTTACTCTCTGACAGTGATTCGTGCCTCGCGCACAGAAACTGAGATATGCCTTGATGTGGTGATAGGTCATCATCAGGAGTGGTAGAACATTGCGAAACAAGACATTAAATAGAAGAACCAGAAGTGTGAGAAAGAAAATAAAAAGGACGGTGAGAAGAAGTCGTGGAGAGGAATGACGTGGGCGTGAAGTAGAAAGAGGAATGTTTGAGAGGAGGAAGATCGTCGGCGTGATTTTTGATGATGCACTTTTTCTGCGGGTCTCGGTGGAAGGGGTAACCGCCCACGGTAGAATTACGTCTGCGGGAAACGATACTGGAGATCTATAATGGTGGGGTGCGAAATAGAAGTCACTGGAGTGGTGTGAAATAGAAGTCGCTGGAGGGATGATAAAGAAAAGGAAAGAACGGGAATAGACCTTATTCACGAAGAAGCCATGTTTGATCGTGTTCCCTGAATGCATTTTATAAATTGTAAACTGTTCAATGGGATGGTGCCAGACTATGCGTTCCAAGCCTCAATTTCATTATTTTTTTGAAATGTGTCTTAAAGCATTACGGTATGTTTCATCACAAAATGTTAATTATTCATCAGAGCAGACTGGTATTAATCTGTAATTAACTTTATTTCATTGCTTTCGTTTCTATTCGCAAGTTCCAAAACTGAAGATTTTTACCTCGCTTTCAATTGAATATGGCCGACCCGTGAGTAAGGCTTAGTCAGTGTTGCTGAAACAGAGTCTGGTGTTGGAGGAAATAGACGTCGTGCGTAGCCGCCATCTTAGAGGGAAATGCTTGAGTAAGCTTGTGGTGCATTCGTTGTCACCTCATTAATATAACAAAGAACGACCTCTACGATGGTCGCTATGTGCATAAAGTATATTGTGTGAATTGTAGCATCCTAAATCTTTGAACTACGGGGCTCAACAAAGGACATGTATCAAATCATATCAGCTTTATCCCATGTAATTTAACTGAAAAGAATTTGAAATATTTTCGGCCGGGATTTTTTTTTTTAATTCCTTGGCCACGTTGGCCCATATTTTGTGCGCAGGCTCGTCCCTTTGCTCCATCCCCAAAAGAGGAAAAAGTGGAGAAATGGTCATCGCGGACGCAAAAGCCAATGATTTGTTTTTATTAAAATATCTGTTTGACAACAGTTACGGTAGAAGAAAATAGCCATAACAAAACATCGGTGCCCCATAAAAAAAGGTACACCACTCTTTCTCACGCGTGCATTTACATGCGTGCAAAGTGACACGTCATTTAAATAGGTGAATGCATCGGGCACCATGTCTTGATAGAAGAAAAAAAAAATCCCGACACTCGCGAAATTAACCGAATAACCGACGGTGACGAAAACGGTTGTCACTCTAGGTAATAAGAGGCCAGGAAGGTTGCAGGTCAATTAAATCGCGTCCACACTGATTGAGTTGCGCTTTTGATAATCGACATAATCAATTTCACACCAGTGAATGTTGGTCCGAATTTGTGTTGAAATCGGAGCTGCGCGCTATAGCAGAAAATATTATTGCTGAGACACATTATACTGAAATATCAGAGGGAAACCAATCAAAGGAAATGTGTATTACGTGACATTTTTGCCGATAACCTTTCTTTGCCTTCTTTTTTTAATTTATGCTTTCGGTGCCCAGCAGATTTCTGTAGAAAGCAGCGCCAAGAATTGACCCCATTTTTAAAAATTATTTTGAAATTTGATTATCTTCTTGAAATTGATTCTCCATTCGCCTAGCTGTATATTCATCCTTCACAGATAGCAATTAGTGACACTGATCGCTGTTGCGTTTTATACTGGATAAAAGGGCCCACGCAATTTTTATTCACGCTATCCATGAGAATGGACCTTTGTTTCCCATGTAACCGTACTTTCAATTTTCGTTTTGCCATTGTGAAGGGTATTTTAGTGCCTTTATGGTTTAATGCTAATGCGAATTCCCATATTCAGGAGCAAATCTGTGATGTCATTCCTGGCAGAAACATCTGCGTTACAACTATTTCAGCACAAAAAGTTGCTAGAATTTTAAAATATTTTGCTGGCCTATATTTTCTTTTCTGTGGTGATTTATTGTTGTGCAAGTACATGGCAGTAAAGCCAATGAGAAACCCTTTCTGACAAATGTTTTCAATCAGCAAATTTTGGGTTCACAATTTGAACAGAAAACCCCTAAAATGAAAAGTGTCTTCCTGATATGTCATCACAGCAACAGCGCTCTCAGTTGTCCGGAAAAGTATGTTAAATTGTAAAGAAGTATGTTTTTCAATTAAATTAACCAAAACGGGATGTCACATATTTTTCATACATTTAAGAGGAGTAGAAAGTTGCACAAAATGTGTTCCTAAGAAAATTCATCGCACAACACCTTTAAGGTTTCCCTATAGAAAGAAAATCAAGTCTGCCGAGTAAAACAATGGATTACGGTGGGGAAAAGTATCGCTTTGTTTAAGCAGATCATAGTAATCAGAAAGTCGTGTAAGGTATGCAGCTTTTTACTTCTCTCCAACTGATATTTTTTCCTAAATCGTTGCAATTGTTTATGATTTCTTGCTTAACAGCTTGGACACTCGTGAACGATTCTACAATATTTATTATTACCGAGAATGGTACATTAGCGAGACATTCCCATGGGGTTGTGTGCAAATTGATTTCAAATTTTCATGACCCCCAACCCCTATTTTCCCGTATCCTACCCCACTCATTTTGGTGCAATTATGTTTTGGACCACGAGCAATCGATGTAGTCTATTTTGATGTGACAATAGAATGTTGGCTCTAAATAGGAGTTGTGACATTAGGGAGACATTGAAATGTCTCATTAATGTACCTTGCCTCCAAGGTATAACTTATGACGAACCATGTCTCATTAAGGGTACATTGACAGGAATTAAGCCTATACCGAGCGTATTGGAATAATTAAAATCTGGAAATTGCGTACCGTGAATGCGTTGCGTAGCTATAGGTTTTCCTTTAGCCTACAGTTTTCAGGCACATCCAATGCTAACTCTTGCATACAGTGAGCATGGAACTAACTCCAATTATGGTTCAGCTCTCTCTTTATACACTGTGCGATTTATTTGAACGTCAGCCGACATTTCAACCGGCCCAGACTACAAAAGCCGAGTTTGTTACATCCCTTTTTCACGCCAGACACGATCGATATTTCCCGCCGGATTGGTATACCCGCCTTTCCTCAAAGAAATCAACCCATTCCGGCTTAACCTGAGCTCAAGGCAACATTGCTATAGCTGACCTGTTTTTTTTTCTTGTGTGTCGAGGGTTTTTATTTTATCTGCTCCGTTCAATTTTACCGTCGACCGCTTTCACACACACACAAATATGTGGTTAAGCCCCTGACGCCGTATTTGTAGGCTTTGCTGGAATCCAGTCGGAAAGTATTACATTCAAAGATATTGGGTGTCAACTCCTTTCATCCGTAGTTCAGGGTCTGATAGAGCAATCTACATTAATTTGCGCATTTTTGTGCCAGATTCGAGTTATTTGCGTAGTCAGTTTGAGTATTTCAGCTGTCTCCGGTAGACACGAAACTGGTGTCTGGAGTTGAATGTTTTGAGTGTTATTTGATAACTTGTGTATTCTATTGCACAAAATGCTGTCGTAATTAATTTGGTAACATCAGCTGAAATACGTTGGGTGCATTACAGCCGGCCATCTGTTCTTGCCGCCATTTGCATAATTGCAATAAAATATACGTACTTTTTAGCGGCAAAATACTAAGGGTATTATACACAACATGGTATTATGAGCAGTAGGCTGACTTCTTAACGATGGCTCTGTGATATAATAGCGGTGTTTGTTGCATTCTTTTGATTAAAGGAAAATCAGCGTGGAAAAACCAGTGGATATTAAGTTTACGCCTAAGTATTGGACAGGTATAGGCTTTTTAAGCGAAGCTTTATCGTTGGATTTGTAACTCTGGACCAAATGTTGTTTTAAATGTATACTTTTAATTTGTAAATACGAAAAACGTTTCCCTTTTGTGACTGTTGTGAGTCACAAGGGAGAGTGTTAGTTACTTTAAGACTTGTGAGTTTATTTATATATTTTTTTCAATTTTATTAGCAGAGTGATATCAGCTATTGCATTCGAATGGAACAATAATACAGGGCGAGTCAAAAAAACGAAACCCACATGTTGGGACCATTGTTTCAGTGAAGTTCTGCATGTAGCACTTTTAAATTCTAGGATATAAAAGCCCAATTCATAAGCTTTTTTTTAGTACAAGAATCATTCAAATCACTCATGTACTTTTCAAGTTACATAGTTTTAAACACAACCACCGTTTTAAGGTTCTGTCCACGGATCTCAAAACAGTTCAGTGTTCTTTCAGCAAAACGAAAACAAATCACATAGGGATGTGTGTGAATTGGTTTCGTTTTGCTGAAAGAACGCACACTTTTTGGGATCAGTGGACAGAACTTTAAAACGGTGGTTGCGTTTAGAATTCCGTAACTTGAAAAGTACATGAGTGATTTGAAAGATTCTTGTACTAAAAGAAAGCTTATGAATTGGGCTTTTATGTCCTAGATTTTGAAAGTGCTACATGCAGAACTTCAATAAAACAGTAGTCCCGACATTAATTTTGGGTTTCGGGTGTTTCTTTTTACTCACCCTGTATTACCATGGAGCTATGGTATTACGCAGTTCTTATGAAGCACATGTCATAGTCAGGTCCCTATGCGCTGCAGTTTAGAGAGAATGAAATAAGGAATGAACTATACAGAAACTCGGTGGGTTATGAGAAAAATTCTGAACTTGTGGCGTGTCTTCTTCTTTAAATAAGGTAAAGTAGAGTTATATAGATGGGTAACGACGGCTCGAAAGGAGCGAGAACATTAAGATTTTCTAGCACTGGGGGGAGTCAATAAAGGACTTACGTTGGGAGTGGAGTAGTCTGACAGGCTTATAAACAAGAGCTAGTTCCTCAACACGATGTACCGTGAAGGCAATGACAAGTGAGCAACACAACTTTGAAATCTCTTCTACATCTTATATAGGCAGCCAGTGTGAATAATGAAGACTTTGGGCAATGGGTTCAAGGTACGGGTTCTTGTAGCAGTTAATTGTATGGAAATGAACAGCAGTCATTCACCCAGACGCAGGCGTGAAGTGGTGTGAAATTCCGAGGTAATGTTACCTATGTTGTTTCCTCAACCCCTCAAAATGGTTAAGCTTTGTTGCGATAAGGTGATACAGGCTTAAACTTGCTACCGAGATCACATTATTCAAAAAGCACATTGACCCAGCTAAGCTGGAAACAGTTTGTAGACCTTTCCTTGAATGCTGGGATTTAATAACACTTTAGAATAATTGAAAGGGGTAAACCGTTTGAATTTGTACGGTGCAGCATTTGGAGTGCACATAAACCGATAATGTAAGTTTGTTGTAATTGAAATGACCGTTTGATAGAGCTTGGAATAGACCTTATTCACAAATAGCCATTTTTGATCACGTTCCCTGAATCTATTGTATTTATTGTAAGCTGTTGAATGGGATGGTGCCAGACTATTTAATGATTGGAGTACGTTTCAAGCCTCACTTTCGTGTTTTTTTGTAATGTGGCTTAAAACATTAGAATATGTTTAATCATGCTTTAATCACAAATTTCAAATTATTCAACAGAGCAATCTGGCAATGATTTGTAATGAACTTTTATTTTCATTGCTTACGTTTCCACTCGCAAGTTCCTCAAATGACGAGATTACCACGCTTTCAGTTTAATATGGCCGACTCGTGAAAAAAGGTCTATAAC
The DNA here is from genome assembly GCF_015706575.1 of Patiria miniata. Lineage (NCBI taxonomy): Eukaryota > Metazoa > Echinodermata > Asteroidea > Valvatida > Asterinidae > Patiria > Patiria miniata. Next base: position 25,675,265 of record NW_024037076.1, on the reverse strand, counting down.
GTGCACGTGAAGTCTATTCGTCACGTTGATTAAATGAGTTGTAGCCAAATAATCACGTTAACAATTAATTTTGTTCACGCAATGGTTTGGTGCCATCATTGTTGCAAAATTTAAAAAAAATACCAGAGCACACTCTCTCATACACCTGCATTGCATAAGGTCTATTCGGTGACAGAGATTGTCGATTGGCGCGCGAGCATGACTCGTAGCACAGTTTTCAAAAATGCGAAAACCTACTTAAAGAAATTGTATTTTGATAAATTTTGAGAGTTTATCGTGACACTGCCAAGAAGTTTATTTACTTGATTAAAACAAGCGTCGAGCAGCTGTGTTCTGAACACGCATAACAAAGTGTGACGTTATGGCCTGCGGCCAACTTAGTCTGCCATGTTTGGTCAGACGCCGCCATGTTGGATTTTTGTTTTTGTAAAAAAGATTTTGACATTTGAAGATAGCACTCTATTTTAATCAGACTGCTAATCTCGCTCTGAGAACTGTATATTGTAGACGGTGTAAAAGATGAACGACCAAGGCAGTTGTACATATAGTACGTGTAAGTGTGTGATCTTTTTGTTTAAAATGTTGATTGCAGAAGAGTAAACATTATTCCTCGTAAAATTAATTTTAATAACTGCCTGTGTGTATTCTTGTATGTAATGGATTGGGATGTGATGACGTGTGTTTGACTGCAGAGGTAACAGAGAGAAACATCCAAAGGACATTTTTACCAAGATGAAGAAACGTAGTACTTACAAGAGAATTTTGAAGTGTTGTTGAACAAACTTTACACTGCGTGCGTCCGATTTGAACACTGTTTATTTTGTAACATTTTAATTACCATGATAATTATATATCAGGATGTGATCGTGAAAGCATGTGACAAATGAATATTTATATAATGTATATACGCGTGCGCAGTTGGTCACAGGGTGGTATTTGCATAATCAGCGCTTTAAAGTTCGAAGCTGAAGACAATAAAACATATTTTAACATCTGAACTCTATAAAAGTCTATTTTCCTGACATAATTTGTTTGTGGGCTGGGGCAGGTGTGTGACGATTCAATCAAAACAGATTTGAGCAATTATTATGCATATTCGTATCTGGGTGCTTTGTTTACGTTGTTTATGTGGTTGCTATAGTTCGTTAATGTGTTTATATACTTGGATTGTTAATTTAATTTTTTTCTTCAATCTACTGGCTGTATAAACCGCATGAAAAAATAGATTCACGCCTTGACTCAATATCGTGGAGCAGCTAAGCAGGAAAATATTGCTTAGCATTAATCATATGAGACCCAGTATAAACACGATTCAGCTATTTTCTTCTCGGGGTGCGGGGTTGGAGTGGGTTGGGGGTGGGTTGGGGGTGGGGTTGGGTTTCGGGGTTAGGGTGGGGGTGTGTGTGGGTGTGGGTGTGGGGGTTGGGGTGAGCGTGAGTTTGGAGGGGGGGGGGGCTCTCAGCCTCCACACCCCTTAGCCACGTAGGAAAAATACTACCAATATGGCACGACCGTTTGTTTGTTTGGTTTGAGAAAAAAAGTCAGAATAGATCTGAATCTTAAATGGAGTAAAAAAAACTGACAATAAAAACTCTTCTTTCAGCCATACCAAAAGTTTAAAATATCTCGCCCGTTCAGTAATGAAAGTCAGGTATATTTGCCTAGTACCTTTAAAATAAAGATAACATTCTGCACTCTTTCTTGCCCAAGATATCGACGGGAGGCGGGAGATAATCCAGTGAGCTTATTAAACTGAAGACCTTCCCCTCCTCCAGGTATAATCTCTGTATAAAATCTAAACCGCCCGAAGACGCGCCGATCAAATTTAATAATGCACATCTTCCGCGGGGCCGCGCTAATCCTGAAAAATGTCAGAATCGTCTCCTCCAGCAAGCCTGCAGTGTGCCGATCTTCTTGGCCAGCTTTCAATTTCCAGACCGCAAAGTCTCGATCGTACTTGACACATTTTTTTTTTTTTATTTCTCGCCCCTAACATTCCAAAACAGAATTTCTAAGAGAAACTTGACTTGCAGGGTCTGTACAACTTTTCCCCTCTAAAACTTCGGCTGCGCTTTCTCAGGAATTCTGTACACTTCACTTTTTAATATTCTAAAGAAGAAAAGAGCCTCACGTCATCATGTATAATCAAAGAACAGGAAAGTATAATGCCAGCAAAGTATGGACAACCGGACAACAGTTAGGCCTAATATCATATCTTCTGTTTAAAACCACCCGAAGTCAATGTAGATTTGTTAGGCGCATAGACTTAATTCCTTAATATTACGTAACTCCTTTGCATTCCCTACACATATCCCTTGAAAATTAGGATACAAAACACGCGATTTGGCCTTTTCTTCTGGTGGATGGTGGGCTTTCGCCCCTCACTACCCTTGCAGGCTCTTGCACGTATGGAGCTATCTCACTTACTGTCTTTTTCATCGCTTTGTTTTGCCGATTGGCTATGTCGACCGAAGAGGAACGTGTATCTAATACAGCAGTGGTTTTTGAGAAGTTTAAGGATAATTTGAAGGACGATTCAATGCTATATCAGCATCAAAACAGGAGTCCATTTCCATCAAAGAAATCAAAAAAATATATGAACTGGAAGCAAAGGACCTTGAATGCAAGGTACATTGCTCAGTTTGAATTCTGCGAAAAATTACAAAATTGCCCTTGACGGAGTTAAGTTATGGTTTTGAACACAAGATCTGTTCCCGACTCAGCGAGGGAAACTGCTCAAGAAGACGAGGAGATAGTATAGCTAACGGAGAGAAAAAAGGGAAATCCGCATCGCTGATATGAAAGCCACGTTGATTGGGCTATACGGTCTCGCAGCTTGACAAGATAGGTACTAAACACCAGCCTATCGGCATACAGAGCAACTGGCGTCAAAATCGCCAAGAAAGAAGCCTTGAAGGATCTACGAAGTCGGAAGCGTAGGAGACGAGAACCCCTGTATTAGAGTCTGACACCGCGGGATGTGGCTGATCGTCGGATTTTTTCGAGGTATACATGTTTACTCCTTTTCAAAGCTCTGGCGCAGGGGCTTGTACATGTCACTTCGTGGTCGGTCGGTCGGTCGATCGGTTGGTCTGTCCCCGGAAAATTGACCAAAAACCGGCCCCCTAAGTTTCCCATAAAGTACAACTACCAAATTTTAGTTTTAAAAAAAGCAGACAAAATAAAATAACTACTTCATAAAACTGTTTGTAAACAATTCGTAAAGTTGTTTATGAATATTTTGTAAATGGAGGCAAAATTTGTGCAGTAATGTTGTAGTCACGTGGTAGCCTATATTGCATGCTATATTTTATGGGAAACTTAGGGGGCATATTTTGGTCAATTTTCGGGGACATACTACTAGCGCAGCGTGATTTTAGCGTGGGACGTACGGCGGGCCGGGCTTGTACGCACACGTCGCACAATCTCCGTTCAACGTCACGCAAGACTTTCATGCAAGACGGCCAGAGCTTATTGTGCACACAGTCGTGTTTTACTATACATTCGAGGACAATGCTTTGCCTTTTCCTTTGTCCCTGTAATATAACACTCTCCCATAGACTAAGCACACAAACGCACGACCGAGGACCGATTTCAACAAAAGATGAACTCTCGAGGACAACAAAGAATCTGTTGTTCTCCCTTTGTCTGTCTGTCCTCGGGGTGTATGTAGTTAACGTACACTTGAAGTTGTTTCAGCCTGCATCATATCTTGCATGCAGGCCTACCTCTCGTGCTGCCTGAATAAATTCACATTTTGAACTGTTAATATGTATATCCATTATATTTTGTGTAATTTCGCTTTGATTATCGTCGTATAAAACAAAAGTGTTTTTCGTTTGTATGAGCGAAGCAGCGAAGTAGCATGGACATTTTACTTCTGTCGTCATGTCATGTCTGATTATTCTAATACGGTGTAAGAATACTGACGTGTGTCATACACACCTCCGCTATACGCACATTATTTCCCGCCTCAAAAAAAATAAATCAATAAATGTGACGACACTGAAGGGTACCCTGACGTCACAACCCTCCACAAAACACATGCAGCATGTGTGCAATTTCCCGCCCGATTACTTCCAGATCGCCGGATTTACAAAACATTGGAGATCGGTTCATATTTTATGAATTATTGCTTTCCTCGTTCCACGGTATCGTATACAAAACGCCATCGACCCTACGGTCAGTACACCACGCGCGGAATATTTCTGCAATTAGCGAACTCCGCGTTGACTAATCATTTTTTATTGAGGAACGCACGTCGTGCACGGCAGAGTAGCACGGTCGGTGAGATATACTGCGCGCCCTTTGCGTTCGCGGCGGCCGAGAATTATGTACGAATTAGCCAGGAATCTTCACCTTTTAGGACACAGACTTCAATTTCTACGACTGCTTTAGTGGCTCCGGTCACGGTTTTTAATGAAAAGGGGGAAGAGTTCAGATATGCTTAGATATCCGGTGAGCGTTGCCGCGGGGTACAATCGACGCCAAAATGGCCCCTTATTGGCTTCTTTATTAAAAGGATTACTTTTTGAGCATTCCGGTAAATTAAATTCACACGGGGTGAATCAACCTGGCGGTCACCCATTTGTTTTGTTTGATAATCATTTCATATTTTGCCCTGTACAAAAAAAAGGACGGTGATTCTCGCTATGGTGTGGACGCGACTCCGCACACAAAAAGGCATGCATTGCCGGAGTGCCTTGAGCGGGCAATAGGCAGCAACAGATACGGGGGCTTGTTATTTTTTTCCCGGGAAGCGCGCTCTCCCATCACCCGCTCGGGGGCAAAACTCCGTCTAAGACGATTTAATAAGTTAAAGTTAAAATTATTATACCCGGGGGAAATGCAATATAAACCGGCAAAATATTTTCAACATGATTCGTGAGCCATGGCCAGCGTAATACAAAAATATATCAAGATTTGATTTCAGAGAGATGAAATCACATGAGTAAATTTTCATTTTGACGGACACTCATAAAATGAAAAAAAAAATGTCACCAATACACTATGCAGCATACTAACGGCTCACTCTAGCGGCGGATTTGTAATGAAAACAAACACGTACAAATTCATACATGCTGGAATTTGTATCCTTGTGGAGTCATTTCTTTGTTCTCGTTTAAACATTTTAGAGTTTGAAAGTGTTAAAATGCTCTTATTTAACCAGAATTAATTTCCTGGGTTGAAATTCGGACTTAATATCCCTTGCATAAAGTACTCCAATTTGCGACGGATCAACACACCTTGGAAATTCCTAGTTTTTGAGTAAAATCCATATGCCTATTTCGTGATAACCTTGTGGAGACGTATTCAGCTACAGAAATTGCCCTGTGGAGACGTATACAATCTTGTGTTCCCTATTATTCACATGTCTCCACAGGGTACCGTGTACCATATCATACTGCCCCATAAGGAACCATGTATGCATACACACCTCAAAAACACAGTCGTGAATTTCTGTACGCCCGAGGACAATGCTTTGTGTTTCCCTTTTTCCTTGTGACATAACACACTCCCATGGACGCACTTAACCGTACGATCGAGGACTGTTTTCAACTAAAGACCCAACGCTCGAGGACTGAAAGGATTTTTGTTCTCCCTCCCTGTGTTTGTCCTCTATCGTTGAGCCATACATGTTCATACTTTTCGAATTTCGAATTTGGTGTGGTTCCCTGGGACGAGAAAATAATATTTCAGCTACACGTCACTTTAACCCGACCCCTTCAACAAGCCACTACCGTCACGATCCCCTCAATTGGTGTGCAAATTTGGGTTATATCGAATCGATTGCCGCTGATGGGATTGACGACTTGTCTGTGCAAATACGCGGGCAGCAACAAGCGTGTTTCTGCATCTGGAGGTTTGCTGTGTGTATTCCAATAGCCAAGCCAACGCTATACAAATGTGAAGGTAGGTATTGAACGGAGCGTGGATGCCGGCTGACCTAATAATCTCTTATGAACCAATGCACGTGAATAGCATGTCAAAATAACGGAATTCGATGCTTCCCCGTAAGAAACGGTCCACAGAGAATCAACTTAAATTGACTGAAAAAGAACATTGTCATTTACCTTTTGAACTTTATGTTATGATAATTATCGGACAATTAAAAAACAGACAGAACACAAGACACAACTTCGGCGATTGGTGGGGTCGATCAAGATGCGACGACAATTATTGTTCGTATTGGTAAGGCCAATTTATTGACTGATAAATGCATATGCATTTTCAGGCAGTATTGTTGAAAATTACTGGCGGGGCACTTCTTACGGTTATTTGAGGGCGCCAATTAGATTTATATAAAAAAATCAATTACTTCGCGTTTTAACAAAAATGCGAGCAATCTCGGTACCGTGCCTCAGTGACCCCGATTGACGAGGGAATCGCCGCCTTTGCCCGGCGGCACACGCGGGAGACAAGTACGCACAGCTGAAACCACAAACTAGAGTACAGGCATCCGTTTGTCAACAAAAACTCTGCCGGTTCACTCGCCACGGTAGATCTCAAATCATGGAAAGGAGTGGGTTGAAATCTCCCCCTTCCATCTCCCCTCCCCTCTGTCTCAACCCCCCCCCCCCCCTCACCCGACCCACGCCGGTCGATCATCGATTTCGAAGCTGAGGGGCAGACATAATTTAATCGAGGAGTGGGTTGTCGTCGGCCGCGTTTAATAATGAACTCATTACATCATGTTGACTTCTTCAATTGACGAGCATTCTACACACGCTACACTAGTGCACCATCACCGCAGCATATCGACAAAGTCGGACTCTCCAATGCTTTTTTTAATGTCCCCATCGACAATAGCCAAATTTTGCCGAACGCTCCAGAAAGTAAAGTATTGACTCAAAGCGATGTGCTGTGATGTTGAAATCATGATGATTTTTGTACACTGAACCTATATGCACGTCCATAACAGGGGAGACAATTTTATTCAAATCCATTTTGTTTCTTGAAAAACAAGTGGGTGATGGAAAAATCCCAATGCATCTCCCCGGCTAACATAACCACCCTATGTTTCATATCAATGTTTGAAAATTAAACCAACTTTTCGAACATTGATAACGTACCAAATCACCATCCGTAAATACCAGCAAATATCAAATAATCGTGTGACGTAATACCAGAACCATTAAAAAAAACCGTACCAAATCACTATCCATAAATACCAGCAAAAATCAAATTATCGTGTGACGTAATACCAGCACTATAAAAAAGCATCCTCACAAAAGCAAGAAAGGGGTCACTGAAGCCAGCTGAGAGATTTGAAATCACAGCGTAATATCGCATCATCCAAACAAAGAATGCCCCCCAACACGGTTTTGCGATAACCTCTTATAGACGCGGCGAATCTTCATACTAGGTTAATATGACCCGCCCCCTACAGGCTCCATAACCCGATTTTGAGGTGTTGTATATTATCGCACATGAAATCATGTACCCTATTTCCGAGGAAAACAGCAAAATTGAGGCCGAACTAACTGGGCGTTGGGAGTGGGTCTGGGAGCGTGAAAATAGCCCCGGCCGAGCAAGACGCGCGGTGTAAACATCCGGCAGGGTCCGGCTGAACGATCCGGTACCAATTTCATTGGCGCCGCTAAGCATGCAAAATATGCAGCAGCAAAAACAGGGTTACCCGCAAAAAAAACTGAATTGAGCCCACATTCTGAATTTGGTAAATTGTTCGTTGAAATGCTGAGCAACTTTATACCTGCTAAGCAAATTGTATACTTATCGGGAGCTGCTGAGCATTATTTTTTAAAAATGCTGCAGCAAAAGGTTACCTGTGAAAATGCCTTTTTGGGCCAACTTTACAAAATTGGGTCGAATTTTGTGAAGCTGTTATAAAGCAACTTATTTGCGTGTTTAGCAAGACTGCTGGGAACCAATTATAATTTTATGTTGTATACATCGCATGACATTATTGGTTGGTATCCCTTAATTGCAAACTAAACATCTTTTCTGTGTTCAACAGTTGCAGTTTGAAGCGTTGCACCAGGTTACATAAAACTAGCAGCATGTGGCCACGTGATGCCGAGCTGTGACAGCAAGACGCTCTGTGCTTCACTACATCAACTGAAATGCAAAGGTATATACACCGTTCATTATGAGGGAAAACATGCCTCGTGGTTTGTTATTTTGCTTGTCGGTAAACGTCAGACGTGAGGACATGGGATGAGTAGTCATCACACTCACGGACACGATGTGTCATCCATTTTGTATTTCCGATAAGATTTTCCTCTCTATGTGTCGGTTCAGCTTCGTCCCTACTGCTTCAGGCCTGCATTCATTTCATTCTGCAATATCGATCATCGTGTGGTCACGTGACAAATTGTGCCAATTCCATTGTCAGGAATAATCATGTTTAAATACGATATAATAGGTTTTTTTACTCAACACTCTCTGTACACATACGCTACTCGTTTTCGTAATGTATGCCGGTTCATTTAAACAACAAGAATCGACCAAACTTAAGTAAAGATTACGTACAAACAGATCGTTCACTTGGCCGCCATGTTTAATTCAGGTGGAATCTACCGATACTTAAATAAAACATCCCATCGAGTAGCGGGAATATTAGTGACATTGTGCCCTTAACACCGCCACTCAGGGCACTTTGGAAAGCCGAGAAATGGTTGAAAGCCTTTGCTGACAAGAACAAGAGAGAAGAGAAGACGAACACAAAAAAAATCACTCGGAGCGGCCATTCACCGTAAGGAAATTGATATCGCAGCGGTGGGGCTAAATATTCATAGCGCACTGCGGGGCAGCTGCCTGGAAATAGACGCAAGAAGATGAGACAAGCATTTTGTTTTTCTTTTTTTCCAGCGGAGCTCCAAAGGAATGAGAGATAGGTGTGAGTTGACCCAGTATTATATCGAGCTAATATTATCTCACTTTGAGATCAATACGGTCAAAACATGTTGTGAAACTGCTGCTCGGTCATGTCAAAATATGGCAGGAACTGACAAGGGAATTGAAGGAAAAGATACAGTGTCCGTCTTTGCGATGACACACAATTTCACAACATTTTTACAAAGCATTGTACACTATGAAGTATATATACAAGCGGGATGCCGCGTTTCGCGTGGCACCCGCTAGCTGGGTGGAGTCATATACCAATATTTACTTTGGCATGTTGACCCCAAGTGGGCGTGCTAAGCCTTGGTAAAGCAATTTGGCCACATTTTTCATCATCAGCGTTATGTTTTGCGTAATAGCGATACCTTACTGGGTGTTTTCATGGCGATGATGTTGTGATATTTAACTATCCCAAGTCTGGAAGAAACAAATTTGCCAAAAAAAGCAAAACAAAACAGATTAATCATTGTCACGTCCAAACCGTGACTTCAGAGGACAGTAAAATCGGAGCATATATATGTACCATGTAAAGACCTATATTCAATAAACAAGCCTCTTCATAAACCATTGCATTTTGTGCTTGCGCACACTCTTCAAGCCTTTTAAAAAAAAACCTTGACACACAGACATGCCAGACTCCACCCGGTCTTTAACATTAGTGTTAAAAACCGGCCAAGCACATTTCATTCCCTTATTGATGCGTACCAGAGTGCTTCACTCACACACAATTTCTTTTTTTTCTTCTCCGGTTAAAAACAACCACTAAATTGTTTGGGTTCTGTTTTCTTTTAATCCGTAATTCGGTCAAGCACGACGTGCGTAATGAGGGGCGACCTTTTGCAAGATACGCAGACGAGAGTTTCTGTTTCCCGCTCGTCACAGATTGTTCTGAAAATGGCGCACGAGACAATAACGTCCCTTCTGACCACGAATACCGAATCACACGGCCTTGGTGCATCAATGCACGACCTCTTTCTTCAATTGTCCAATTGTCGATAATGACATCGTGGATTTGTATCACAAAGGAACAAATGCAATTACGGCGGGAAAATTACAGACAAGTTTCCCATTGAAGTATGGCACGTGAATAAAAGGGAATGCCGTCAGGAATGAAATAAAAAATATTTTTGTAAAAAGAAGAATTATGGGATACATAAATATTTTAACCGCGGGTGGATTTATTCACTTTAAAATATAATCAGGTCGAGGACGCACATTATTAAATGCTTGTCTACAAATGCAATTTGGATTTGTGAAATGACGATGTTTCATTGTCATTTTTCTGTATGTAACCGTAAAGTGTGCTTTCAAATTTATAATTTCTGATGGCTTTTTGAAAACATTTTTTGGTCGTTTTAAGAAATTACATTTTCTTCGGGTTTCTTTTTCTTTAGGAAAAGAAAACACTTATTCAGAAAAAAAAAGGTTTTTGTTCATGAAATTCGTGTACATGAAGTTCGTGTAGTTCGTGTATTTCGTGTAACAAAATCAGGCAGAGCTGGTCCCAGAGTACAAAACATTTGATTTAATTGATTCGAAATGTATGTTCACTGGAAGTCTTTTTCAAACATTTTTGGTCTTTTTAGCCCATTCATTAGCAATGCGAGGTAATCCTATACGATACCACTGCCCGGTTCACAAGTGACAGTCAGCCAGTGAGTAAATCAGTCAGTGAGATAGGTACAAAGTATAGACAAAGCCCGCCCTCTGTGACCAGCAAAATAGTGTATAAAGTTATACCGGCAGTTTTCACAAGTTTACCCTATTCTTCTTAATTCTAAATGATTCTAAAAAGCTCCTGCATTAATTCTAATTTCTAAAAAGCACAAAAAAATTAACTCGGCTCGGTTGCTCTCCCAAACGCTCAATTGCCTGGCATTTGGCGATGTCTTCGTTCAAAATGCTGCCCTGATTACCAATTCGGCATAATCTCTGGTTGATTTCCCGCTATTTATCGCACTGGGATCGTGTTCTTCCTCCAGTGCGTGATGTGATCAGGCTTATACGCTTGGGCACCACTGTTAAAAAAAAAAACCCTCACTGGGTTAATACGTCCCTCGAGCGTGCCAACTGACCCGCCGCCACCTTTCTTTCATCCTCATGTCACGCTGTTCTGGGTTTCCTTTTTGAGGGATGATAGCCTGGGATAGTCTGGTTCCCAGGCATGCAACACGTATAGTCCCTATAATCCTAGAGTGGCGGGGGATGGTTTTGATGGCCCGTGGACAGATCCCAGATTACTGGGTGAAACAGACGACTAATCCGAACCTAAATAGTCTTCCAGTTAAAGTAATACCTCACTTACGAAAGATGGTTATTTAGCATAATTTATCTGTGACAGCTAGGTTTTTCCGGGCTTCATTTTTAGTATGTCAAAATTTTCAAATCTTCCCTAGAGAATAGTTTCAACAAAAAAATTGCTGAATACCATTTCTTTCCAATCACATAAGATCATCATTTTCAACTCGCCAGCGAATGCATTTCTTAATTGGTCATTGCTAGATCGAATTCCGATGAATTTTTACGAACTCTTTTAGGCCCGAAATGCTAAAATGTATGCACATGAATGTCTGTTTCGTAACATTCGATAGAACTGCTAAAATCTGAAAAGTAATTAGACAGGCTTCTTCAATATTGCGGGATAGGGAAGTGAGTGGAACCGTAGTATCTTTAATTCTGTACCATGCGCAGAATTGGTACTTTGCACTCCTAATTTCGAGAAGACGATGAATTGTAAAATTCATTTTAACAATTATACGTGTAAAGGTACCATTAAGGAGACATGTTATCGTAATTTCTTCGCACGATGGGAGACATCGGGCATTAGGGAGATGATTTTCATGTCTCCCTAATGTCACAGCCCCCCTTTAGAGGCACAATTTTGCTGTCGCAATTAGATTATATTTGTTGCTCGTGGTCTTATTAGTAAACATACCGAAATTCGTGGAGAAAGGACAAGGGAATATTGGGTTAGGGCACATTGAAGTTTGAAGATTTTTGTGCACAAGTCTACGGGAAAGTCTCCCAAATGACCCATTCCCGGTCTCCCAAATGACCCATTCCCGGTCTCCCAAATGACCCATTCCCGGTAATTATTATATCTTTAATTATGTACCATACACAGAACTGGTACATACACAGAATTGGTACTTTGCACTCTTCATTTCGAGAAGCAATTAATCATAAAGTTTAGTTTAACAATTATGTCACCAATTATTTCACCGTCAGTAACAGAAAATGTATACGAGATTAATTTCTCCAATAAAATCCCTGCTTGAACACAAACCGCAATCTATTCACATTAAAGCACCGTTAACGGTCTTGTATTCTAGTTCTACATACTCCTGGGGATCCGAACTGCGTAAACACTACACCACATGCTAGCCACTTCACTCCCCTTAAATCGGGCAAAAAAGGCACCTGTAAATGCCACTAGGCTTCGGTGTTTTTCGAAAACAATCAGGGGACTCAAAAAGCTCCTCGTAAAATGGGAAATCAATGCCGCTGCGTCGGCATGCAGAATAGCAAACTCCGTGCCTTTTTTCTTTGCCTTTTTTCTTTACCTTCCGCCATGTTTGAAGGGGGAGGGAGCCCTCAATAGGCCAGTGGGACCCTAGGACGGAAGTCCCTCAGGAAATAAGCAATACTTGGCGGTCTTGGTGAACAACCGATACTGGTGCGGTGCCATTATTTGCTAGGCTAATTGGGATGTACATTCCCGGTAAAAAAAAATACCAAGATATTTCTCACAAAAGGTATCCAAATTTAGTATTTCGAAATGTCTGTAAGATATTAAAAGACTTCAAGTATCATTGAACAGAAAAATCTAACACGGCATTCTATTTGTGTCTGGAAATGTCTGATTTGCGACCTTTAGTGATCAAAAAGGTAGAAGAGCAATGCAGCACAGTTTTCTAAACCGTCAAGATATCCACATATTGAGGTGGTCTTGAAAAACAGCGAATTCCTTTTTTCTTTTTTTAGGCCTTATATACCGCATAGGCCTATGCACGGGAAGTGTATGATTACTATAAGCTCAGAGATTTACATGACAACCAGTTCTATACCCCCAGATTGACTAAATGAATAACGCAGAGCACAACGCGTGTACTCATCTTGAAATCCAGAGGCTTGGGGGTTCGCTATCACCCAAAAACCTCTCCACAGGTGACGAAATCCGCGCCAGACTTCCGCCCGTCTCCTGTGTCCCCGGCACCGCTCGCCATCGATTTCCCCCCGCCGATTAGAATTTTCTTCCCCGTGTCTCTCTCTCTCTCCGGAGCGGGCCGCAGATTTTTTTTTCCTTAACTAGGCCCCGGACTGATGATGATAAGAGCCCGGGCCTACGGCGAAATTTTCTTCTGCATCCAAGTATGGGCGATTGCCATAGTACGCATCAGGGGCGTAAATCCCGAAGGGGGGTGAGGTGGGGGTATATATCCCCCCAATCTTTTTGACCGGGTGGGCTATGGCCCCCCCCCCCCCAACTTTTTCGTAGTGAGAAACCAAACACGGATTTGAAGGTATTTTTCGAACTGTCCAACAAATAAAATGTGTTCAATAGTACTGGATTACTGAGGGGAAAAGTACAAAAAAACTTAAAATGAGCCGTTTTGATGTAAGGTTAAGGCGCGTAAGCGCGCGAGTGAAATGAAATGCACATCACACATTCTGTATCACGAACAGCGCCCCCTAGTGTAATGTTGTGTCTAGCCCCACCCCCACCCCTCCCCCGTTTTTTGAATATCCACGGCCGGCGTATTTTTTTAGATTTTGGCCATCCCCCATCCCCCACTCGTCGGCACAGATTTACGCCACTGGTGCGCTTGCGTGCAACATATCACGTGATCGAAATTATGCATCACGTGATTTCGAATGACTCTATAAAGCTTAGACTCCAAACGTATATACGAACCGACACCTAGTGGTTTTATAATTGTGATTGGCTTTTATTTTCGATCAACTGTAGGACAAGTTTGTATTGCAATAGATTTTCACATTTTCCCCCAAAAGAGAATTTGTCCGTCTCTAATCGTGGTTGTGTGTTTTTTTTCAAGGCTCCTTTTTCTCCTATATTAAAGGCTCTGGATGACTTTTCAATTCAAGTCAAGTACGAGGGCCATTCCGTTCACGCATTATGGTCAGTGACTATACTTGGTTGCCGAAAAAAATATTTGCGGGCCCGGGCGAGCGGGTCGGTGGCAAAATTAGGCCGACTTGAAATTCAGCCGCTGAAGCACCGCCGCGCGAACGGTCCGAGGTAGGGACCCCGCGGGATCGATGAACGGGGCGGGTATTAGTGCCGGTTAGCCCCAGGGCTGAGGGGAAAGAGGTCCGTATATACCTGCCGGTATACGCGGTAAGGATGTCGGCTAAATGCACGCCCTCGGGTGGTCACAGAGTAAAATAAAATACTCAATTAAAAAAAATTAAATTAAAACTATTGGCTGAAATTGGCCGGTGCGGGATTTGAAATTGGGACCTCCGGTCCAGCACTGTACCATTTTGAACTGCACAGACCTACGAAATGAATAATTATGCATCACTTCGCGTTTCGGGAAACCAGAATAAGTTTCAGAACCTCGATTTACAGAAAATACGACTTTTGCGTGTTATGTATGCGCCTATATTTTGTACGTACCTTAACACCAATTAATCCGTTGCATTATGCAACTCTGTAAAACAATAAAAACTCCACAATAAATTTCCATTCTAGCGTTCAACATGGCATTCTTTTAATAAGTAAAATATTGGAGCCTCCCTTTCTGCTGGACTTCCTATGACGAGAATCAATCAAGTATCATACTGCCTGTAGTGCACTCCCTATATTTTGTCAAGGTACCAGTCTTAAACTTTTGTTCTTTGTTCACCCTGGCCCCTTAAGTTTCTACGAGCAAACATCGACAATCCAAAATGTTGAAAAAAAAAATTACATGGACACACTCAGTTTAATATAGACCAAAATTTGGATCGATTGCCAACTTATCGACGCTTAAAAATAGACGAAGACAAACAATGTTTGTCGAGAAAACAGGCACTGGATGCTACTGATGTATGTGTTCACTGTGACCCATTAGTCTAATTCGGGTCAACAGTGAATGGCAGTTGCTTTACCGATCCCCATTAGTCCGTCAAACTATTTTTCGTTCGACGACATAACCCGCGCAGTGTGTTTTGATTCGCCGCTAAAAATAATGTGCGAAGGCCCACGAACCGAAGCCCGGACGCATTAAGCGCCGCTGGCGGCTATTATTCTTGGCCAGAGAACCGGTAATGTTTTATAACTCGACGTCTTGTCACCCAGACATTATCTTAAGACGGCACACTGATACACCCCCGCCTTAGAGTACATGAAGTCCCGCCCACATTTAGATCCATCTCTGGGAAGTATTTATAACAGCATTACAAGATGAGGAATACTGGCTATGTCATGCTGGATTACAGATTGACATGATGAAAGTTATTCTAATACAGTTCCGGGAGTGGGCCTATACAGGGTGAGTCCAAAATAGTGACCGAATTAGAAGAAAAAAATATTTGTAAAAATATGTGGCTCGCTCCATTTCGTAAAAAACAAAGCCATAAACTATACATGTACATGTCATTGACTTAAACTGTAAAAAATTCACGTAATTTGCGTACTCTATATTCCCAAGTTAGGTCTAATATTATATGAAGATCACAAAATTCAGATGTCATTCAACCATTGATCATGACCGTTCTACGAACTGATGAATACCCGTTAAAATCAATGAAACATGGATGTTTTCCCACCTAGATAAATGGAGCAAAGGAAAACATACCACAACCGCCATTAATATTTCAGAAAAAAAATTGAATGTTTTTTATAAGGAGAAAAAAATGACTAATTCGGGTCACTTCCTTTTTGACACAGTCAGTCAGTACATCAATTTTGCACGTGGCACGTTCTCAAGTAAAACTTAAAACATTGAATGGGTTGTATAGTTCTTGGGAACTGACCGGAAATGTACAGAAATGTACACGTATGCACCGATCGTTTTAGCTTTCGAATCGGATCCCATTCAGGGTAAAGATTTTCCCGTTAACAGTCCTGATTAGAAACAAATTGAGTTATGGTGACTTGATAAATTGAGTTATCGAAATAACTTGTCAAGTTTGACTGGGTAGGCATTACATTCACTGTGTGGACTTCCGAACAAAAGAGGTCCACATAAACCAGGTAGAGGCGACGTTGTGTGGACTTGGGCAAGTCCACACAGTGTTTCCCCATTTCTGGAAAATAAGTTTAGAAGCATTTTTGGCTTAGGTTTATCTGTGGCAAAATGAAGAGAAACACTAAAGGGGAAAAAAAATGGGCTGAAAGAGTTTTCACAGTTTGAGAAAAATGAGTTTTTTTCACTGATTTTTCTTAACTACACGAAACCAAGGGAATGTCCACACTTGGTATGTAACGTAAACAGGTGTGTGGATGCGTGTGATAAGTGAGTAATTACCTTTCTAAGAGTGTACAAGTACCAAGTAACTAAAACATAATTTTGAATAAAAAGTACCTCAAAATAATTTTCAATTGTATGACACGAAAATTTTTTTGAAATAAGGAGCACCTTTAGCAAATAATTGTTTATATTACAAACACACTCCGTTTTGCTATCATTTGTATAATCACGAGCAAATTGAGCAATACATCATGATGGGATGGGGAGCTAACATCAGTGTACTTTAAGCCAAACTTTATTCAGTCCTATTTTACAAGTGGATGCATCCCTGTAGAGGAATAAATGAAGAGCTCAACAAAGCCCAAGCGGTCAAGACTCGACTTAAAATCTTATCACCTCTGACGCCCCGGTGGGAGTCCAACCAGGGTACTCCGGGGCGAAGTCCAAATCTTGAGGGAAACCTGCAACTGTCAGTAACCTCTCGGAGAACATGTTGCCTCTGCAAATTTGGTGAGGAAGAAAAAAACGACTAGCTTTCTTAGCTAATCTAAATCGATATTCATCATGCAATTTTCTGCGCATCCGGTCGAAGGCGAGGCCAGAAGTGGCTCGAAATTGCTTCATACCCTCCTTGCCAAAACCAATCCATAACCTGCAAATCATCATCTTCCAATTCTCACTCGGCAGAAAGGGAACCTTTCAAATTTTTTTTGCAATTTCAGCACTGATAAATCACCGCCTTGCCAAAACATTGATCAATTTATTTGAAATGTCAGCTGGGCGAAGTTCTTTTCGCGCCCGGCCCCCCAAAAAGTTAAAATATTGCGTTTCCCAAATTATCGGACCCGGGCCTCCGTTTTGGCGTCATCTGAGCTGTCATGTTTTTTTCCCGATAATGTTTGGGTCATTCGATTCCCTTCTTCCAGCCTAATTGAAACAATGAGGGCAGCGAGAGATCTAGGGTTATCCTCACGGGCCCTTGCTCCGCTCGTGTGTCAAAGGTCAGGCCAGGCTGTTATCGAGTTAGTCTTTTGAATTCGGTGCGTCTGGCCGGACTCGGGGGAAATTTTCCCCGCGCGCGCGCGAATGAAAGACCGGTCGGGTTGGTTTGACGAGAACCGCGCTGAGACAAAGTAAACCCTGGTTGTCAACTAATGACCGATTGAATGAAATCTTTTACGTCACTACTCAGTTCTATGCGGCTTTTGTTTTCAGGAGTGTTACTTAAAACACAAGATTATACAAGTGTTCAAAACAGGTGTGATATTTTATCTTGACGTTGGTGCTTATCCAACTGGCAAACATTTACCAAAACTGGTATGGAGAATAGAAGTTCCTGAAACATTGGTACCCTTGCTAATGTTGTTTCCGTTGTTCACTGCTGTTCTTCATCTTAAGACTGGTTAAAATGCGAATTATGGCTTTGCTGATTGTAACTCTCGTTCAAAGTACGATGGAAGAGAAAGAAAGGAGTCAAGTGTTTCTTGGGGCGCAGTTTGCGGTTGAACAATTCGGCTCTCGTGAAATGATTCCCCATGCATGAAGGGCCTCGACACAGCAGATTTATACCCTCAAAACATACACGACAAAGCTTGCAAGATAATACTGTCCTTTTGTAAATGTCTTTATGTCTGTCGGAGACAAAACAAATCTCTATTTGCGATGATGGCGTTATGAAAGATGTTGCCATGGCCCGTCTAGGCTTACCTGGACCGAATACAAAGATCCTTTTGTCAAACTTGCAAATACCTGAGGCGAGAATATCTATCTGAGGCCGTTAACTTTGTCTGCTGCGTCGTTCCAAGAATTTGTCTGCAACCAATTTTGACCAATTTGACTTCAACAAAAGGTAATAAGATATAAGCCTTCGGGCTGTGTTTAATAAAAGCGGATTGCAAGATTACATTTTTCGATGACGTTTAAAAAACAATGCTGAGGGAGAAATATTTACTGTTAGTCTTTGCCCGGCTATGAAATTGCATATAAATGACTTGCCTTCATAAGAGATGGTGTCACCGTGATGAAATTGTGGTGTTACTGTGGTGCTTACTATGGTGTAACTCTTGTGTTACTTTTGTGTAATTGTGGTATTACTATATGGAATAACTTTGGGTAACTGTGGTATAACTGTGGTTGTAAATGTGAGATTACTTTGGGGTTACTTGGGGGTAACTGTGACGTTACTGTGCAAGGGTGGATCCAGAACACCATGGGGTTTTTTTTTGGGGGGGGGGGCAACAAATTTCGGGCCCCCAAAAAGTGGGTCCAAAAAATTACGGCGTGGAGGTCGGGGCCAACTGAAGAGCCCCGATTTTTGGGGGGATTCTCGATACTCTGTGGTTCGTTTTTTTCTTGGGGGCATGGCCCCCGTTGCCCCCCCCCCCCCCCCCATCCGCCCTTGTTACTGTGGTGTTACTGTGGTGTACTGTGGAGTAACTGTGATGTTACTGTGGAGTTACTGTGTGTTACTGTGGTGTTACTGTGGAGTTACTGTGGCGTAACTGTGGTGTAACTTTGGTGTTACTTCGTTGTTACTATGGAGTGACTATGGTGTTACTGTCGAGTTACTGTGGTGTTACTTCGGTTTTACTTTGGAGTTACTGTGGTGTTACTATGTAGCTAACGAGGCGTTACCATGGCGTTACTGTGATGTTACAGTGATACCCACATTTGGCCAATATGGTTTTAATTCTAAGGTTAGTCGCTTTGTTAAACTTGTACTGTAAAACGAGTTTTGAATGGCACATTCAACTGAAGGGCAAGGTTAACAAAAGATAATCGGTGGAAATAACTTCATCGCCGTCAACAAATGCCCGTCTTTTAAGCAACTTTTATCATTTGATAAAGTTGCTTTATAAAATGTTTCTACATCACGATTGGTCTCATGCTGTTGCATCCCAAGAGAAATCAGATTATCATTAAAAAAAAAAACCTGGTGGTCACCCGTTCCAATGCATTGCGCTTAATTGGATAATAAGATGGAGACAAATTACTCTAGACAACAAGAAACATTAAACAAAACCTCTTCAAGGACACCAATCGGGTCACTTATGAAACATAATTACTGTTCAAAAGCCCACGTTGCTTGATTGGGTCGACTTGACGTTAATTGGCGCGAAAGTGATTTCCATGCCGCGAACTTCGCCTGAGCGCGTTCTGACACAGTACGTCAACTGCTGCACGCTACGCAACGACAGCTGGTTGCCAAGGACCTTCCCTGTGTGCGAAGACCCATTTCCCGATTAAGTCAGGAGGGTGCCACTTTTTAAAAGGTTCATTTAAAGATGTAGGCCCCCTATTTATTTATAAAAGTATTTATTGTAAAGCTGAGTCTGCATTCCAGATCAACGGCCTTTCTGCGCATGTGAAGGTCGTGGGCAAGTTACAGCAGCCCAAAATTATTTACGCCGACCAAATCATTACCGAATCACGATGTCAATGTCTCTCGATCCCGATGGAGTTTTTATGTGATCGTTAAAATGAAGGGTCCCAAAATATGAACCTGACTTTGATCTTGTATATCTGAGATATGTGGATGATAATTGGGCCTGACAGTCCATCCAATTTCAAATTGGAGGTGGGTTTCAAGCCGGCTTTACGGTGATCATCTTTGAATGGAATAAGACCCAAAGTAATTGGATTCACCCTGCCAGGATTGATAAAACTTAACAATTGGTTAATCAAGCAATCAATCATTAATGTACATATCTTGAACATCTTGGAGAATTGCGAGTATTTTTCAACTTTTAGAAGTAACGTATGCATTTTTGGCGTCTATAGGTCTATGGTAATGAGGCAATCTGATATACATATAAGTTAGAACTAATCCTGTAAGCTAGGCGTCCGTATGCAACAGTAGTCTGGGATCAAGACCAGAACAGCTGTCGAGCCTCAACGTAAGCGCGCACCATTCACAGCGACCTTGTTGCCAGGTGTCGCCATCAATAACGACAAACACTTCTTCACAGGTTACCAGACCGCCATAACTGACGCACATTTTGACATCCTATCACTCAAGCTGTTAATGCCATTCAAGTAATTAAAGGTGGTTTTACCAGTCTTTCCGTTTTGTACTCGACGCAGGATGTGACATTTGGCGCATGCAGCTGAATTCATTTGTTTGTATTAATTAAATCCAAACGGAACTATCAGACGGGCGTTAATTGCAAGAGCGCGCCAAGCCATTCGTTGTAATTGTAAAAAAAGGTCCATCTATTTGGTGACAAAGACATCACGTTCCCTGTTGTGATGAGGCAACATATGCATGAGAACTATGGCTTATTAACACTGAACACGCTAAACGTTTGTATACACTTTCTTTTCATGTGTGACACGACCCAACGAAATGCGTCATCAGTTACCAAAGCTGCATTGACTTGTAACGGAAGCTTACAAAACGGGCATTTATTGGAATAATCACCATTTCACCCAAAACAATCTTTGTAGGCCTATATTGAAGTTGTCCGACTTAATCAAAATGAAGAATAAGTTTACGTGTCTTACCGCATTTAAAAGCCTACGAAGTAGGCAAACGCCAAACGACCATAAACACACAGCCGACTTTTCTAAGTTGGATGATATAGCTATTGCATACATCCTGTTAAGTTTAATAGTACCCACAACACGGAGGCAAAATGTTCCCACCTCACCTGATTTGCTGACGTCATTTCACACAAATCCGAGCCCGGGATGTTTTCAAATCACGGCCATTGAAATACTATCATACAACAGAACGCGAAAATCGTGACCATTATTGAAATGTTAGATGCGGGCATGCTACGCCTAGGTCACCCCCGAAATACAAGTCCATGAGACACCCACGGCTAAATATCTGACGGCTCAAACATCGCAGTTTTTGAAGTCAAGAGGCGTTTAACACAACGTCCGACCGTCGTCAAATTTCACTCAAAAGTCAGTTAGGACATGTTTTACGCAAGTGTTTGAACTTGCACACAAACTCTTTCTTCTTATTCTATACAGGGTGAGTAAAAAAAACCGAAACCCAAATGTCGGGACTATTGTTTTAGTGAAGCTCTGCATGTAGCACTTTCAAAATCTAGGATAAGAAAGCCCAATTCATAAGCTTTATTTTAGTACAAGAATCATTCAAATCACTCGTGTACTTTTCAAGTTACGGAGTTTTAAACACAACTAAGTTCTGTCACGGATCACAAAAAAGGTGTGCGTTCTTTCAGCAAAACGAAAACAATTCACACACATCCCTATGCGATTTGTTTTCATTTTACTGAAAGAACAGAACTTTTTTGTGATCCGTGGACAGAACCTTAAAACGGTGGTTGTGTTTAAAATTCCGTAACTTGAAAGTACATGAGTGATTTGAATGATTCTTGTACTAAAAGAAAGCTAATGATTAGGCTTTTTTACCCTAGAATTTGAAAGTGCTACATGAAGAACTTCACTAAAACAATGGTCGCAACATTTGGGTTTCGTTTTTTTTTTTACTCACCCTGTATTTAGCCGTGCGCACACACAAAATGTCGTATAGAAGTGAATAGAAATAACAAGTATTCAAACAGATGAGAGCATACGCCGTAGGTGTCACGGTGACCCTTTCTCAAAGCTTCGATGACTTTGGTGATCATCCGTATTTTGTTCTAACCTTTATAATACTTTTCTTCTTTCCTTGTGACTGTTTGTTTTAAATTAAGGGCATTTCAGATTATACAAGTTTTGAATTCTTGAAAATGTTTCCGAGCTAACTAATTATGTTGTTGCAGTGTTTTAAGACGCTTTGTCACTGTCATGGTATCAGATATGAAATAAATGTCCCACTGAACCAACTGAAAATATTTGTCTTTCACTTGACATGGGCCGTTTCCGAATGCTAACGATCACGCGATGAGTACACTTGAGCAGGCGATCTCTGTATGCATCCTTACCAGGAATATGTAATAACTAACCATGTCCATGCCGAACAAAGTGACAACCGTACCAACGAAGAACGGATTGCCACAATCTACACAGTTTATGTATATATGATGCCCCAGGAAATTATGCCACAAAACAAACCCAGACAGATAATAATTCAATCAGTTGTCCTTAGAGAGAGGAAAGATGTGACAGGCTAACAAGGTCCGGCCGCTGTCAAGGGTTTATAAATGCGATGTGGTGCATCTAACAGACCATCAGAAAAAAACCATGATATAAGTAAACTCTTCTGATATGCCATATACTATACTGATGACGTACCACGTGTCATGATTTAACTTGTACTGATGATATTATGTCATGATATAAGTATTACATGTATTAGTATACTCTGTTGATATACCATAATAAAAGTGTTCTCTGCTGATGTGTAACGACACATCTCTGCTGATATACGATGATATAAAGGTACGTATACTCCGCTGATATGCCATGATGTAAGTATACTCACCATGATATACTCTGGTGGTATACCAAGATATGAGCATAAGTATACTCGGCTAATATGCGATGATATAAGTATAGGCCTACTCTGCTGCTATGCCATGATGTGATTATACTCTGATACCATGATATACTCTGGTGGTATACCGAGCTATGGCTTATACTCCTCTAATATGCGATGATATAAGTATACTCTGTTGATATGCCATAAGGTATGTCACCAACAGATGCATACAGACAACCAATGCTGGTACAATGTCAGATACAACTTTGACGTACTATTTGAAAAAAAAAACCACCTCAATCCCCCCCCAAAAAAAAGTATGATCATTTACTTTCTGTCCGAACACTTACACAAAGTCGGTTAAGACAGGGTGGTATATTTGCCTATCAGTCGATGATCATGAATGAACTCTATTCAATCGTTTCTTTAGAAAACTAAATGATAATACAATGCCTGCTTCAAAGTTTAACCCTTCTGAATTCGATCCATGAATATACATCCCCTGTCCATGTACTAATCCAAATTACTATGCAAATTATCCTTTTTTATGATGCATTGAAATCTTGGCCAGCCATGGAATTTAATTAAAAGGGTAATTGGTTCTACGCATCTCGGAAGACGAACCACGAAGAAAGATCAAAGCGCAGCAGATTTAAAAGCACGGGTTAACGATAACGGAACGGGATAAGTCACAGGATTGCGACACGCATCGCTGGTAGGCGGCCTCTTCTTAAGAGCTAAAACTATGTAAGTTTAATGCATCCAGGGGTTGGTGGACCGTGCAATGGTGTTACGCACGGTCACTGGTCCCCCGACCACAACTGGTTCCCGTAGGGTAAAGAACGGGAACAAAGTAATAACACATAGTACCGCTTAGGAGAGACAACTGAATTACATTCCCTTACATCTGGGACGTTCAAATTGCGATTTGCACGCCGAAAATTGATATAAATGTATGACGCTTGCTTTGGACGATTCAAATCAGACCACACATTAAACCTGTCCATTGCGGTCACCTGTCCTTTGCATCCATTTTTACTGGGTCTTTTTGGTTGCTTCCTAAAACACGAGACTGGACATTTCGAAGCCAACTAAGTTTGTAACTTTACAAATCCTTCAAATCAAGAAGTTGACTCAGTCTTCTTTTGTTAATTTCATTTTCTTGGTACATTTTACTTAACGATATGAGATATTCAAAACAAAACGTTACAAGAAACTTACATATTATGTTACTCGTTTAATTACACAATAATATACATTGTCGAGGAATTAAGAATGATACAAAGGAAGCCGTAGAATTTGTGCTCGAACTCGAATCTCGAAAGATTCGTAAATACCCGATTTGGCGATATCACGACTCAACTTCCAAAGAAATAGAGCTCCATTTCCAAACTATTCGGAATCGATTCCGGTTACTTCAACAGAAACTCACTATTGAAGTTGCGGCAAACCCCGTGCTCTGGTATTCCAACACGTATTCTATCAACTACTCGGAACTCGACAGTTTTATGAGGGTCTATTCGAAGAAAAGTGAGTGGCACGTGACATTTTAAACCACGCACAGAGTTTAAAAAAGACTGAGCAGTGGCGTATAACTAGGATTTTTTTTAGTGGGGGGGGGGGGGGGGGGGGGGGCACAGGAGGGGGCATCAGAATATATTGGGGGAATGATATCGCAAACGTCCTATTGCAGTTGTTTCCTGTTGGGCCCCATAAGACATAAGAACATCAGATATTGTAAACAGTAAGCCTTAGACTAACTGAAAAAAAAATGCAACTTACCAAAAAAAAGGAGAAAAAGGATCATTATCAGTATTTGGGGGGGGGGACCTGGTGGAAAATGTGTGGGGGCCACCCCCCCCCCCCCCCCCCCCCCCCCCGTGGTTACGCCACTGAGACTGATGAGTTTTCATGTTTCAATTTGAATGAGTACATTTTTTTTCACTTTGACGATATGTCCACTGTGGATATACTTCAGTGTTTAGCCAATGGGCGCTTGTACTCATTGTGCGTGCGCGTGTATGACGAAGTCAGTAACGAACGATAGATATCGATCCATTAAACCACGCCCACTGCGCACGTGGGCATTCAACACGTGCTCCGATCCTCTCTAATGCCACACTGCATATCCGGTTCGTTAGTATGACGTCAGTTAAAACCACGCCCACTGGCCATTAAAATAGCATTGGAACCATTGGAACCGGAATCAAACGCAACTTGAGTGTTTATCCAATGGGTGCTAGTAATAGTAATCAGTGGTGCGCGCGCGTGTATGACGTTTTTGCTAACGAACCGGATTCCAGCCGCGCGCGTCATACGCGCGTGCCCACGTGCCGGACTTTGGTACACGCATGTCCGACATTTGTCACGGCTGTGAATGGTCCAAGCACTATTGGGCGGGGCTTAATGGGATTGAATGGATCGGTCCATTACTATGGCCCCGGCGTAACTCCCTGAAGGATTTTGTTCGACAAATGCCGAAAGAAATGCTTTCACTGTAGAAAGAAATACGTATACGGGGCCATATACATAGTGCGGGGCCATAGTTAAAACATATCTATAATGTGAACATGCGTGATTAATAGGTGACAGAAAAAAAGTAACAAATGAAACAAAACAACGATTTGGTTAAAAGTTCATAATAAAATCACATCCAAAAATTCACACCAAGCCTCTTCAAACAAATACTGACTGGTTCGTGTACACGACAAGTACGCCGACAAGGTTTTCATTTTCTAGTTCCATCCTGACAGAAACTATATCCACTGATTTTTTGTTCCAACCTATATTTCTGAAAAATGTTGACTTCTGACAATTTGTCCTGTTGACAATCTGACACTAATGTCCGTCTAACAATACACAACCAACCTTACAGACACTTCACTTCCATATTTCACACACGCACGCAAACAAGCTACATTGTATATACTCTTACTTCTCAAACAATGATCCATATTGGATGGAATGCGTGCATAAAAAACTATGTTCCGCAATACAATACTGTATTATAGACTACACTGCATTTGGCATTATTCTGAATATAGACGTTTTTCAAAAGTTATCAATTTATCGATAAAAATACAAATGCGCCAATACTAACTTTCGGCTTTTCTATAATCTTATCGGGTTTTTTTTTATAATAAACAGTTTTTGTGCAGATAGATCGATATTTTATGACCCTGTATAAAATTTAAAAACCTCACATCTACATCACATAAATAAACAGATTATTTTTCTGTTTTACTTTTATGATTATAAAGTACATACGCGGAGATGGTCTCGCATCGCAGTATTCCAATAGAAACTCCTGAAAAAAATGTCCAGTTAAGCCGCTGGATGGCGCACTCTCGATTTACTAGTCTCGGTGCTGCATTGTACGGTTTGCAATCAAGAACTTTTGCGATTACTGTCATTTGAAAGCGCATATCAACAAGCTGTACAAAGGTTTTCCTAATCGGAACCTTAATCGATTAATAAACTTCAATATTCAATCTTGATAAACATTCTCCTCAGCCCCACTTCAAATAAATGCTGAACTTATAGTATAATAATAAAAGCCGCTCCCAATGTTATGTAAGCATCGTAAAAATAATAATTTTGTAAATTCCAAATAATATCAACTTAGAGTAATACACAACAATTGAGTACAGCAATACATGTAGAAACAATTTGTCGGTAAACAAAGTCATGCCATTTGGCACATCGTGTGGCGCATCATGACTGTGAATATATACGGCCTATCAACAGTATGTTAATTCACAGTTTTACGTTATCATAGACCCTTTTACCGATAGCAGCCAGTCCGGAAGTTTGCGGTGATAATATATATGTTACGGTGCATTGTGGGACAAAAATTGCCATCCGTTTGAGAAAACTGTCGGTGCAACCTTCACCTTCACTGCACACTTTCGGTGTACATCAAAGGTCTATGGATGTCGTTTGCATTGCTGACGTTGTTGCTATACAGCTGCGGTCGTTGCTGTAGCATTCAAATTACCCCCTCCGCCCGGCGAAATTGGTTGGAACACCTTATTCTCGTCATACATCAGCCCTGGCAGAAGAAACAGTTGTAAAATGTTTGTTCATATCCCAAACGACAATTTAAATGGCCGGGGCTCAGTATAAGTTGGCGTGCGAATGTATGTGGTATTCTGGTATAGGTTATTGTCAGATATCGTGAATGCCTTTTAAAAAGTGCATATTGTCTGATAGTCATCGGAAGATAGTTGTATACGTTCAGCTATTTGGAATAGTTTTGATTACGATTGGTACTTGTTTAATCCCTGTCGGTAGTAGTTTGTGCGTGTCGGTTCTTGGTAGTATGATATGGTTACTGCCGAGTATCCTGACGTTATGTGGAATACGTAATTGTCGGTACTGGTATGTAGTCGACTGTGGTTGTCGGTACTCAGTGTCGGTAGTCTGTTGTGCGTGTAGGTACTTCCAGGTATAGTCTGACTGAAATGGTTTACTATCGGATTCCCCGACGTTAAATTCAATAAAAGCTTGTCGGTACTGGTATGCAGTCCATTGTGCTTGTCGGTATTTAGTGTCGGTTGTCTGTTGTGCGTGTGGGTACTTCGAGGTATAGTCTAACTGAAACTTGGTACTCTGTACTTGGTGGCTATCCTCTTCAGAACTTTTCGAGGAAGTCTAACTAAGGGTATACTGTCGGACACATCGGTACATGTGAAGTCATGTGCTTGTCGGTACCCAGTGTTTGTAGTCTGACGGATTACTGGGCGTCGTGTTGAATACGTGTTTGTCGGTGCATGTCAAGTCTGTTTCACCTGTCGGTACTTGTCGGTATAGTTTGATACTGTTAACCGTCAACCTGTTAAACCGTAAACCGTTCGTCGTTTGCGGGGAGGGCTTTCCAATATTTGTCAGGGTGAGTCCAGAGCGTCGTTTTGTAGTCGTTTTGCTTGTCGGTCTATCGGCTACGCATGCCCGTGTATTTGTTAGTTTGTTTCTTTGCCTTTTTTGCTTTTAATACCTGCAATGCAAGCCGTCATGAACAAGGCGACGCAGGACGCCAAGAGCGCCCTCACGCAGAGCCGTGAGACCTCGGACTTGCGATGCGGCACCAGCGGTATCAGTCCGCCCATCATGACCCCAATGCTGCCCAGGTTGGCAAAGCCGCATAACGCATAGGTAGCGATAACCTCCGAGCGAGTCTGTCATCAAAAAAAATAGTACCAGGAATGGCTGTTAACTGTTATACAAATAAAGCAATTTTATTCATTCTTTAGAACTTTTTGAAGGGAAAAAAAAGAGATGTCATTGAAATTATTGCATCGTAATAAGCATGAGGCTATAAACATAATCCTAAAAATACTTCTGCAATAGAAATAGCGAAAAACTTTTATTCTTGTCACGATGATGTAACATCACTCTACGTGTACTCATCGCAGATCTTCATCGACTTGTGTAGCTTTCACCAAAAGAGGGCGCTTTTCATTGACACACCTCAACAAAAGTGGGTGCTATGTCACTGAAACATCTCGCATAAGTCGCTTTACACAGTGCAGATCATTACCGAGACTACCCCTTCTTTGACGTAGGTGGACAGTTGGCCGTAGGCCACGATCTCGTTGAGAAATAGCTTGACGCCGATGAGCTCGGCCACGATGAGGCAGTCCGGACCGTCCACGCCCAGCAGCCAGGGGATTGGATACAGCACGTACCGGCAAATCAGCTGAATGAACAGAAATGGGCATTGGGATAAAAAAAAAAGTGTCAATGAAACTGAAAGGGGGCTGAAAATCCTGCAATTTTCGTACATCTTCGCAAAATCAAAAAAGGGAAAAGAATGAAGTGGACACTTTTTGACACCAGGTGCCTCCTACCGCCCTTTGTGTAAAACAAATCACGTTAGTAGTATAGGCGAAGCCTTTCGAACCCCGTAGATGTGGGTTTTGGCGGAGGTAGAGATCGGATAAGGTGATTAACTTCAAAGATGAAAGCCACTGTTTTGGAATGCAATATCATTGTTAAATATACATGTATAAAGAAACAAGTCAAAAGGAAAATTAGTTTTAACACCTGTTTTGGAGGTGGGGGGAAGATTATTTACTGGTTTACCTGAAAACTGAGATCCTCGATATTCACAAGGGATCCGAGCCACATTAGTGCCGAGTTGACGAAGGCGAGAACGCTGATAATGGCAACGAGGTTACCGATGATGTAGGCACAGATCTTGAGCCCATCAATGGCACCCACATACATGGCTTCTAACGCGTTGTTTTCCACTCTGCAATCAAACGGTTGTTTGCAATTTATAAATTTTATTTCTGTTTTGATGTTTTCACAATAAATGGTATTCAGTCTACAAACTTTATTTTCCCGAACAGTATAAAGGAGCATCATACAGTTTAACGTATACATCTTTTACCAGCAAACCGAAAAGTCGGCCCTCTCACGAAATTAATTTAATTAAAATATCGGGGACGTTATTTCATTATTTTGTGAAAATTCAACAGATATAATTACATGCATCCTAAAACGAAGACTTTAATTTCTGACTAGTACAGTAACAATATGACACGAAAATGCACATACATGTATGTTTTAAGGTAGGAACTGCAAATTTCTTTTCGTTGCAAGCGACCGCACCATGTTTTGAATGTTTTGTGATGATTCCTGAACTTTATTAGGGCCTATTGCTTTAAATATTCTTCGTTGATATTTCAATATTCTTATATATTTTTACTATCTACAGAAGATTGTAGCACAAGTCAACATACGCTTTGGCCGTCTTGATGTTGGAAATCGAAGCCGTTTTTGGCTTCTTGCTTTCCGGGTAAAACATTTTGGAGGTCACAAGAGCAGCAGGAGCCGACATGAAGGACGCCGCCAGGAGGTGGGAAGCGCTTATATCAAAGGAGATGAAAATGGCCAACACGCTGCCGGCAATAGTAGCGAAGCCCCCGACAATCACGGCGTGCATCTCCGACTCCGTCATGTCGTTCAGGTACGGCTTGATGGCCAGGGGCGCCACAGTCTGAAACGAACACGGGAAAGGGTGAGTTGGTCTGTCTTTCGTCATCAGAATATCACTCAATTTAACTTGGTCCGGCACAACACGAACCTATGATAATTTCAAATGATCCTGCAAGGATCTAGCCGTCATACTCGCTAACTTTTCTAATTTATATATTGCAGGTCAATCCAGTCACTAAGCAGTTTTGCAGAAGTTATCAAAAATAAAAACAAAACATGTTGGTTATTTAACCTTCCTATAAAACAAATTGTTTATTCCTCCAGACTACTGTTCCAAGATTTATCGTTGTATATCGGCACTCGGCCAAATCAAGTGTCTGAATAAACGGTATTTCCACTTTTAACCACGAAAAAAATTAACGGCGGAAATCTCGTAGTGCTGACGATATGCAGCCTTTTGTGAAAGGTTCTGTCACGATTATTACACATCATACTTTTGTCAGTAAACTTTCCTTTTGGAATGCCAAGTGAATTTAGTAGAAACGTGTGTATGTATCTTGACAGCAAAGTATTTCTCGGAGTACTCTCTCACAATATATCCTCGAGCTTTCCTCTGAAATCTTAGGTTTTTGTCTACCGGCGGTTGGCAACTGTTGGCCATCAATGCATAAAAATGCAAAATTCAAGATTTATTTAAAGAAAACTCTCACAAACACTTATCAATAAACGGACTCCATCACACAGCAAAATGGAGATACGTCTCTCCTTATTGAGGGTGAAAATGTGTCGTCAACTTGGACAAAGTCTCTTGCCAACCATCATGGATGAATTTTACGCACTTTCGACACCGATACCAAGGAATGGCACTTCGTGGTGTTTAGAAAGATGAAAGTCTCTTAAAGAAATACTGTCGAAAATAAAGTTAAAAATTGCTTAACTCATGGCAGGATGGCTATTAAATGGTCTTCTTCAATAGAGATCTGTTTTCCTTACCATGCCGACGAAGATGTTGGAGGCAGTAGCAAAGGACTCGGCTCCGGAGATGCCCATGGTGAAGTGCATGAGAATAGCAAGAGCCATAATCAGGGCTTGCATGACACCCCAGTAGTACAGCAAAGCAAAGACACAACTGGTGAATATGATCACCGGTAGCACCTTCACACAAGAGAACCAATATCAGTGGCACTGTTACCTCTCTATCACTGACAAAACCAAGAGTAGACAACCCTACTAAGTCTGGTCCCCGGCAGAGGGCACAAAATTCTATCCAATCGATTCCGAATGGCTATTCACATGAAGTATTTCCATGTATATCTATGTCTATACGCAATGGTCTGGATTTGGCCCATCATTAGAAACACACTCTTGAGAAAAAAATGGTCCGGTTTAACTTATACTTTATGATGGGACTTGCGGTTTTGCCGAAGTCAATTGAGTGTGATCGGCTGACTGATAAGGTTTACGCACAAAACCCCCGGCCAATGAGGTTGTGTATAGAATGGTGGCCGGACCACTTTTTGCGAGAGTGTGCTGGTGATGATTCTATTGGCGTAATACGGGGTATTCCCATTTCAAACTTTTGGGCAATAGCTAGACTTAAGCGAGAGTAATACCCCCTTGCCAGTAAGTGAGTGAGGCAGGCAGCCAGTCAGTCGGTCAGTAGGCCAGTAAGATAGATACAGAGAAGACTGTAGGCTGACTGCCTCTGAGACCAACAAACATTGATATTGTGCAAAAAAAGTACTTTACCTGTTGTTAAGTGAAACACCGATTTTGAATAAGGACATGTTTCTCCATAATCTTGTCCATTTCTACTTACGATTAACAGAATCTCGTGGTTCGACAGTGGGGCGGGGCCAAACACAAACTCCGCCCCCGCATTGGTGTAACTTAAAAACGTCTCGATATGCCCGCCGAGCCAGTTGAAGACGTCGTATCCAGGCTGCGTCCTCAGTATCAGGATGCCCAGGAACATCTGGAGCCAGAGGCCCCAAAAGACAGTGCGCCAGTTGATCTGGGAGCAAGAAGACGCACAAATTGTCAGTTTAATTTGTCCGAAATTTGACATCAACTTTAAAAAGTGCACAGCATATTGGACTTTTGGTCGACTAGTGGTTGATTTGTGACCTATGTTGCGGCTGCGCAACAGCATTAACCTCTGATCGCCTTAAGTCGAACGGTAGTCAACCTCGTTCCCATAGGTACGATCTTGCTGCACCATGTTAGTTCCCGCCATGCCTTGCGCGACTTAGTGAAGGAAAGCGCACGCAGCTTCTCGCTCATGGCTCCCTGTTGTGTGTACACATGTTGCACGCGGCTATTGGTAACCCGCGATGCGACCATCTACGATAGGCTGGGTCTGAATAGTTGTCTGGACTAGTCTATGGTCGACTAGCATGAGTTCAAGCGAAGCTAGTCGAACTATGAGTTAGCTATAGTGTTGTCGCTCAAACTAACACCTTTACGATTTAGTCTGGTTCGGGGGTCAGGTGCCCAGATTGTAAGTCTTATGGCCTATGGCACATGTGGAAGCAAACCCAACACATGTCTTCTTTGGTACTGAAATGAGTGCACGTTCTATCAATTTTCTCAAGTCATATATCACCAGAACACCAAGGTCAATCTTAATAAGGAGTTGGAGATAAAGTTGAACTAGTCTGATCCTACGCCTCATATTCAAAACAGTTCTTCAAGCACAGGTGCGAAAAAAAGTGGAAAAAACTCTCTCCTGTAAATTTGAATTGATGTCGAACATAGTCGGTGAAGTGCTTTCGGCGAATCCTTTACCTTAACACGGAAGAGGTATATCAGCCTTATGTCAGCTAAGCAGAGAAAGAGAGAGTTAATTGTTGTTGTTTGCATATTTCAAATCTGCACTAAGGGAATCGGTCTAGGTCCAAGACTTCTCACCATTCCAGGCTGCCTGGAGAACACGAAGCCGAACAGCAGCATGCAGAAGAGACCGAACAGCGACTTGAGGCGCTCCGGTTCGCTGATGACTGAGTCGATCACGCCGCTGAGGGCGCACATCGTGATGAGAATGCCCGTGAACAGTATGTACATGAAACTGCAAAAAAAAAAATTATGTATAAGAATCCCTGGTTCAGTATCATGCTTTAGAAATTCATTAGTGATAAACGATTCTTGATATGACCAATTTTCATATAATTAATACCCAAGAAAAAAAACAAGTTGGTAAAACAACTCTCAGCTTCAGCAATGTTAGCTATTGACTTGTTTGGGTAAAACTAACGGACAGTAATTGTCAAGTTTACGAAGACTGTTGTCAGTTGAACCAAATTATATCAAGTGTGGAAAGCCTGAAAACTGTAGTTTGTCGACTGTAAGTTTGTCGAAGCAGCGGTATGTTTTACAGGGTCAGCTGGGTCGCGGAAGAATTACCATTTTAGTTTTTCTGAGGAATGAAATGAAGTGCGGACGCACGGTATATTAACCGCAATGACTGTAATAACGATCACTTTTTTACAAAATTAAGTCAATGTGAAAGCGGCATTAGACAACGGTAGAAACAGATTATACGGTTTTCTTGTCCTTATCTTTTTTCTTGGTACTGTTGAATGAAGTCCTCTGTTTCATAATACCTAACATGGAAAACGTCTTCGTGGCATATCAACACCATCTATATCTGTGATTGCAGGTTGCTGCAGTGCAAGTGTTGTTTTTTTTTCGTTTCCTACCGCATGTCTTTGGTTCGAACCCCACCAGGTCTATATGTGGGTTTGGTTTCTTCGTCTCTGCCTAATTCTGTGGATTTTACGATGGACTCGCACTCCATAGACCCCCCCCCCCAACTTAGAATTTCTTCAATGTCTTCTTTCTTTGGCTTTCTTCAGGCTAATATCAATGCATGTGCTTTCTTAGGAACTTTGATTTCTTGACAAGACATTATTCAACAAAATACCAATTTATTATCAGCCTTCGCTCCTTGAGGAACAAGCCGCATTTCTGTTGCTTGCAGCCGACTACGGCAGACACCAGTCTGGCCCCAAATACGTGTTTCACCAGCCGATAGAGGGCGTACGCCAGAGCCAGCAAGGAGAAGATGAAGAGCGCCAGCGCGCGCTGGAAGTCCAACACGACGGCGTAGATGACGTAAGCTGCATAGAGACCAATCAGAACGCCGAAGATCACCCACTTGATCAGCTTCCATTGTGACTTGAGGGCGCCCTTGATTACCTTGTCGACTCTGTCGATTTGCTGGGGGTGAAAAAAAAAAGTAGAAAATGCTGAGTTACGATCCACAGACAATAGTATTCCGATGACTGGGTCGAATGATCAAAGCTGTTAAGTTTTTATATCTCTGAAAACGGCTACTTCAAGATGTGCTCTGTACTTTTGTGGGATGGTGTCATTATTCTCTGGCTGATACATGTAGGCTGCTATCGAACATGGCTCCATATGACCCACGAGCACAAAGCCATGTCACTTGGGCCAATCTTTGAAAAATGGGGTTTTGGGCTCTTTGGGAAGGACACTGAACAAGTTTTCCAATGATGTATAGAATATGCATGGGAATCAGACAAAGTCTGACGGAGTCATAGGTAATTTCAGGTTGCAATTTTCATCAATATTCTGCTGCTAAATGCTAAATGAAAAATGCAGCCCGCACTTCTTTACATTGTATGCATATCAATAAAATATGCGTCTGTACAATGGCGTGACATCACGGGTCTATATTGTCTATTGTTCATCAAAATCTGCAAGTTCCTCCCCCCCCCCTAAAACAGTCAGGTTCCGTGACGTCTCATTATAAATCGTCAGAATTATAAGATCCGGGAACCAGACTATCCCAACCAAAAGATAGGGTGCAATTTATTAGCCAATTTTAACGACTTTACATAAGACGCTGACTTTTGAAGAAAACAAAAAGATTAAACGTGAAAAATGAGGTCGTTTAGGAATTCGAAAGAATAACTGCTCGTTGCAGATTTTGCACCTCATTTTTTTTGTTCTACTGACGGGCCATTGTGGTTTATCTGGATTTGGCGCCGAGACGACGCTCGGGCGATTCCATTTGCTGAAAAAATGGGCGGTAATGAATGGTTAAAGTGATGTCTGATGTGTCGGGAAACCTTTTTATACAGGTAACTTTTATAAATCACCGCAGATTGAAACACTCGATGATAATAAAGTTTACTTTTGTATCAATGGTCCCGCGTATCATTAATACATGCCTGTGTAAACACTTGATAGATTCCACGGAGAGATGACAAGTTGAATATAGTTCATAATAGATGTCAAAATGTCACCGGTATCTTCTTTGTACTACAAGTGCCCTTTTTGTAAAGTACGGTCGCCTACTGAGAAGGGCTATACGTAATAGATTGTTTTCAGTCCTTGAAGATGATGCGCCACTGTGACAAATTTAACTTTATTTCCAATCATAATTTTGCCATGTCCAAGGATTTGTTGGTACCGATTTCATGATAATGTAAATTTCCATATTCCTGAGCAAAAACTGTGTTCGGTATTTCGTTGTTGTTGTTTGTTCTTTTCATGTATTCCGAGGAATGGATATTTGCCAATAAAAAAAATATATTTCTATATGCAAAATTCATGTCATATCCCTCACAAATTCACCAGGCACATTTTGATGTCAAATTCGAACTATAAGCCAATTACAACAATGGTCAAGTCCACTGTGGTCCAATGGTTACGATGTTCGACTCACGCGCCGTTGTACGTGGGTTCGAACCCCGACAGGGAACATGGTGCCTGTGTTCTTGGGCAAGACACTTTACTTCAATTGCCTCTCTCCACCCAGAGGAGTATAAAATGGGTACCTGTGAAGGTAGAGACCAGAATGCGCTGATCTCGAGCTGCTGCAAAAACTGGTCTCATGGCCTGATGAACAGGGGTAATATAATTGTGACGCACGTTCAGACCTTTGGTATAAAGCGCTATATAATACCAAATACTGAAGGTGCAAGAAAGCATGACCGATTTAAGCCCACCATTTAGCTCGATTCGTCCTTGGATTTGCGAAGCAGCAACTAACAATGCCACCCTCAAGCCCGGTTCATACTCTGCGCGAAAGCGAAAGCGAACGCGAATTTGTGACGTCGTGGCAAGTATTCGCGCTGCGAATTCGTAAAAGTTGAACATATTTCAACTCGGGCGAATTTCGCGGCGAATGTTTTATGACGTCAAATTCGATTCGCATTCGCTTTCGCATGAAGTATGAACCGGGCTTCATAAATAACTGAGGCAGACTAGGTTTATGGAAAAATATTAACACATTCAAGTCTCATTTTCTGGAGTTTTCCAAACAACGACTCCATCTCCGGCTTCGGGTTCATTTGTGGCTTCGGGATCATGTAGGAGTCTTTGTGAAAATTGGAAACAATCTAAACTTCGGCCTCATATAAACTTTGGCTCGTATTATAATAATGTGATGCATCTGCACCAGAATACGGTTGCATGTTGAGCCAGAGTTCCTAATGGGAGAGAGTCAGCCGAGATTCAGAAAACGCCTATCGGTGCCTCAATCTTGAATGTGGGGTCGATCAAATGGGCATTGATTCCAACGGCTAAGGGATATTCACCGTATCACATCATCGGCAAAAAAAAATGAAGTTGTAGCCAAAAAGTATGTCCTGATTGTGGACATGGCTGGGGATGACCTCGCGCGGGGTCATAAGTCATTACGCGTGCGCAAACGAGTCATCATCATCAGGCTGTGGTCTTCCATTGTTGGATGAAGCCCTCCTCAAGCAGTTTCCATTCTCTTCTGTTTGTCATTCTACTCCATGTTGCCGTGTTCATGTATGTGGTGATTTCATCTCTCCATCTCCTTTGTCTACCCCTTCTTCTGCCTGTCCTTGGTTGCCATTCTGTGGGTCTCTTGGTCCATCTGTTGTCTTGTCTTCTTGCTAAGTGCCCTGCCCATCTCCATTTCATTTCCTTGATCTTCTGTTATTTTTACCTTTGTTTTTAGGGTCTTATGAAGGTATGTCTGATTTTGTCCCGTAATTATGGATTGAGCATTCTCGTTTCCATAGCTCTCTGTGTTGTTATCAATTTTTGTTCCATCTCTTTGGTTGTTGCCCATGTCTCTGCCCCATAAGTCATTGTCGTGAGGACACACTGATTGTAGATCCTTCTTCTAAATGATATTGGAATTTCCTTGTCGGTTATTGTATCTTCCAAAACATCTCCAACCTCCCTTGATCCTAGTGTTTCAACAACAGATCAACTACAAGTGCCGACGAGTACTGAGCACCAAGACTCATAATGAGCTTAACCAAAACCTGAAATATTGAAGGAGTTTAATTGTTCAGTGTCTGTGGCAAAAACATCCAATTAATCTGAGAACTTGGGAGGCCATTGCTTGAACTCGCACCGCTGTCAAGTACTGCCACTTGAAAACTTGAACGTTTGCAAAACGGAGGCCATTTTGATTCGCGTTATCATAATATGAAAAGCCATATTATTCTCTCTGAATAGAAACTGGTAACAACCCTTAGTCTATACCTATTTGCTTTGCGGGCCAAATCAAAGACCAAAAGTGATTTATTCTCCACATGTGGTTAAATGGTATCGGCCTTCTTCTTTTTTTTAACAAGTGAACAAGTACAAAGTTCTGCATGCACTTGAGTGCCATGAAGTCCAGAAATCTTTAATGGACTGATAAGAACCAAGTTATCTTGTTTTAAGGGTTTGTAAACTGTTCGGGAGCATGTTCTTCCAACGACAGCGC
Organism: Patiria miniata; assembly: GCF_015706575.1. NCBI lineage: Eukaryota > Metazoa > Echinodermata > Asteroidea > Valvatida > Asterinidae > Patiria > Patiria miniata. The sequence continues at coordinate 25,637,923 of NW_024037076.1, read as the reverse complement.
CTGCCATATTATATTGCTCAGTTGAAATAATGGCATAGGCAAATTTGAAGTGTAAACACCAACTGGGGCTACTACGTGAGCAATTAAAGCTTTTCATATCGCTTTGAGGCAGTAATACACGTGACGTTTTGCGAGCAATCCCGCACCTTTTCTTTTTCTTCAAAAATATCAAAAGCAAAGAAACTTTCCACTCCCAACTAGACGTCTATAATCATCCCCATAAGAGACGTACAATTGATATTCGATGCGAATCCAAAACTGTCAAAGTTTACCGTTTGAGCAGTGGAAAAGTGCCTGACTTTTCAAGCCCAAGTTTCCGTATTAGTCCGCAAAAAAACACGGGTCACACTACCCTTGAAGGAACGTTTAACACTGTGAAATGAACACTCTTCTGTCTTTTCAATAATATGCATCATTTTCTTGCAGGAGCTTCTATATGTCACTTGGTAGTTGGTCGACCGGTCTGTCTGTCTGTCTGTCTGTCTGTCTGTCTGTCTGTCCCCGAAAAGTGACCAAAAATAATTGACTAATTGACCAAATGCCGTCGTCATAAAATACACTATTGATGACGGTTTTTGGAACACCGATTTTGTTTCGATCGATGCGCATGCGCGTTTATTTTGTATGTGTTTGTCCCCAAAAATTGACCCAAAAATATGACTACCAATTTTAAATTACCAAAAAAGCAAAAAAAATAATTAAATTCTTCACAAAATATATTTGTATTAATTCGGAAAAATGTTTATGAAAAGTTTGTAAATGGAGGCAGAATATCTGCAGTAATGTTATAGTCACGTGGTATTTATCACAATTCGCTATAAATCTATGTTTACATCTAAAGTATGGTGTTCCATATGTGCCATTGGCGTCGCATTTTTGGGCGTCGCATTCTGCATCTGAAGCTCTGGCAGGGATCATTTTGATAGATTTCATGCAAGACTTTCATGCAAGACGGCCAGAGATTATTGTGCACTCGCACTTGTTGTCCTCCAACTATAATTGTACAAACTGTCTTGCTTGTTATTTATCGAACAATCTGTAAGTGCGAACAGGTGTCAGAAGTTCAAGAATTTCTTACATTTGAGAATTTTTTTTAATTTGAAACATAAGCGAAACAGTTCAACGGAGGGGCACGCACCGACCGTACAGCGGTCATGACAACCGGGGAAACAGCCGGTTGCAACGGCGTAATTTTAGGCGTGATAGAACCAACTGCACGCACACAGTACAGAGCACTTTTCCCGGAATATCTGAAAGTTAACATTCGCACCTTAAATCTGAAAAGTTCTGCTGAACTCGGACCAAACAAATATGATTGATGGTAGGGCCGTTGGGAACTCTATAAAAAGGGAATGTTTATAATAATTTCTATGTGTGATATATATTTGTTTATTTTACAATCTCATGCCAGACCTTACAGTGTTAAAAATGTTCTGGGGAATCAAAAATAGAATCGCAGACCTCTCGTAAAAGAAGGTTTATATTAACTAACAAACCTACCTTGCAGTTTATTCCACGGAAAACAGACTATTTACGTTCTATTTATATCAAACCCCTCCAGGGTAGTCATGAAACGGCCGTTTCATGTTTCGGTTTGTCTATCTCGGTAATGGATGATTTCACACCATGTTGGAGAAGTAGGTATAGGCTAAAAATGACCAACATTGTTTTTCACCCAATCAAAAGAGAACATGAAAATAGTCTGTACATAAGTCGGAGCATGAATAAAATCGTCCATTTTTTAATGTGCGCATGCGCAGGTGGTTTACCGATTGGCGTGTTACTAATCTCAGCCAGTCGAAAATTACCTCTATAGCACAAAGTCCAACATGAAAAAAAAAATGTGCACATTGAATGGACTTACCTTGTTGAAGGCACTCTGACGGATGGGGGCCCAATCAGTGACGTCATCACCTTGGACGTCATTTTCCGCCGGTCCGGGAGGTAGCTCCGTTAAGTCAATATCCTGCCAAAGGGAAATATGTCATGTGTATCATCACCATGGTAACCGTGTTTTTTGAGAGGATGTTCAGCTGTGTTAGCTGGAATGCATTATTTACAAGAACTAGAGTTTACCAGGATTCACATTCAGGGATACAAACATTCTGTAGAAATACCTTTTTTTCAATGTGCCTGTAAAATTGCTTCATGTTCTCCTTATTTTTGTCCGAACATTTCTTGGTTTTTCTCCGACAAGTTCCTTTTACGACTGAAAAGTCTCTAAAAGGACCTAATTAGGACCGAGATCAAATACAATTATCAACTAAAATATTAAAAATATTCATTCGGAATCAGTTACACAAATTGGCCATTTTCACGAGATCCGGCCTCACAAAAATAATTGTCTTCCCCTTTCGATTTTAGTTAACGTTCAAACGCCTTAAATTCCTTTCAATTTGGAGGTTAAAACACACGTTTAAACATAAAGCACAGGAATGATGCATTGTTGTGGAAAATTTATGAACAATTTAGGCTACTAAGAATCTTATATCAATGGCATATAGAATAGTGCCCACAAATTCCAATGGGAAAAATTACTGCGGTGGGCAAACATAAGTGGTATACGTATGTGGCTTTTGCATGAAGAACCGCAAATCTCGCTGGAACAATTATGACTAGTTCTTTTAGAATTCCCGGTCTTGCAATAAATAACAGACGACAAGTCAGCTTATGCCAGTATACCAACTGCATACACAACAAAGGTCTATCATGTCGAATTACTTCTGAATCGATAACCACTCTGTACTCGACGATGGGGTGTCGATACAAAAGAAGCCAAAAAAACTCATCAAATTCTGTCAGCAGTAACGTTTTAAACTCCATTATACGTGGCCTATATATCAACTTCCGTGACAAAGGAGTACTTCAAGCAGAGAAAATGAAATTTCATAAAGTGAAAAGGTGTTATACACGATTTGTGGTAGAGCTGGTTGGAGTTTTTGGTCACGTCGGCTATTGTGCCACACAATGTAGCCCAATTATTAGCTAGTTCCTTTATACCTGAAAATTTGGGTCCGATATACAACATGTACGTGGAGGCCTTGACACCAAGTCTTGGCTTCAACTGAGGTGCACTTTAAAAAATTCCTTGGTCATATTGAAAGGAAATCTGGGTTCTATGTTGGCAAAACCCTTTTTGGGGTCATAAATGACACCTTTTGGGTCAAAATAAAACTTATCAAGACAGTGATCCTGATCAATTTCTGGGTTAAATCTGACTCGGTAACCTTGGCAAAACTGTCATTTTTGTCCCTGAAAGGTATCGAGTCAAATTGGGGTCAAACTTGACAAGGACATTTTGAGAGTTGATGCAATACTTCATAATTTAGGTTCCAGAATGCATTCAGGTGTGGCGTAACTTCGGTCAATTTTAATACTCCTGGATTCTATAGTCCTATTCAACTTTTTGGACTTTGTTGCATTATAGCCTCAAAGGGCACATGCAATATTATTTCATTATATCCGTGAAAATGCACCTTGTGTCCCGTTGAACCTTATTTTCAATTTTCAATTTGCCATTTTCAAGGGTATTTTGGTGCCTAAAGTTATGGTTTTTGTGACAATCCGAATTTCCATATTCTTGAGCAAATTTGTGAGGCGGAAACCTCAATGTTTATACAGCTATTTCAGCACAAAAAGTTGCTAGAATTTTGGATATTTGCTGTCATAAAATCTCTTGTCATTGGCTTATGTAAGTACATAATCCAATGAGCAATCCTTTCTCACAAATGTTTTCAATAAGCAAATTTTTGGTTCACAATTTGCACAGAAAACCCCTAAACTGAACAGGGTCTTCCTGAAATGACCTCAAGTGTCTGGAAAAGCATGCAAAATTTCAAAAAGTTAAAGAAGTGCGCCTTTCAATAAAATTAACCAAAATGTGTTGTCAAATAATTTTTGTAATTTAAGAGGAGTAGAAAGTTACACAAAATGTGTTCCTCAGAAAACTTCATTGTACATTGTACTGCATAAATGCAGCCGAAAACTCAAGTCCTGCAGAAACAAAAACTCTCTATATCTGACGGTCAAATCTCATATCATGTTGAAATTATTTCCCGCCAAAAAATATCAGAGGAGAAGTTTGGATTTGACTTCGATTCTTGACCTTTGACCTCGCACCTGCGCAGACTTGTTTACTTCACGACAGATGACCACAGGGGACAAAAAGATAATTTCCTCCCATCGAATAGACATGATTTTCCCCTATCTTCCGCACGCCAGTTAATTTTAAAATGTCCAATCCAGACAATTTTCACTGTCAAAACTATTGACGGCAATGTTTACGGAGAGAAACCTGAAAATTAAAAGCACATCAAAGTTTGAAGGTATAATGGCAATATTAAGACGGAAAAAATCAATTCTTGTTTTTTGCTCTGACATTGAATTTGATCTCCACACTTTATCCTGTCCTTGCGAGGGTCTATAGTCATGCCTCATGGTGAATTAAACACCCATTAGAGAGGAAATGAAACCACCGTAGATAATTCTCTATCACTACGGTCGGTGGGCCGCGTATGCGCCGTGCAGCATGGCGGGAACAGTCCCAACGCGCGGGGCAATTTTGTCCACTTAGCCTAACCGGGGCCGAGCGATGGGGGCCGTAATGCATCCCGACACAAAACCGTTGCCGGCGGTGCGAAGCTTTAGCCTCGAAACACGCTGGACGAATTTTCTGCATGGTGAACGCCCGCCGTCACAAAATGACGATTACTTTCAGGCCTATTTTTTTGTAATAACCATTAACTTCCCTAACCCGGCTGCAAGTATTTGACTAGTCTTTCTACTAAATCCAAGAGGAATTCCACATTACATTTAGTGTGAAGCCTGCTAAATCAGACAAAAATTCAACAAAACAAATCATTTTGGAAAACAATGAAACATTATTTTAAAAAAAATACACACAGGGTACGTGTCCCCAAAAAGTTGTGCAAGCAGATATCCTTTAATTTTTTTCCAAAAACTACTTAACATGAGTATTTCATCTTGATGGAGCATATTAATTATACTCTTGTGTATAATCAGTGAAGATGCCATGGAAATCCGTTCATGCGAACCAGAGATCTGACTTAAAAAGGCTATGGTTTTTTCGCCCATTCCAAGGGGATGGGATTTACACAGTTAACTTAATTTACATCCGAGTGCAAAGGCCCATGATAATCTGATACACTGATATCATTAACTGTGTAAATCCCATTGGAATGGGTGAAAAACCCATGACCTTTTACAATCTGTTAGATCTCTGGTTTGCATGAACGGATTTCCATGGCATTTTCACTGATTATACACAAGAGTATAATTAATATGCTCCATCAAGATGAAATACTCATGTTAAGTAGTTTTGAGAAATTAAAGGATATCTGCTTGCAAAATGTTTTGGGGGGAACATCCTGTACTACCCTTATTCGTTCGGGTAGCTAACAACACCCCTCAACCCCCCCCCCCCCCCCCAACAAATCCAACCCCAATCCCTCTTGAAAAGCATGGACTTCAACCCCCCCCCCGCCAACCCCGCCTCCCTCCTTTGGAAAATCCTGGATCCGCCACAGCACAGCCTCAAAAGAGCTCATGACAGGATCATTACTTGGGAACTTATATTTTGTGCCACTTTCTACTCCTCTTAAATGTGTGAAAACTATTTGACATCCCTTTTTAGTTAACTTGATTCAAACGCGCACATTTTAAAACATTAAAACCGTTCCCCACGCTTTTCCTGACAAATGAGGGCGTTGTTACTGTGACGTCATTTCAGGAAGACACTGTTCACTTTTCTGTTCAAATTGTGAACCCAAAATACGCTCATTGAAAACATGAATGTGAAAAAAACCTAGCTCACCGGCTTACAGTCATGTACTGAAACAACAACAAATCACCAAAGAAAAGAAAATTGACGACAGCAAAATATCCACAATTCTGACAAGTTTTGGTGCTAAAATAGCTGTAACATTGAGGTTAATGACATCACACTTTTGCTCATGAATATGGAAATTCACATGAGCATAAAAACCCAAAAGGTACCAAAATGACCTTAGAAATGGCAAAATGAAAATTGAAAATACGGTTAAATGGGACACAAACGTGCATTTTCAAGTATTGCATTAAAAAAAAAATACATTACATGGCCAGGGGTATATAAGCGGTGAATTCATTATCCAGGCTTGTCTTCATTTCTCCTATAATGACAACCAGGTCCATAATTATTTCCCGTTTGTGTACACAACCATATAGAAGACGCCGAATCACAAACAGACGAATCTCGAAGCCAAGGTCAAAAATGACATACACGCACGGATTATCTCCCTCTAAATTGAAGGAGCAGAGGAGTCATCTTCAATCATTCAAGATCGGCGATCTATCAGTCAAAACTCAAATATTCATTTTACAATTCCATTAAAAGCATCGCAGATTCCTGTGCAAAATAAACAGAATATTGATATTTTTGGGAAGTTGTTTTGATATCAGATGTTGCCTCTATTACAGAGGGAATATGACATCGTCATCATGAACATTCTTCATTATGTTATCTCCATAGATGTCTTCCGAGTTTATAATGTGCTAGAGAACCTTTCAGGAATTGTTGGTTTCGTATGCAGAATGAGCTAATAAAAACCGCAATCCTGGGTCGAGTAACTCAATTAAAAGAAGGAAGTGAGGTAAAACTCAGAAATTTGTATAACATATATAAACAAATTAAAAAAGGATAACATTAAAAAAAAAAACCAGAAATCGGAAAAGAAGTAGACATTTTTTTACAGCCGCCCAAAGCGGGATTCGAACTTAGGTGGCTTGTTTGGTAGGGCCCAACTACGAAAACCTCACTTCGTGACGATGACACAAAAATGCAAAAGCGGACGACTGCAGGAGCAGACCACGGACAAAGTGACTGACAAACGGACGGACAAACGAACTGCAACTGACTCCATGGATGTTTGCTTCTACTTTTATTTATTAAAACAACTTACAAGCCAAGCCAAGTAAGTCGGGCTCCAGACCAACTTGGTCAGGGGATTAAGATAGGTAGTCATCTGAGCAGAATCCAATTTTGGAGCTGAGGCAAGGCTTACGCAAGTCTAATTCACAAAAGCAGCCAGTCAGTTAGTCAGTCGGTCAGTTAGTCGATAGGTACAAAAAGGGTCACTTAACCGGCCCTCTAGCTGTGGCCGGTGTAGCGTTGGTTAGTTAGTTAGTAACAAACGTTGACATTGCCTATTGCTCCTACATACACATCAGTAGCCCAGCCCCAACATGTCACTTGATCAAACTGGGGTCAAAGGTCGTCATGGGGTCCCAGGGGTTAAAAACCTGATTTTTTTAAAACTCAAAACACTACTTCTTCCAGAAATTACTTGGTAATACCACGTGACTAATGCACAGACAACATGAATTCGTTGGCCCACAGGCGCAGCTTCCGAGATCCGATCTAGCTTGTTTTCATGTCTGTGGAAAACACCGTCCTATATCAGCAGCCAAAAAGACCGACGTACGTACCGTCGTGATATCAATCTCGTTTTTCAAAAGATCAAAGTATTGAGAGTCAAATCGTCAAACCATTGTATTTAACACACAGAAAAGTTTCCCTTCGAATGATTTTCCCCTGATAGTATTGTCCATGCAGGAACCGTGCAATATTGAAACCATATCGCTTTGAAATTGAATATCACTCTACCTTGACCTGAGGAACAAAGACACTGAAAAAAACGTGAAAATAATTTTTTTCCTGATGGAATTCTTCAAAAGCCCCTTTGGGTCGTAAAACATGGCACCAATTCAATGCTGTCATTATCGTATGATTACTGTTTGATACGGTAGTTGATCGGCACGTACGCATATGAATTGCAAAAAAATGAGTGTTGTTAAAAAAAACCGGATTGGCCTACATCTGGTGGAATAATGTACGGATTTCCCAGTGTTGATCCCCAGATAAAAATGGCCGGGGTCGGGGGGCAAACCCTTGTGACTCTACTGACACTCACAGTAGTTCTTTGCAAACTTACATCATTTCTCCGTAAAACTGACGAACTTCGTTCTAGCTCCGACACTGATTCCAAGCGGAATAATTTGCCTATGGGTCCTACTATCGTAATGCTGAAGAGCTACTCCAGAAACTCACCAGAAAAGTCATCTATGTCAATGGAAATCGGTTGACGAAACTTTCAGTATAGTAACTATAGTATGTCGTGTAAATCTTTGATGGTTCAAGGCACTCCACAGCTCTTTTTGTCATCTGTAATGCGGACTTTTGTATAATTATATAGGGTGGAACTAGGGGCCATGCGTTTAGAGTGAAAAAACACCCTATAAATGTTCCATCGAAATACCTTGAAAAAGCATTATCACTCCAGTGGAAACCGTCGAGAGAAATGTCGCTCTATTCGATTGAACTAACTTCACCCTAAAACGTCTGGTACCTGGTTTCAGTCGGTGCGAGTGATTTTTTCCTCGAATAGAGTGGGTTTTTAGTCTCTTGAAATGTGAGTATCTGTTCACAATAACTCCTAACTCAAGTAACACAATGTGGAGTGTTTCAGAAGGTGCCAACAAGACATACCACGTTTCGAATCATTGCTGTCATCAACTACATAATCAATTTTTTTTTATTCTACCTCCTACCGAGACCAGAAAAACAACGAGGCACAAAAACCCAGAAGAGCAAAATGCCGAACGGACCAACCTGCGGTGGAGTCAACTCTTCGAGCTGGAGAACACAGTTCACGTTGTCTCGGCCGGCCAATCCGTTCCCTTCCTCGAAGACCAACTTAGAAGCCTTCCCGTTGCTCATGATGGACATCCAGTATAGGCTCTTAGTCTGAGCTTACCCCAATCCACAAAATATCCGCTAAATCTCCCCAACTCGCGTTCCAACTCAAACAAGTGGACCTTTGCATTAACAGCCAGCGATCGCGTGCAGTCCATCAACGCACACCTCGCATTATTTTTCTCCGTGGTTTGTCAAAGTCACCTTGTCGATACCCGTCACAAGGGCAGTGACGATTGCCGTGTTGACGAACGTACGCCCTCTTGTGTTTTGAAGGCCAAACTTCAGGTGTTATCACAACACGCGCGTCCTTGACCCAAAGTAACGGGTCACTGAACTGAGCTGAGAAGTGCTTAGATCATGTGCACAGGTCTCAATGTTTGTGAGAGACCTGGACTAACTGACTGATGTTTCAAAATCAATTTCGTGTTCTTTTCTTACAAGTTTCCAACTGACGTCAAAGGGATTTAGTACGTGGGGCATGATATAGGGGACATATCTGGGGGAATTGTGTCTTTGATGATAAAATACAAGCATGAAATTTGGCACACGGCCAGAGTATGTCATGAGAAAGATAGTTGGATATAGGGCCGTCGCAGATCTGTCCTTTAGAAAATGTAGTTAGAACAACAAGCAATTTTAAAAATGTTCAAAATGGCTGCCATTGCTTGTTATTCTACCCTTATTTTACAAATCTGCGATGGCCCCGGCCAACTATCTATCTTTCTCATGACATACTCTGACTGTGTGCCAAATTCAACGATTGTACCATCAAAGGCACAATCCCATCACGTATCTGCCGTACTAATAGCTCTATAAATTGAGACATTTAAATTGGATAGCATCTAAACCGACTTGAAATCTTTCTAGCATGCCTTTGCATGTGAGAGTCACACACTTTTAACTTAATTATGCATTAACATAAAAAAGTGAAGTGAGACACGCCTTTCTGGTGTTAAGTTTTGTGAAGGGCACTTTTTACATTGCGATGTCGGTTCCCAGAAATCTTAGGGCGCGCTGTTCCTGCGATGCATTTTTGTGAATAAATTATTAGCTCAGTTACCCGCAAGTACAATCAGTATAAGCAAAGAAACACATAAAAGAGAGCTGTGGCCATAAAAAAAACGAAAACAATTCTGGTACCTACTACTGCTGAAGCAGCTGATGAAACGCTGAAGCTAAGATGACATCGCTGGTTTTTCTCATAGCAATTACGGCAATTATGACATTAAGAAGATGGAAATTGTGGGCACGTGTGGTCTAGCGGTGGAGCACAGGATTCATGATCGTGAGGTTGTGGGTTCGAGCCCCGCTGTGGCCGTGCGTGTTGCGCCCTTGAGTAGGGCGCTTAATTACTCCTCTCAACCCAGATGTTAAATGGGTACTGGCATTATTCAATGCTGGGAAGGTAACAGACTCGCTGTGGAGGAGGTGTGGCGATCCCCCCACAGCATTACATTGAGTCTGGCCCAATCGCTAAAGAAAGAGAGATGGGCACTCCGTTCCTGTTAACACAGGTTCGTCCCCTTTACTTAACCTAAGATTGAAAATAAAGATACATGTATAGGAAACAAAGGTGAAGTTCGGGGCTTACATTTTCAACAAAAATATCATAAATGACTCTTTATAGACAATTTTTTTTTTTTAGCTTGCGGCACCTTACATGAAAAACGGCCAAGCATCCGGCTTTTCAACAGCTGGAAATGTTTAGGGCATCGGTGAGCGAAAGTATAAGTAATTTGTTTTTCCGAAATCGATGCGCATCTCTGAAAGCCATTTTCAGTTGAAGGTCACTGATGATGTCTTATTTGGTTTCTATTCTCCAGGACTACAAGGGGACAAGTCTACCGAGTTCCATCTTCAATGGTATCTCTTTGTTGACGTAAAAAGGCAGCTGAAGTCTAAAGGGGGCATGGGAGAGGTCAAGAAACGTGAGTTCAGAAATTCCCAAACCTGTTAAAAGCATTAATAGAATCATGGAGGAATAATAACATCTACAGAACTACAGGTGCGATTAGGTTCACTCTTGCTACATGTAAATACATAGACAGGGATATGTTCTAGATGCAAATTGATGTGACGTCATAATTACCTCATCGGGTGTCATTTACATTGCATTAAATACAAGGCCAATTAGGTTGAGACTTGGTATGCACGTAGAATGGGATGTTTTATACTAGATACCATTTGATGTGACGTCATAATGACGTCATCAGGTGTCAGGTTACATTACATTAAAGGTGCATTTTTTAAGCCCTATAACTACAGATATAGGTGCGATTGGATTGATACTTGGTATGTCAAGATATAGACAGGGAGGTATTATAGATGGATATTGAGATGACGTCATGATGACGTCGTGGGGTGTCATGTTACATTGAGTTTTGAGCTTGTAACCTGTGCTAAGCACATTTCTTTGTGCTTAACAGCTTCACGAGATTGGGCGCTGGTTAGCAAACAGGTGCATTAATTCATCCCAAAGTTCCGCGCATGCGTGGTTTCGAACCTGCCGACTACTCCGACACTTCTCGTATCCACTCCATTTCACAAAATGTTGTGAAGGAAACGCTGCTTCGCAAAGCAATGTGGGTATATCACGTGTCACAATTAATGTACACCCTGGCAGGGTGACCCTGCGTGCATTCCGTGCGCAAGAGAAGTTGAGTTCGTTTGTCATAAACTAAATTCGTCCAATCAGAGCTCGAATAAGATTAGAGGTGGACAAGGAGTTGCTCACTGGTCAAAGTCAATCACGAGAGGGCGTGCATCCAATTTCACGCGGGTCCGCCAAAAGTCAAATATCAAAGTGCACAACGTTAATAGTCCGGTCAATTTAGAACAAAACAGGGCCTGACGAAGAACAGAATCTATTTCAATACTCTCACGTCGCGCGAAGGAAGTATCACTGTTTAATAAACTACAAATCTAATTTTATCCAAGGAGTGGATTTATGATCGCGCGTAAACAGTCGTATGGAGGGCGCCATGTTTTTTCTTATGCGTCTTAATACCTTTTGAGGAAATCCGTTCAATTCACGCAGGAGACTTCGCGAATTAAAGACGACTGTTTCACAGCAGACGACTTTTTTATGTCCACCAATTACTCAAATCCTTTGGAATATGCCTTTTCAGTAGTGTGTAGGGTCTCGATAAGACAAGACAAAAGAATGTTATGCATAATGCACAAAACAATAGACTCATTTGCATATCAATGAAACTAATGACCATATCAATGGATTATGTTAGCATAATAAAAGAGCGCATTGGCGTATGGAAGTTTTATCGGACAAAGGAAGGGTCTGAACATGTTATTGGACAAAGGGAGGACTCGCCCCCCCCCCCCCCCCCCCAGATTGAATATCGGACAGAGGAAGACTTGAACTGGAATATCGGACAGAGGAAGGCTTGAACTGGAATATCGGACAGAGGAAGACTTGAGTTGGAATATCGGACAGATGAAGACTTGAGCTGGAATATCGGACTGAGGAAGACTTGAACTGAAATATCAGACAGATGAAGACTTGAACTGGAATATCGGACAGATGAAGACTTGAACTGAAATATCAGACAGATGAAGACTTGAACTGGAATATCGGACAGAGGCAAGGGCGGATCCAGAACACAATTTTTTTGGGGGGGCCAAAAAAATTTTTGGTCCCCCCAAAAAAGTGGGTCAAAAAATTAAGGCGTGGGGTTCGGGGCCCGCTTAAGGGCCCCGAAAAAAAATTGGATTCTAGATGCTCTGTGGTGCGATCTGAGGCAATTTCTGACCACCTTAACCAATGTTTTTTTAGGAAAAGATGGTGGTGTACTCATTGCCTGCCTTTATTGCGATGTCACATAAAAAAAAAAAAAAATTGGTTTCGTTTTGGGGGGGGGGGGCCATGGCCCCCTTTGGCCCCCCCCCCCCCCCCCCCCCCCCCCTGGATCCGCCCTTGGACAGAGGAAGACTTGAACTGGAATATCGGACAGAGGAAGACTTGAACTGGAATATCGGACAGAGGAAGACTTGAACTGGAATATCGGACAGAGGAAGACTTGAACTGGAATATCGAACAGAGGAAGACTTGAACTGGAATATCGAACAGAGGAAGACTTGAACTGGAATATCGGACAGAGGAAGACTTGAGCTGGAATATCGGACAAAAGGGAGACGCTGGATGGAATATATGGTACAAAGACGGGTATCAAACGTTTGAAAATGACTAAGAGTATCATTTATATTCATTCAAGCAGTGTGCCAACAGTGAATGAAAAAATACAAATGGAGGCCACACCAACAGAGCGCCAATTAAGTCAACTCGCTGGAAATCGCGTGAACAAATGTTTTTACTCTGGGGAAAATGGAGTAGTAGTGCAGTGGGGGCAGTATATGTAGTGCCCCGCCCCTTTTTTGTACACGTTCTACGGGGAAATGTGGGGGGCGGTTTGAGGAGCAATGAGGGTCCATTGTGAAGGGTATTCAATAGAAAAGAGGATTAGGGGATGCATTGTGTAGGGATTATATATGAATTTGTTTGGCATTTATCTCCGGTTTCAGAGAATATTTCTACTCCCCCTGGATGGGATGCTAGTCCATCGCAGGTTACTCCCCAGCTAATGCCGGTACCCATTTATACTCCTGGGTGGAGAGGGGCAAGTGTGGATGAAGTCTGCAGTAGGACACAACATAATGGCCAGCAGCTGAATTCGAACTCCTGACCCTCTGATCATGAGTCACAAACCCTAACCACACTACGGCACAAAAAAAGGAGTTTGATCACTGCTTGCTCAATTGGAAGTTGGTTGCTGCCTCGGCAAATAATATGGAACACATAATCTAACCTTTGAAGCGCATTTCTGGTGCTGCACATGGCTACCCGGAAATAAAAACGTCAAACTTCAATTAGGAGATTGACGGAGCCTCTAAAGTCCTTGGAGTTAATGAAACACATGCCTGTCATCTAAAAATACACGTTTTATGACTGTTTTGTATTTGCACAGAATAAAATTATATTCTGAATTATCGAAAGAACGGTTCGTGGCTAGACTGTACGAATTATTAATAATTTTCTGCATAAGTAACAAAATATGCTTATTTTCAACAACAACAAAAAAGACTCTAAAGTCCTTGGAGTTAATGTAATACATGCCTATCATCTAAAAATACACGTTTTATGGCTGTTTTGTCTTTGCGCAGACGGAATAAAATTATGTTCTGAATTATCGAAAGAAGGGTTCGTGGCTAGACTGTACGAATCATTAATTTTCTGCATAAGCAACATAAGCTTATTTTTCTAAAATAATAATGCATTTTGTGGCTTTTTGGTCTTTGCAGGGCATAATAAAAGTTTGCTCTGTTATTTTTTGGTCCCATTTTAATAGTTAATAAAATTAGGCAGCTGCTGAACGGCGCAGACGTAATAAAATTATGTTCTGAATTATCGAAAGAATGGTTCGTGGCTAGACTGTACGAATCATTAATTTTCTGCATAAGCTACATAAGCCTATTTTCTAAAATAATAATGCATTTTGTGGTTTTGGTCTTTGCAGGGCATAATAAAAGTTTGCTCTGTTATTTTTTTGGTCCCATTTTAATAGTTTATAAATTTAGGCAGCTGCTAAACGGCGTAGGGAATTGCAACCACCACCCTACATCTGATACTGTAGAAGGAGGCTTGTTGGAAATGAGAGGGTGAAATTATTGTCCATTTGTCTTTGATTAAAACAGTTGTTCTTCCTGGTTTCTACTCATGAATATTAATTTGTGATGACAATTTTTTTAAAGCCAGCCATCCAGTCAAAGTATGAGAAGCAGAAAAAAGCTGCCTAATATGGGAGACGTGATCCACTTTTTTGGTTCACATTATGACTGCTCAAAAACAGAAACAGTGTCGGTAGACTTCAATTTGGAGTTTGACGGAGCCTCTTAGTCCCTGGAGTTTATGTAACATATGCTTGTCATCTAAAAATACATGTTTTTTTATGGCTTTCTTGTTTTTGCAGGGCATAATAAAAAGTTTGCTCTGAGCCAACGAAAGAATGGTTCGTGGCTACACTGTACGAACTGTTGAAACTTCTTCGTTTAGGTATGAGAGGAAAACTGGTGAGGTACCATTGCAATCAGTTATGGCGAAAAAAAGAGAAGTGTATGAAATAAAACAACTCTTGTTATTTCGCCCTGGGGTTGTGGTCCGTGTGCCCTTGGGCAAAGCACTTAATTTGCCACTCATTGGGCCCACCCAGGATTTTTTTGTAGCGAGGGCAAAGCAAATTAATTGTCCCCTAAAATCCTTGTACTCTCTCTAGCATATTCTCAATTGATCATTTTGTTTTTGGGTGGGCGGGGGACATTTGCCCACCCCACCCCCAGTGACACCCCAACAGACGCCCATTTTGTTAAATGTGTATCAAATTAATAGCAAATATGACTTCACACCTCTTTTTCTTTCTTTTTCTTCGCCCCCCCCCCCCCCTTGGCTTTTCCGGGGGGCCAAGCGCCCCCTTGGCCCCCCCCCCTTGCTACGCCCATGTCGAATGCAACAACAATGGATACCCTTCACAATGGATCCTCATTGCTCCTCAAACCGCCCCCCCCCCCCACATTTCCCCTTAGAACGTGTACAAAAAAGGGGCGGGGCACTACCTATACTGCCCCCACTGCACTACTACTCCATTTTCCCCAGAGTAAAAACATTTTTCACGCGATTTCCAGCGAGTTGACTTAATTGGCGCTCTGTTGGTGTGGCCTCCATTTTAATGTTTTCATTCACTGTTAGCACACTGCTTGAATGAATACAAATGATACTCTTAGTCATTTTCAAACGTTTGACACCCGTCTTTGTACCATATATTCCATCCAGCGTCTCTCTTTTGTCCGATATTCCAGTTCAAGTCTTCCTCTGTCCGATATTCCATCTAGGGGGCGGGTCCTCCCTTTGTCCAATACAATTTCCAGACCCTTCCTTTGTCCGATAAAACTTCCATACGCCAATGCGCTCTTTTATTATGCTTACATAATCCATTGATATGGTCATTAGTTTCATTGATATGCAAATGAGTCTATTATGCATTATGCATACAATTCTGTTGTCTTGTCTTATCGAGACCCTACTTAGCACTACTCTTTTCGCGCAAGGGTTGTAAAACTCGTCTTCTCTCCACAGGTTTCTTCAGGCTTGCGAGCTACAGGCGCCCCCGCTGGAACTTTATAGTTTTCCGGCCTGGAATATTAATACTGTAGTACGATGTTTACATTATTCGTGCAGTGGAGCACCATATTTTTTTGTAGTCCCACGATTTGGCCTTGGTGACATGAACGTGGCCTGTTTTCGAGTAGTATAATAGGGGTATAAGTGGCGCCACCAACGTCAAAATAAGCCGCCCCTAAAAAAAAAAACCCAATTTTTTTACGCGGCCAAAACTTTTGGGCAACATTTTTGGAAAAAAATTCAACTTTTAACAAATAAGTAAAAAGAAAAAAAAATGGAGCCCCCCCCCCCCAACCCAACCAAATCCTGAGTGCGCCACTGTATTCGTGACAAGAACCGACTTACGTAGAGAGTGCTGAATTTCAACATCTTTGAAAGGTCGAATCAAGCAATAAAGTTGCACATAATTGTTCGCTCCCGACCCCTCCGTTGTGCTTCGGACCCCAAATGTAGGACGTAGCGGGTAATTTGGCCAGGAGGAATTCCTCCCGGCGAATGTAAAATAGCGTAGGTACTGAAGTGCCTATGCAATGTACTTTTTGTTGATTGGAAATGCACCTTTGTGCCCCATTCGCAATTGTCGTTTTGCCATTTGAAGGGTATTTTGCTGCCCCTTTGTTTTTTATGCTAAGGCGAATTCCCACAATCATGAGCAAATTATTACTGTGATGTCTTTCCGGGTAGAAACATCAATTCTACAGCTGTTTCAGCACACAAAAAATGCTTGGAATTGTGGATGTTTTAAAGTGTCATAAATGTTCTTATTTTGGTGAATCGTTGTTGTGCTACTACATGGCAGTAAGCCAATGAGCAACCCTTTCTCACATACATTTTCAATGAGCAAATTCACCATTATTTTGAACAAAAAAAAACCTTAACTGAACAGTGTCTTCCTGAAATGACGCCACAGCAACAGCGCCCTCAGTTGCCCGAAAAAGAAATAGACAATTTAAAATGTTTAAAGAACTAGAAGTGCACTTTTCAAATTCAATAAAATTAACCAAAAAAGGGATGTCAAATAGTTTTAATGGAAGTGGGAAAACATACGTAAAAGATTAACTTTGCTATTATAAAAAAAAAATAAGCAAGGATGACGAAAAAAATCTACAGCGAAGAGGCAAGAAACTTCTGCGAAAGAACGGGCTCCGTGTGGGAACAGATAGGCCTACAAATGTAGTACAACTGTAGGCCTATCTGTTCCCACACTGAGCGCACAATACGTTTAGTATGTTTACATTATTCCTGACAAGGGAGTGTGAATTTCAACATCTTTGACTCGTGCGATACAGTTGCAAACACACGCAACAATGTGTCCATTTTGCCAGCCGTAAAAGTTCAGGTTGGGCCCCCTTGCTCTCTGCTTTGCCATTCATGCATTCATTCATTTCGCACATTGAAGAACGTACGCCTATTCGATCAATGAGGATTATCTCGACGGCAGGGTTCGCCAATGGGGCAAGTTTTTTTTAAGCTATAACCATTTCCACTATAACCATGGAGTCAGACTGGGACCTTGAATGCAGAAAAACATGCAAAAACGGCAACATATCTGACCAACTTTACTCACTCTAATTCCGTCAACAAAATTCTCCACAATTTTCATGAGGCAAAGACATCCTCAGTGTTTCACCTGCCAAGTTTTTGTTCTCAATTCATTTTTTAAGGAGACTTTTCTTTTAACAGTTTGCGACTATAACTTACAATAACCATGGCTCAGGCCTATGATATAACCGTGACGGTCTAAATTTGAAGCCTAAGACTATACATGTCCAACTTTTTGAGAAGATTGAGCCTTCAGTGTGGTGGCATGATGACTATGGAAATATGTACAAATAGAGACTGGGTACCGGTATACCAGATGTTTCTTTTGACACAAATGATTGGTGCATGTGCCAGTCTATTTTTTTGTTTTCTATTTTGGGACTCTCATGATAATAGCCATACCATGGAGCTACAGTATTGAGAGTCCCAATTAAATTTTCAGATAACCATGTAGCATATGCTTCAAGCCGAGAATGTGCACGACAAACATGGTGAAAATATAACTACGATGAATGTATACGTTTCGATCAATTGAGCCATATAGAGCAGAGACATGATATATATTATGATTGAGATATGAAGCTACTTTTCCCAGATAGTGCAGTGACTGCACAGAACACCTCATGATAACCATGGCAGCTAGAGGCCACGTAACTGTCTAAAGTAAATTAAAGACTCACAATTGTTTCGTAGCCAGGTGGGCTACTGTCCTGTCCTCTAGAGTTCAACTCCTCCCAACGTAGCGGCGAAGACTCGCCTGAACCACCTCCTTTCTCCCCGCCGACATCCTCACCCAGATGCGACGGATCGCTGTTCATCGTCGGTGCCTGAGAAACATACAGCACTGAGTTTTCTCACAATACACAGCTGGTTTTTACAAATACAATCCCACAAGATGTATTTAGCACTGTTAGGTCAAGGTCTGTGTACACTGTTGTGGGTTGCTCGCGTGGTGCTGCTGGTGTGAGGCGCGCAACATACACTGAGCGCAGCGGCGGACTGGCGCTGTGCAAACTTTGTTGAGAGGTCACAGAGGTTGAAGACCGATGCTGTCAGAGGATTACTAAACTACCAGGCACTCAATAATCCAGTCGAATCATTATGGAGGTAGTTGAGGCACATGGGTTCTGAGTGTTTTCCCGTCTGTTACGCTTGTTGATCATGTTTGGCGGATGATGATGTTTTCCAAACCGAGTCCTTTTGCCGGGGCGATCCTGGGTCAAACACTGCCGACCTAGGCCTACATCTCCAAAAGAATGCTCTACATGCCCTCGGATAGAGCATGGAGGAAGGAAACACAGAGCGAAGCCGGATGCATGCTCCTTGTTAGTCGCGCTACATTAGTTGGGGCACCACGGATTCGGAGGAGATTGTTTTCCTTCCTCCAGGCTTGGGAACTAGTCTCAACATTACTATTCCTAAGCTGGGAACAAATCTCGTCGGCAAAAAAAACTTTCAAAACACATTCCTTTGGAAGAGTCACAACAGCAGCTAGCATGCTAGTGCGGTCTCTGACCAACCTCAGGGTATCTCCAGGAACGGCCAAACACAAATCTGGTTGCTATAAATATTGCATGCAGCTGGGTTTCCAATTTCACAGAACATTATCGTTGAGGTATGGTGCATGCAGCCATAGAGCTAGTAGCTCTATGATGCAGCTAAGAAAGTAGGTAGGTGTAGGTGAAGTAGGTGTAGGATAACATCGCTTAGTGCCTGCATGAAGGAATGTGTTCTTATTCCTCCATGGTGCCTGTATGTCAGTTTTGCGTCATATGTACACTGATGCAGCTTCTTGTGACCATGGTCTATTCATTGAGGAATAAAAAGACATCCTCCAGGGTCTATTCATTAAGTTCCTCCGAACTGCGTGGTAGCTTTCGGCGTCCATGGAAATATGCATCATGTATAGACTATAGTGGTCTTTAGTACTGGCCCCCGAGAGGCCAGACTCCTTTCCCTTTGTACCTCGATACATACTGGCCGACTGACTGTCACTTGTGAATTAGACTTGCATAGACTTGCATCAGTCTCACCTTAAACCAAATTGATGTGGGACTAGACTTAATGACAAGTCGTTAGATTTCGCGTGGAGCCAGTAACCAACCGGTACCGTACACAAAACAATTACCCACTTGGCACCAAGTCTAATTTGGGACCCGAAATTTACTATTCGTAACTGAGTGTATGCCTTTACAGGGGGTGTCCCCCAAAAGTTGTGCTAGCAGATCTCCTTTAATTTCTCAAACTACTTAACATGAACATGTCATCTCGATGGAGCATATGTGAATAATCAGTGAAAATGCCATGGAAATCCGTTCGAATGCAAACATGGCAAATTAACTAACAGATTATAAAAGGCTATGAGTTTTTCGCGTATTCCAATTATGAGATAATGATACAGGAGTTAACTTAATTTAAATCTGAGTGAAAAGGCCCATGACAGTGCACTGATATCACTAACTGTGTAAATCCCATGGGAACGGGTGAAAAACTCAAAGCCTTTTACAATCTGTTAGACCTCTGGTTTGCATGAACGGATTTCTATGGCATTTTCACTGATTATACACAAGAGTATAATTAATATGCTCCATCAAGATGAAATACTCATGTTAAGTAGTTTTTGAGAAATTAAAGGATATCTCCTTGCACAACTTTTTTTTTTGGGTGGGGGGACACCATGTATGTAATTGTTTGTATACTGGGTGTGAGCGTTTTAAATTACCCTTATGTGGGATATAATAAAGGTGACTTGAAGTTGTTATTGTTAAGACTAAATATGGCATGTTAATTAATTTGGATTGTCCTCCGATCTCGTGGGTACACGTGCGTAGACGGTGCAATCGTAGAGCTTCTAAATCTGTTACGACATGAGACCCATGACCAATGAAGTTACTCCAAAATCGTACCGAGCAAAATGCAGCTCGCTCGGCATTGATTAGCCCGCCCACAACTTCGATTCCCTGTTATCAACCTGTCTACGATTATACCCTGTGCAAAGTGATCGTGTTATTGTTTTAATTGTAATTAAATTTTCTGCCACCATTGTGATTAAAGAATGAATCAATTCAGTGAAAACAGTGCGCTGTCTGAAACCTCTGAGAAATCTACAGCTGCACACACATAAATATTGATATATTTGGATGGTTGTAATAGCGATTAATTTAATAAACGAATAAGTGACGCATTTTTTTTTAAATCCTTCTTTTACTTTTCGGAATAAGAGAATGAAGTCCTTTATTCAGGCTGCAAGTTCGAATCGTGTGGATGTGTCGATGAACTTGACAGACACAAATCATTGGGGAATTTGTATGCACTAACACCAAGCTCAGCCGAGTGCAAGATTTAGGTTAAGTTCATCTTGTCTGTCAAGCTCTCAAGAGGGTCAATTGAGGTCAACGAGGGTCACGCAGGGTCATCCAGCCAGAAGCACTAATGCAATGTCACCTGCAGATCATTCAACACGTAGGAAAAAAGCTTGGCAGTTCATACGCGACTAAAGATATATACGAGTCGTTCACCTTTTTGTTTTATTTTGGTTTGGGCGGGAAGGGTTCTTTCGGGAATTAATTATTGCACAATTATTGTAGAATGTATTATCGTGAAACCCTCTGGTCGGATTTTTTTTTGTCGAGTGCCAATTGCGTTAAAGAAGATATACTTTTAGCATGTTAGACATTTCTCCGAAAAAGGTTGTTGATTGCAACTAGGGTTCCAATAATGAAACGAAATTCCTCAAATTAAGCTTGATCTAGCCTAAGCCCAATAGGCTACTCACTATCTAATAACCTAGGCCTACGAGAAAGGATAGATGTCGGTTGTTTCCACCCAGAAACATTATGCGCCGTTGGTCTGACGTCGAACTAATAATTAGTCGGGCCGATTTTGGCCCAACGCGTCGGGTACTAGCGTTTGTCCGACGCAAACAAAATAACGCCGCATCAACGGTAGTAAAATATAGCTTCGCGTCACCATTTTGTAAGGGACGCATTTTAAAAAAGGCTTTAGTTATTTTACTTTTTGGAAGAGGTTGGCGTAGCGGTACTTTCCTCGCCTTCCACCGCTGTGACCCGGGTTCGAATCCCACCCAGGTCAACATGTGGATTGGGTTTTCAGTCCCTGCCTGATTCCGTGGGTTTCCCCCAGAATATTCCTCTGGACTTTTCCTCCCACCTCTAAAACTGTAATTTCTTCTCATTGTCGTCTCTCTACAGGTTTCTTCAGGCTTGCGAGCTACAGTGCCTAGGGTACTTTTGAGAAATCCTTGGGCATTACCAGAAAGAAATTTAAAAAAAATGAAATTGTGATATGCATGTACCGTTTGTCGAAATAATTAGTCGGGTTAACATTTGTCCAACGCTTCCAGTAAGCGTTGGCCCGAAAGAAAACAGCACGTCGATCGGTCTAACATACTTTCGTCTTTTTCGGACTCTTAACGCGTTGCATAGGCCCACCTTCTTTAAACATTACATTAGCACGTGTTGATGCCAAGCTAGGCGCATCCAACCAAGTGATGCAAATTGCATGCACTGTCCAGAGATCAACATGTGGAAAAAAGTTCAGCTCGATAATTATTTCGTATGCCGTGAAGTTACAACGATCGAGTCTTTCACCTTTTTAAAAGGTTAGGCCTTTACATTTGCAAACATAAAACAAAATACCTAGGCCTATTAGTCTCATCCTGTGAAATGGCACCGGTGTGCTGTCATTTTCAAGAAAAGTGGAATGTTTGTTTCAATTTCCAACGATGGTCGGTCAACCATCGTTTGAAAAAACTGATATGTTTGTCTTCTTCAATTCAAATACATCCCCAAATGAACCAAATTTCGTCAGTCCACATTTTGTTTTGCAAATCGGTTACACATCAGTGAACGCAGGAAGCTAGCCAGCTGCCTGGTTTATTCCCTGACCTGACAAATCCCTGACGTCTATAAATTGCTCCGTTTCGTTTGAAGTAGGATCAGGGAACCAGACTACATGAACAACATTATTTTCTTGTCTTTTTCCAACTCTAGTTCAGCAGTTGGGTTTATTTGCTGTATCATCATGCGCGTGGAAAATTCCTACGAAACCATTTTATGTTTGTACTTGTAATAACACGTCACCCTAAGTCCGTTAATTCAGGCTTCCCCGAACCAAAACAAATCTTTAAAAAAAAATTGATCTCATTAGGCCAAAAAAAAAAAGTCTCCGGTTTCTGGTATGGAGCTTGCCCCAAAAGTGGTGCGGCGACGCGGCTTTTTATTTTTTTTTTTTACCTGTTTTTTTTTGGGGGGGGGGCTTCAAACGTCGGCTGATGACTGCAAATGGTGCCCGACTAAACTTAGTGCAAATATATGGGAGTCCAAAGAGGCCACATAAAGCTTATTCTCGATCATAACCCCATCTAAAAACACGTTAAAATTGTGCAGCAGCAGAATTCCAGTCGAACCAGTGAGTTTGGCGGTTTTGAGACATCATCTTGTATTTAGTGAAAAAAAACCTTTTTCATTTTGCCGACGCGCATGGCTACGGCGACGCGCGCGCATACCAGAAACCGGAGACTTTTTTTTTTGGCCTTAGTCGGCCCTACTTCATAATAACTCATTAAAGTCTATGAAAATTATTTGAGTCGATTGATTGCCGTCGATCTTTGTGGATGTCACGACCAAGCTAGTAGCACCTGCTATGTTGTGTCACTGTCTTAGACCGAAGACACGCCAACTGCCTAATGCTTTGTTTACGTTTGCTGGTGGTCTGTTTATGAAAGACGGAAAACGCTGACAACATCCCTATTATTACTTTCTGATCTCTCAACCTAGAACTTAACATGGAGGAGAAATACACCATCAAATCGGAAGTGGAGTTATGGTCGAGGGAAAGAAATAAGAAAGTTTCTCGTTACTCCATAGTAAAATTTGTTCCATCATTGGCTGGCCAAATAAAATCAAAAATTGGGTCATCGCAGGCCTACATATCCATTATGATCCGAGATCTAGTGCCAATCACGCGGTCCGTTTTTATGATGATTGATTTCACGGGAAAGAATAACGGAAAAGTGTCGTCAAGTATTTTTAGCTACACACATTGCATACTGGAGATCAGTGCATTGCTTCGAGCGAAAAAAGTATACCGTGGTTTGGATATGGCGCCCTCTAACGTCTTAATATCAGTATGCCATTGAGGGCGCTACACTGAACAACAAACATTTTGCTGTCGGCCGTCTGATCTGAGACCAGGTAAAATTTGACTAAAGAAATAGTGATTTTAAACCACTTCTGCATGGTCCTGAGTAATTGTAATACTTGGATTCGACCCTTAGGAGTATTGTGGATCGAATTTGAACAATCTGACGTGTTGTCACTGCGGTCTGAGTGATTAAATCGTCGTCTTAAATAAATCTTTCCGCGTTAATAATATTCACACGAGAGATTTGCCTCAGCAAAGCAAAACATTGAATATTGCGTAAGCCTAGGCTAGCCCTAGTTAGTTCTCGCTCGGTCACTTTCAAGTTAATTCAGAACAGAGTGAAGGCGGAAACAGCCGAAAGTGAGCGTTTTCAAGTCCTTAGACCGCACCAGGGGTCAGGGAACTTTGAGATCGCCAGGTTTTCCTGATTGATATTTATGGCAAGTTTGCTCGATTTGCCTGACGAAGTCCTGTTGGTCATTTTGGAACATCTGAGCATTGCGGACATCGGACAGACAGCCCAGGTGTGTAGGAGACTCAGCGATCTGATTGGACAGGATGCTGTGTGGCGACCAATCAGCAAGCACCTTATCAATATTCACGAGGATGAGGATGAAACAAAGAACTGTAACTACTACAAAACTGGGTGGGTAATTCATCCAAAATTTGTTAATCAACATGGTCGATACAACTTACTTAGGCCGTACGTTAATAAGCCTCATCGCAAATAGCAAAATCCGAGAGCATCACGGGAAGACTCAGGGACATTGACCGCGTACGTACGCTGTCAACGCGTACGCCGCATGGCTTCACATGGTGGCGACGGCGTGCGCGTTCGAACACGGCGTTCGTGCGTGGTTCTTTGCTCCCTTATCCTGCCCATAATGCTTTACGCAGCAGTGTATTTTGCTATTTGCGAAAAGGGTTATGGCTGAATAATATTGTTAACACTTTTCCTTCCATTTTAATGTAAAATAAATATTGAAAATGTCATTATGTTTCCATGTTCACAGCCTATCATATAATTTATAAACCACTGACCCAAAATTGACAATTTTGGGAACGATATTCACACATGTGTTTTAGACTTTTTTAAAGAATTTTTAAATGCACATAGAGAAATCCATCATTCGACTTGCATAATAAACATAATTTTTAGATGTTGATAAGTTGATATTTGTACCTACATTAACACAGATACAGTGCGTGGAAATTAACCTATCGTGGTAGAATCACGTCAACACAGCTTGTGAAATATTGTCCAATTACATGATGTACAAATGGACGCGAAACGCGCAAAATCTGAGACAAACAAAACTTAACGTACAAAATTCCATACGGAAATGGAAATAGGTAAATTTTTGGATGCTTTAGGCCTAATTACTTTCCAGTGTTTTTAGATTGAGTAAAATCCAAATCCAAAGATAAAAACATATTGACATCGGGAAATCCAGAATAGCATTTGTGATATGAGGAATCTATTTTAAGTGCACATTTTTGGTGTTGTCATTTGAATCCAGCAGTCCTAGATATGTCAGCTTGAAGGACAAATGCCGTATCTCACTCAACTGGTCTAGAGGACAGAAGACAGATATCCTTCTGTGTAAATTCAAAACTAGGTAAGTGTGCCGGTGAATCTGATCGTCTTATGATAACGTCATTTATACAGACCTTTAGGGAATGTTGTTAACTACATATTGATACCCCGTTTGCTACCAAAGACTGTAAATCATCCAATACAGTTTCTGAAATATGATGTAGTTTGAAAAGTTGCTCATTTAAAGACTACGCGAGTTGAGTGGAAATTGCTGTGTGACAATGTGACACTGCCCGAAACAAATGGCAGGAAATATCGATGGTTTCTGCATCATTTTTCATAAACAGTTGTCAATCTGGGACGATTTACAGTCTTTGGTAGCAAACTGCGTATCAAAATGTAGCTAACATTCCCCAAAGGATATATAAATGATGTCATCATAAGACTAACAGATTGATAATTATGGCCCCTCCAATGAGTTTGTGAAGTTTCTTTATTTGCGGTGTTTACAGTGTAAATATGTACACATGTTCAATGTAGTAATAGTGTTTTAAAGATATAGTCCATCATTTGTAATTTGTGCATTTTGTTCGTTTAAAGCAACAAAAGTGTTCAATATCTAATGAAGGATACTGAACAACTAACCTGATGAAGTTTCAGCTCAGCTTCAGCTGTATATTCCGAGAAAAACAGCATTCTAGGATCTCAATTTCAAATCAAAAGTTGCTGAATCATGTTTTGAATTGGGCCTGAATTCAGCGTCCGAGACGTGTTCTCACTGAGGCGACTGCAGCTATACGCGATGTCGCGCACTGATCCGACGAATTATAGCAACGTGCCAGTGCTTGCGCGCGCTTCGCCGAATAACAAAACGAACTATTAATTTAAATTTTCCTACGGTGCATCTTAAGACGCACCGTTGGAAAGGCCTTCTTTCGTTGATTACTTCAAAATGACAGCTTGCCAGAAAGAATAATTTCACAGGGAGTTTAGTCCCCTTACTATCTTTCAACCAAGTATGTTTTTCAACAATAATTACGCCAGTTACTTTTCGGATGGCTGCAAATGATGGACTATAGCTTTAATGGGTTAAGAGTCTTCCCAATCCTCTTTTCTTGCAGGTATCTGCCATGGCTACAGCTGGACGGTCAGCATCTCTACTCCAGCCAGGGGGACAAAGTCCACTGCTACCGGCTGACCGATCAGGGCCGCATCTTCAAGAAACCCCTGGTGTCTTTCCTGGGCCAGTTAGGTGACGTGTCTCGCTTCGTCGTCAGGAAGGACAAACTCCTCATGAGCGGCTGGTGAGTTTGCTCAATGTTATGTGCGTGGAAGTCGGCTGAATTTGTTCTTCATTTGTTTGCTCTTTACCAGTTCGTGCCGGAGGCCATCATGATGACACGCACCGGCTGTTTTTGTGCCCAGGCACGGCTGACGGATTAAGACATCACGATCGCCTCGACTCACCTCCGGGTGACATCTAAACACGCTAATCCCTCGTGCCTTTTTGTACACACACACACAAAGTCTGTGAAGTCTGTGCAGGCGGACCGTGTGTTGACCATTGTGCATGGCCTATCGTTGTACAATTTATGCTTCAGTGCACACCACAGAGTATTGAAACATATGAGTTTTTGGCAAGAAATATCGTACAACTACTGTTAAAATCACTCTTGCGAATCAGTATTTGTGGCGTTTGGCTGTATATATCAGAAGCTGGCTGGGAAATTTTGCCTTTTGAAAATTTTGAAATTTTCGGCAAATATAAACTCCGGCACCAAGTGGTTAATTAGCACTTGCTTTTTTCCAAGTGTAACTTTTGTTTTCTAGGTCTCTCTCCATGGTAAGCAATGGAGGATGCAAAAAACGATTGACAAAGACTTTAACGCTCTGAAGCTTCATACTAACCCTATAGGCAACCGTATTCATGTAGCTGTAATGAGTCTCATATACGAAATTGTGGTAATGTGTCTTGCCCAAGGACACAATATTCCCTCCTGGTTTTTTTTTTTAGGGTTTATACTTTGGACACCGTAGTCACTCACTGTACCATGCCATTTCAGTGGTTAGAAAAAAAAGAAGGAACTCTGCCAACTGAATTAACCCGTATTGTTCAGTGATTTTTTTGCCAGTCAGCTTGATAGCCATCGCCATCTATGTGGAGTAATGGTGTGCATTTGTGGGTAGTATGGGAACCGGGTAAAACACGGGTACCGGGATACCGTTAAAGAAACCCAACCCCAAATTCAAATTCCGGAGGTTGTCCGAAGGGCTTTATAGCTTTACAGTGTAAACTGCAACTTTCGTGAGCGTCTTTTCCCAAAGACATCTGTCCAAATGACAGCTCCATATTGCTGCACAGCATGAGGGCAAATCAAGCGCTACGAAAGGAAGTGGAATGTCCTTGACAGAGCCAGTTAACCATGATATCATATTCATAAATACCTAAGATAGTTTACGCATTCCTATTGGTCGAGAGCCCATCACGTGGCCGGTCTTAAACGGATGATAAAGACATGGCTAGCTGGTCTTAAACACTTTTCCAGTGTCACAATAAAATGTGGACTCCTAAAAATCCAGTGCCTCTTATCGTTTCATTGGTTGAACGTTCACAATCCTCACGTAGGCGTGCGCAACACTACCAGGGAGTTAGAATTTTATAGTTCTAAATTCAAAACGCAACGCGCCAGGTGCGTTCTGCGCGACATCGCGCAGAACATGCTACGCGCGCGTCAACCTCCATAAAAGGGTTGTTTACATCTTACTCGCCAGCTGAACACTCCATTATTTTGCAGGAGGGATGTTTCAAAAAGCATAAAGTGAATTTGTTGAACAAAATCGGGATGTTTTGAACGAATTATATGATTTTTTTTTACCGAAAAGGTATTTATGAATGGGAATAAATATGTGCTCCGTCGGTATTTATCGCTCTGTTTAAGACCACTTAGAGTCTGGGTGCTGATAATTACCCTCGCCTCCGGCTCGGGTAATTATCAGCACCCAGACTCTAAGTGGTATTAAACAGAGTGATAAAAACCTCCGGAGCACACATTTATTCCCTTATTAATGATTCAGAGAAATGATCCAAAACTCCTAGTCTGCAATTTCCTTGAGCATTACTAGATGATAGTTGTTGAAGATTTGAAAAAAAGTTTGTTTTCAAGTTTATTCACTGAGCTCTTAAAATCTCTGTCATGGACATTACATTGTCCATTAAATCATTGTACAATAAATCACCCTGGATCTTTTTTTGTCTTTTCGCGACTAAAGTGATGGCAAAATGCTGCTGCACCACAAGCTCACCGGCGCCCTGCTAGGCTGTTACCAGCCGGAGCACCACCTGCCCAGCTTTGTCAACTTCACCTCGGTTGATATGACAGACGACGTCATTATCGGCGGCCTCAACGATCAGTGCATCCATCTCTGGAGTTTGCACAGCCAACAGAGGGCGCTTACCATCCCTGTGCTGGATAGAGTCTGGTCTGTGAACGCAAGCCCTTGCCAGAGGTTTGTTTGCAAAACCCATCTCTTAAAAGACTAATTTTCATAAAGTAAATAGCAAAGATTAGCAGAGTGTGCTGTCCATGCCTGTGCTGGATAGAGTCTGGTTTGTGAATGAAGCCCTTGCCAGAGGTGTTTTTCCAAAATCCATCTCTTAAAAGACTAATTTTCATAAAGTTAATAGCAAAAATCAGCAGACTGTGCTGTCCATCCCTGTACTCGATAGAGTCTGGTCTGTGAATGCAAGCCCTTGCCAGAGGTTTGTTTCCAAAACCCATCTCTTAAAAGACTAATTTTCATAAAGTTAATAGCAAAAATCAGCAGACTGTGCTGTCCATCCCTGTACTCGATAGAGTCTGGTCTGTGAATGCAAGCCCTTGCCAGAGGTTTGTTTCCAAAACCCATCTCTCAAAAGACTAATGTTCATAAAGTAAATAGCTGAAATCAGCAGAGTGTGCTGTCCATCCCTGTGCTGGATAGAGTCTGGTCTGTGCACGCAAGCCCTTGCCAGAGGTATATTTCTAAAACCCATCTCTTAAAAGACTAATTTTCATTAAGTAAATAGCAAATATTAATCAAGTGTTCTGTCCATCCCTGTGCTGGATAGAGTCTGGTCTGTGCACGCAATCCCTTGCCAGAGGTATATTCCCAAAACCCATCTCTTTGAAGACTAAATTGCATAAATTAAAGTGCACTTATTTGTTTTTCAACACTCCTGTATAGTCATTCTGATATTTTGGACACTGCTTCATAAGTTTATGTGAAAAATGTATCTCTTTGTTGATTTTGATCTGTTCAACTTTCCTTTTTTTAACCTAGGTCATTTGCGACGGGCAATGCAGGAACAGCAGACCACCAACCATTGAAAATCTGGGATATTGAAAAGTGAGTTAAGATTCCTTCATTTTTTCCTAAACTATGTTTCCACTCTTATCCCATTTTTTTAAGGACATCACTTGCCAAAGACAACTGTTCAGGGAACACAAACAATTGTTAGAAATTATCACTTTCCATTTTTAATTTTAGTTAAACAAGTTCGAGTGCATAATAATCTCTGGTCGTCTTGCATGAAAGTCTTGCATGAAATTGATCAAAATGATCCCAGCCAGAGCTTAACAATGTGACGCCCAAAAATGCGACGCCGATGGCACATATGGAACAGCATACTTTAGATTTATACAGGATTTATAGCGATTTGTGATAAATACCATGTGACTATAACATTACTGCACATATTTTGCCTACTTTTACAATGTTTTCATAAACATCTTTCCGAATTGCTACAAACGTTAAGTATTTAATTTATTTTTTTTGCTTTTTTTCAAAATTAAAGTTTGGTATCGTTTCGGTTTGCGGTAACACCATGTGGTAATAACTACTGCTTAGAAGATATTAGTTCTGAAAAGAACTTGTCCTGCTTATTATCAACTTTGCTAAGTAGTTTTTTGTTCTGATAAGAACAGTCCTGCTGTAAGTTCTAAACGAACTTGTCTTTGGTCTCAACTTAAATTTTGGTAGTTATATTTTGTGGGAAACTAAGAGGCTGATTTAAAATCAGTTCTCATTGCAAAAATGACAAGATGACACAGTGTGTGTATTTTTAAGAAATTTGGAAACATTTGCATTTCTGTCATTGCTTTATTTCCTCAAACTAATACCAGCTAAAACATTTTTCTGTTAATATGAAACTTTTTTTCAATGGTCAGAAAAACCTAGGACAATTTGAGACTAATGTTTTTCTTGAACTTCCTCTTCAGCGGCAAGCACATTCTGTCAGTTGGTCGTAACTGGAGACACGGAGCCGGTATACTGGACATGCAGTACGAGTCCCAAAACACCTTACTGTCCTGCGGGTACGATACCACAGTACGCATGTGGGATCTCCGGACAAACTGCCTGTGAGTACTTTTAAGAAACTTCTTCCTAACTCATCCCCCTCCTAAAAAAAAACCCTATCTTACGAACTTGTACCACTAGTTAAAGTTGCAGACAAGTCAATTACAATTAAATCCCAAGTCAACTCATAAGTCACAGTCACAATTTTGTCACGAGCAAGGGTGTCAATTGCTTCTCAAAATTGGGAGGGGGGAATACCTTAATCAGAACTAATGCAAGTGCGAAGGGCGACGTCCTAACGGTGTGAGGTTCAAGGCCCACTTAAGGGCCCCAAAAAATCGGCAACTTTTCCTCGGATCAGCTGATTTCCTCTTTTGTTACTTCCCATGTGTGCCATTAAAAATAGAAAAACACTGTATAAAGTCTTGGAAAGATCCTTGAATTTCCACTGTTTTGTGTGTCTTCCCAGTTGCATGCCTGAATCTGAGGCAATTTCTGACCACTTTAACCAATTTTGTTGAGCAACAGATCATAATTTAAACATTTTTGAGTTTGGAGTCATTGAATCACCTATTCTGAGCTATAGAATCCAATTTTTATTCGGGGACTAAAAAAGCGGGGAGGGACCACCAATATAATATCCCCCCTCCCCCCACACTTTAAAAGCAACCTAACGCATTTTGTGTTTTGTCGATCGAGCGGCACGGACGTTGGTCTGAGTATCCAGACTCGGATTGTAGTCCTTGCTGAACGACACCAACAGCAGAATACACAGTGGCAGGATGGCGTAGGGCCAGAAGAACAGGGACAGTAGCAGTCTTTCTTGTGTGGTCGTGGGTCCTGGGGATGGGGAGTTGGTGAAGTCCTGAAACAAGATCTGAGATAGGATTGCCTGAAGGGTGGTCATAGTGTGGACCGAGTAGATGATGGACGGGATGCGAATCCACTTACAGCTCCCTTTAAAAAAGGAATCAAAAATTAAAATTAGAAAAACAATCAATAAAAACTCATGGAAAGAATGTTGCCACTTCAGCAGTTGCGTACAAAGTCTGTGGAGAGTCAAGAACATTTTCCAAGTATTTCCTAACAAAATTGGAAATGTTTCTCGGTCTCAGATTCATGTCTTATTGTCATTTTTGCAATGACTGACCTTCATTGAGATGATATATGAAGAAACAGTGGCGTCAGGCTGCAACATTCTTTCCAATTTAATATTCGGTTTTGCCCTTCACCAACTTTATTTCTTATACCCTGTTTACTCAGTATAATCAGTGTTGTCTGAGGACTTG
Source organism: Patiria miniata (assembly GCF_015706575.1). Taxonomy (NCBI): domain Eukaryota; kingdom Metazoa; phylum Echinodermata; class Asteroidea; order Valvatida; family Asterinidae; genus Patiria; species Patiria miniata. The sequence goes on along the minus strand of NW_024037076.1, from coordinate 25,606,112 downwards.
CGAAAAGAAGGAAAAGACCATCATACAATTAGTGATTGGTTGCGGTACTTGCTGCTGTATCAGATTTAAACCAGCCAGCTGATCCTGGCAAGTTCGGTGGTCGAGTGGTAAGACCTCTGCACTAGTATGCAGGAGGTCGTGGGCTCAATCCCTCCTGAGTAAACTTGTGAGTTTTTCTGGGAAGCCTTTGGGAAATTAATACTGAGTATACGGTGTTCATAGATTAGGTCTGTGAAGGGCAAAACATAATGTAACAGACTAGCTTGCTTAGTCGAACTTGAACTGAAACTTTGACATTAATTATTCTCGGTGAATCAGTCTGTTAAAGTGATATCCACTCAGTCACTCAGTCACTCACAAGTGTGTCTCAGTCAATCAGTGACTCGGGGAGTGGGGGAGTCAGCCAGTAAGTGACTTAGTAACTCGGGGAGTCATGTAGTCAGTAAGTTGGGATTTAGTCAGAAGTGAATATAGTTAGTAGCAACACAGTAGTGGCTCAGTCAGAAGTGACTCAGTCAGTGACTCTGACCCAGTCAGTCATTGACTGAATCAATCAGTGAATCGGTGACTCAGTCAAGCAATCAGTAGTGGCTCAGTCCGAAGTGACTCGGTCAGTGACTCTGACCCAGTCAGTGACTCAGTCAATCAGTGTTTGGTCAAGCAGTCAGTAGTGACTCTGTCAGTCAGGGACTCATTCAGTCAGGGACTCAGTCAGTGTCTCAGTCAGTCAGGGACTCAGTCAGTGACTCAGTCAATCAGTGACTCGGTCAAGCAGTCAGTAGTGACTCAGTCAGTCAGGGACTCAGTCAGTCAGTGACTCAGTCAGTCAGCGACTCAGTCGGGGAGTGTGGGAGTCAGTCAGTGACTCAGTCAATCAATGACTCAGTCAAATAGTGACTTGGTCAAGCAGTCATTAGTGACTCCGTCAGTCAGGGACTCAGTCAGGGACTCGGGGAGTGACTCTGTCAGTCAGGGACTCAGTCAGTCAGCAACTCAGTCGGGGAGTGGGGGAGTCAGTCAGTGACTCAGTCAGTCAGTGACTTAGTCAAATAGTGACTCGGTCAAGCAGTCATTAGTGACTCCGTCAGTCAGGGACTCAGTCAGTCAGGACTCAGTCGGGGAGGGACTCGGTCAGTGACTTAGTCAATCAGTGACTCAGTCAAGCAGTCACTCAGTCAACCACTCAATAGTCAATCACTCAGTAGTGACTCATGACGATGGCCCTATAATTCCAGCAAAAGGTACCTTTGTAGAAGGCGTACACAGCAACGAAGAAGAACGGAAACTGCAACAAGCATTCACCGTAGACAAAGGAAAGGAACCATGGGTGGGGATCCGGGGTGCAGGTCAAGGGATCCTTAAACCGTTCGCAGTGGTCAGTCAAGATATCTCGAAGCTGATCACAAAAAAAATAAAATTGGCTTAATAATAAAAAAAATTCGTAAAATTTAGGGCTTCATTTTAGTTTCGGAAGGCAAAAAGAGCAAGAACCCTAAAAATCTCAAGCGAAAAAAACATCAAAACTTGCATTAAACTCTTTTAATAGGACAGAAAGACTCGGAAATAATTAGTCAGAAACGTTGGCTGAGATTTTCAGGAAAAAAAAATAGCGACTAGAAAAATAAAAAAAGCAGCAATATGTTTGATCAAAACTACTGAAAAGGGAACATTAATCCTCCCCCTCCCTGAAAAAATTGTAGATTGAATACTGCCCAACACTCACCCCCTGCGGAAACAGCCGTGACGGCAGGATCATTTGTGAATCGACGCAGATCGTTATCAGAATGTGACTGGTGAAATACAAGACGATCACCCACTCCAGTACCCGCGTCATTCCCCTGGCCATACTCGCTGTTACTTTGCAGAAAACACACAGCGGTGAAACCAGAACTTCGCTTATTTAAAGCTGCTTGCGATTTCTTTTGAAAAAAATCCAAGACGATTGTGCTTCTAACTACATGTATGATAAATATCAGTTACAAAAATTGATAGTTAAAAAACCTAATGCTGCGTCATTATACCCGGTCTAATCAATGTCCATCGTTCACATGGCTCTGTTTCAACTTGATTCATTTTTTTGTAGAAAACAAATAAACTTTTAGCTGGACTTTGTCCGTTCCAATTATATCTCATACATTGGCCTTGATCTTTATTGTGCAGAGATTGCAATCACTGACATCTTGAACTTTGCTCTCTGAACAGCAAAATCTGGTTTGCAATTTAAGTTTATATAATATATTTATATTAACTTAAATATTGACTTTAAGGAGCCTGTCTGTATTAAAAAAAAAAAACACTGTACAGGAATTGATTGCTTTATTTAAAGTCAAGTATTCCAAATCCTCTTTTACGTTGGATGAATTTCATTCATTTGAGCTTATGTTTAAAGCAACAATATGGCTCAAAACCTAAACAAGGGTGCGTAACAGCAATCTTTTTGGAGCTTTCACTCAGTGGCAGTTGTACCTTTTGAAAGGAAAATACCAAGGTTCCTATGACCTTTACTTAACCATAACCGCCCTGAATCCTTCAAAATCCTCTTTGCCAAAAGTGGAGGAATTTGGAGGATTGAGGTTACATGGCAAAAGTATGTTACTGCATGATATCGTAGGATGCACTTTGTCAAGGTCTTGGGCCGGACCTTGTGTTGTTTTTGCTCAGCCATGCATAAATATAGGCCTGGATTATACTTGAAATCCCCCGTACTGCTCCAGGATGTCACTGGCCGGGCCCCAACATATTGACAGTCACTGCTGCCGGATTTTGCAGGATTCAGGCAGTGGTCACCCCTCCACGGACCATATTCAAGAATTATGCTATTTTTTTATGAGGCCAATTGGAGGAATTTGCAGGATTGAGGCTACATCCTAGCAAGAAGGCCTAGGGAGTTGGACATGGAGTAAGAGATGTTTTGTACATGTATTTCTGTGTGTTTGCTTCTAGGTCCCCTGTCATCAAGCTAGAAGATCCCCACGACTACACGGTGTATCGTCTGCAGTCCGATGGCAAGTTCCTGATAGCCAGCGGCACGGCACTGTGGAGTGTGGCCAGACTATGGGACAAGCGCATGAACAGCGAACTGCAGGTACAGTTTGGCGGGAACTACAGAGGGCAGTGTTTAGTCAGTGCTCACCAAGTGAGGGCAGTGTTCCATGTATGAAACCAGTGAATGCAAGACATTGTCAGGCAGCATGTAAATCATGTGGTCGATGTCACCATGTTGCTTTAAAACTTATTGATGAACATGGTAGATATTGCTGTTTTCCGTCAAGATTTCAAAATGGTCACACGTTTTTTAAGGTAAAAATATTTGCAAGAGTAAGATCTGTCTCAAGTCAATATGGCTTATCCAGCCACAAAGTTTTTCTCTCGTTTCCTAGACAGGCCAAACAACTGAGAATATTTCTATTTCCCCGCCAGTCCATCGCAGGTTACTGTCCAACTAATGCTGGGACTCATTTACAATTCTGGTTTGAGGGAGGCAAGTGGTGGTAAAGTGGCTTGCCCAAGGACACAACACATTACCATCTGCTGGATTCGAACCCCTGACCTTGATCATTAGTCGCAAACCCCACACTTCACTACGCACTTACAATTTTCAGTCACTCTTTAATGTTCCTTTCTAATTCCTATCCTGGGTGGAGAAAGGCAAGTGGGGGTAAAGTGGCTTGCCCAAGGACACAACATATTGCCAGCTGCTGGATTCGAACCCCTGACCCTCTGATCATGAGTCACAAGCCCCACACTTCGTTACCCACTCACAATATTCCAGCCGCTCTTTAATGTTCCGTCCTGTTTCTCATCCCCAACTGCAGAGTTTCTTCGTCGATCACAGAAGGAACAGTCCGGTCTACGGCCTGCAGTTCAACGGCAGCCACATGTACGTCGCTCTCAACAATTCACTCAGGGCTCTCAGCTTTACCGGTAACTGAAAACGTGTGCATAATCTTGCCTACAGTTTGTTGCTTTGTACTGTCACTTGACCGCATCATTATTTTCTTTTGTGAAGAAACACTCAGGAATAGTGTAACAATAAGCCAGCACGCTACATCAACTTGCACCATTGAGCTGCATTGTATATTAACTTACTAGAGCGTTAACTTGCTGTATAAAGTGAAGCCTGCTGGGTGCATCCATGTTTATGCACAAACCCTAGGAAAACTCCAAATTTAGTACGATTTTTGTACGGCTATTTACATATCTGCATTTGTGTTCTATACCGGTGCGTCATCGAAGCTGATACTCCCAAACCGAAACGCACAACCAGCAAATGAGCGTTTCATTTTGCTCTGCGCAAACAACGTAAACGCGTGCGCGTATGTGCTGCAGATGATTTTTGCCGTCATACTCGTAGAAAAACGCGCTTACGTTGTTTGTGTATGTTGTACTTGCACGTTGCATTTCGAGTATATCAATCGAAATTCATTCCTGTTCTACAAACTCGCCCATGAATTCAAAATGTTTGCGCTCAGGACAGCTTCAAAGTATCTCGGCGGGGAATGAGAAGTTAGCGCTCTAGTAATTTAATATAGCTCTATGGTTTGCACCCAGAAAGATTGGACAGTTTTTACATTCTGATAAACAATTCCCCTGTGTGTTAAAGAAAAATGGGTATCGATAAAACTGAGGTGAAGCTCTTGTTTAAAAGTACAAAAATCCAAACATTGTTGACTATGCCTTTCTCCCACGGTATTTTTTGCGGTCCAAAGTGTGTGCAAAGTGAAAGTCGGTCTTTTTTATTACGTAAACAAGTGCTGATTTCGTCAACTTAGCACTTGTCATAGGTTTGTGTACATTCAATTGCTTTGTTTATCGTCCAATGTGAAAATTGTCCAATCTGCGATGCGCACATGAATAATTTGAATACTGAACTGGCTTATTCATCCTGTGCTTCCATTCTCATTTTTGCTTCCTGTTTTGGGGGCCAACGCACAATTTTTAAAAAAATTTTATTTATTAATTTATTTTTCATTTTTTATTTATTTATATATTTATTTATGCGAAGTACGCCTGTTAAAATTTGCAAGCAGCGATCCATATTATGGGCTGCTTGAGTGCTTTGCAGTATTATTTAACTGTCTTGGGCTTTAACCTGCTATAAAGATGAGAACAATGAACTGTCGTTGGGGCCATATCATAAGTCCGACACCTCATAGGTCCGACAATGGACAAACGCTGTTTCGGACTTATGAAGCGTCGGAGCTATGAGGCGTCGGACTTATGCAGCGTTGGACCTACGAGGCAGAATTTATGCCTTATAAGTGTGACACGTCATAAGTCCGACGCCTCATAAGTCCGACAATGGACAAACACTGTTTCGGACTTATGAGGCATTGGAGCTATGAGGCGTCGGACTTATGCGGCGTCGGACCTACGAGGCAGAATTTATGCCTCATAAGTCTGAAGCTTCATCAGTCCGAAGCCTCATCAGTCCGAAATTTTGGACTTATGAGGCATCGGACCAATGAGGCATTGGACTTATGAGCGGACCCCCTGTCATCGACCAAAAAAGGTACCGTTGACCAAAAACAGTGGCATCTGAGTATATTATACTCAGATGCTACTGCATTGTTGCCTTCGTTTCTGAAAATCAAAGCCCCACAACTTTACGATAAAGCTAACATCACAGTTATGTGTGTATGTGTGTAGATTTTCTTTCCTCTTTTTTTCTGAATATTCAAACCAGCCAACAGCTATTCCAAAATTCAGTTTATGATAAAATATTCGAATATTTTGGTGTATTTGGGACAGCCCTATTTGAAAACATGTCGACTTTCTCAGTGGTACAAATCCAAAGTGGTACAAAAAACTTGATGGAAATTAAAATTTCTATCTAAAACCAAAATGACTTACATGTAAGAACTTTGCAAAGATGACTAAATGCTTGAAACAAAAAAGTGTGCTGTGGTTGATGGCCTTCAGCAGACATAATGTAAAAAGAAAGGCATGAATAATTGTTTCTTGATAAAACAGTGTAAATAAATTAAATTTTCAGAAGCTATTTTTGGATGGTATATGGAAATATGATTGTTATAGTACACCATCAGATTGTATGAATAAGTGTATGGAATAGTTTACAGTTGACATTGAGTGGACACCATTTGCAAAAAAATGATTTTCAAGGGATAAAATACGATAAATCTGAAGCATATTATTGAAAACTAACCTGTCAAAATTTCAGATCAGTAGCTATGGCCAAAAAAAAAAAGTCTCCGGTTTCTGGTATGCGCGCGCGTCGCCGTAGCCATGCGTGTCGGCAAAATGAAAAAGGGCTTTTTTCAATGAAAGATGATGTCTCAAAACCGCCAAACTCACTGGTTTGACTGGAATCCTGCTGCTGCACAATTTTAACGTGTTCTTAGATTGGGTTATGGTCGAGAATAAGCATTATGTGGCCTCTCTGGACTCCCATATATTTGCACTAAGTTTAGTCGGGCACCATTTGCAGTCATCAGCCGACATTTGAAGCAAAAAAATCAGGTTAAAAAAAAAAACAAAGCCGCGTCGCCGCACCACTTTTTGGGTAAGCTCCATACCAGAAACCGGAGACATTTTTTTTTTGGCCTATAGTATACATTTTGAGAAAATTGTGAAAATGCTATATGTTGCTAGACGCAAAGGATTACAGTAAGTTTCTGTTTAAAGGGTGATGGTTTGTCCATCGCGAGGAATTGATAGAAATTTGTCTTTTCTTAAAGATGACAGCATTCGGACAGGACGCTTGATCTCATTAATTACTGACAACCAAGTAGCATATATCATGATATTTTGACAGTCTCACAATGTCTCATTTTTGAATGTTTTCAAATTGTGTCCATTACGTCTTAGGGTTTGGGAGTGTTTACAAATTTTTTTAAATATGCGTACAAATAAATACATTTGTATTTATTTGTACACATATATACCTTTTTTGTTCAGAGTGTATATACAAAGTTTAAAATATCCTATATATATATGAATTAAGCGTTAAATAGACCTTATTTTTGTGACATCATATTGAGTTGTGTTCGGCGTAAGCCAGCGCACATTTCCTCATTATTAATGTACAATGTAGGCGCTTGCCCATATCTGGACTTGTTAAACAAAAATCATTACATTATTTCAGAAGAAAATCACCAACGTGCTGCAAAAGAGCTGTATTTCAACAGTTAATAGCAACTTTTGCCCATCATATCCAAAGAACAAGTCCCCTTATAAACTACCACGTCTTAAGGTACAACGGTTTTAGCGTTAGACCGTTTAACTTATGAACTGAAAATAATACATGTCAGTGCTGAACTGAACCAAGAAATGTGAATACTGGTATCCTTGTGTTTATTTTCATTTAATGAATATGTTTTTAATTTGAATGTAAGGGGTTAGCCCTGCATTTTTATCAAAATTGAGCAAAATTTGACCTTTCCTGGAAATTTACAAATGTAAAGGGTTAGCCTTGCATTTTGATCAAAATTTTGCAAAATTAGAATTTTTCTGTAAATTATGAAATGTAAGGGGTTAGCCTTGTATTTTAATCAAAATTGAGCAAAATTTGAATTTTTCTGAAAATTATGAAATGTAAGGGGTACGCCTTGCATTTTTATCAAAATTGAGCAAAATTTGACTTTTCCTGGAAATTTACAAAGGTTAGGGGTTAGCCTTGCATTTTTATCAAAATTGAGCAAAATTTGAATTTTTCTTGAAATTATCAAATGTAAGGGGTTAGCCTTGCATTTTTATCAAAATTGAGCAAAATTTGACTTTTCCTGGAAATTTACAAAGGTGAGGGGTTAGCCTTGCATTTTTATCAAAATTGAGCAAAATTTGACTTTTCCTGGAAATTTACAAAGGTAAGGGATTAGTCTTGCAATTTTATCAAAATTGAGCAAAATTTGATTTTTCCTGGAAATTTACAAATGTAAGGGGTTAGCCTTGCATTTTTATCAAAATTGAGCAAAATTTGAATTTTTCTTGAAATTATCAAATGTAAGGGGTTAGTCTTGCAATTTTATCAAAATTGAGCAAAATTTGACTTTTCCTGGAAATTTAGAAATGTAAGGGGTTAGCCTTGCATTTTCATCAAAATTGAGCAAAATTTGACTTTTTCTTGAAATTATCCAATGTAAGAGGTTAGCCTTGCATTTTTATCAAAATTGAGCAAAATCTGACTTTTTCTTGAAATTATCAAATGTAAGGGGTTAGCCTTGCATTTTTATCAAAATTGAGCAAAATTTGACTTTTCCTGGAAATTTACAAAGGTAAGGGGTTAGCCTTGCATTTTTATCAAAATTGAGAAAAATTTGACTTTTTCTGGAAATTTAGAAATGTAAGGGGTTAGCCTTGCATTTTCATCAAAATTGAGCAAAATTTGACTTTTTCTTGAAATTATCCAATGTAAGGGGTTAGCCTTGCAATTTTATCAAACTTCAGCAAAATTTGACTTTTCCTGGAAATTTACAAATGTAAGGGGTTAGCCTTGCATTTTTATCAAAATTGAGCAAAATTTAAATTTTTCTTGAAATTATCAAATGTAAGGGGTTAGCCTTGCAATTTTATCAAAATTGAGCAAAATTTGATTTTTCCTGGAAATTTAGAAATGTAAGGGGTTAGCCTTGCATTTTCATCAAAATTGAGCAAAATTTGACTTTTTCTTGAAATTATCAAATGTAAGGGGTTAGCCTTGCAATTTTATCAAAATTGAGCAAAATTTGAATTTTCCTGGAAATTTAAAAATGTAAGGGGTTAGCCTTGCATTTTTATCAAAATTGATCAAAATTTCACTTTTTCTGGAAATTTACAAATGTAAGGGGTTAGCCTTGCATTTTCATCAAAATTGAGCAAAATTTGACTTTTTCTTGAAATTATCAAATGTAAGGGGTTAGCCTTGCAATTTTATCAAAATTGAGCAAAATTTGAATTTTCCTGGAAATTTAAAAATGTAAGGGGTTAGCCTTGCATTTTTATCAAAATTGATCAAAATTTCACTTTTTCTGGAAATTTACAAATGTAAGGGGTTAGCCTTGCATTTTTATCAAAATTGAGCAAAATTTAAATTTTTCTTGAAATTATCAAATGTAAGGGGTTAGCCTTGCAATTTTATCAAAATTGAGCAAAATTTGATTTTTCCTGGAAATTTACAAATGTAAGGGGTTAGCCTTGCATTTTCATCAAAATTGAGCAAAATTTGACTTTTTCTTGAAATTATCAAATGTAAAGGGTTAGCCTTGCATTTTTATCAAAATTGAGCAAAATTTGAATTTTCCTGGAAATTTACAAACGTAAGGGGTTAGTCTTGCATTTTTATCAAAATTGAGCAAAATTTGACTTTTCCTGGAAATTTACAAACGTAAGGGGTTAGCCTTGCATTTTTATCAAAATTGAGCAAAATTTGACTTTTTCTTGAAATTATCAAATGTAAGGGGTAAGCCTTGCAATTTTATCAAAATTGAGCAAAATTTGATTTTTCCTGGAAATTTACAAATATAAGGGGTTAGCCTTGCAATTTTATCAAAATTGAGCAAAATTAGATTTTTCCTGGAAATTCACAAATGTAAGGGGTTAGCCTTGCATTTTAATCAAAATTTAGCAAAATTTCACTTTTTCTGGAAATTATCAAATGTAAGGGGTTAGCCTTGCATTTTTATCAAAATTGAGCAAAATTTGACTTTTTCTTGAAATTATCAAATGTAAGGGGTTAGCCTTGCATTTTATCAAAATTGGGCAAAATTTCACTTTTTCTGGAAATTTACAAATGTAAGGGGTTAGCCTTGCATTTTTATCAAAATTGAGCAAAATTTGACTTTTTCTGGAAATTATCAAATGTAAGGGGTTAGCCTTGCATTTTTATCAAAATTGAGCAAAATTTGACTTTTTTTGAAATTATCAAATGTAAGGGGTTAGCCTTGCATTTTTATCAAAATTGAGCAAAATTTGATTTTTCCTGGAAATTTACAAATGTAAGGGGTTAGCCTTGCATTTTTATCAAAATTGAGCAAAATTTGACTTTTCCTGGAAATTTACAAAGGTAAGGGGTTAGCCTTGCATTTTTATCAAAATTGAGAAAAATTTGACTTTTTCTGGAAATTTAGAAATGTAAGGGGTTAGCCTTGCAATTTTATCAAAATTGAGCAAAATTTGATTTTTCCTGGAAATTTACAAATGTAAGGGGTTAGCCTTGCATTTTCATCAAAATTGAGCAAAATTTGAATTTTTCTTGAAATTATCAAATGTAAGGGGTTAGCCTTGCAATTTTATCAAAATTGAGCAAAATTTGAATTTTCCTGGAAATTTAAAAATGTAAGGGGTTAGCCTTGCATTTTTATCAAAATTGAGCAAAATTTGACTTTTTCTGGAAATTATCAAATGTAAGGGGTTAGCCTTGCATTTTTATCAAAATTGAGCAAAATTTGACTTTTTCTGGAAATTATCAAATGTAAGGGGTAAGCCTTGCAATTTTATCAAAATTGAGCAAAATTTGATTTTTCCTGGAAATTTACAAATATAAGGGGTTAGCCTTGCATTTTCATCAAAATTGAGCAAAATTTGACTTTTTCTTGAAATTATCAAATGTAAGGGGTTAGCCTTGCATTTTTATCAAAATTGAGCAAAATTTGACTTTTTCTGGAAATTATCAAATGTAAGGGGTTAGCCTTGCATTTTTATCAAAATTGAGCAAAATTTGACTTTTTCTGGAAATTATCAAATGTAAGGGGTAAGCCTTGCAATTTTATCAAAATTGAGCAAAATTTGATTTTTCCTGGAAATTTACAAATATAAGGGGTTAGCCTTGCATTTTCATCAAAATTGAGCAAAATTTGACTTTTTCTTGAAATTATCAAATGTAAGGGGTTAGCCTTGCATTTTTATCAAAATTGAGCAAAATTTGAATTTTTCTTGAAATTATCAAATGTAAGGGGTTAGCCTTGCATTTTTATCAAAATTGAGCAAAATTTGACTTTTCCTGGAAATTTACAAAGGTAAGGGGTTAGTCTTACAATTTAATCAAACTTGAGCAAAATTTGACTTTTCCTGGAAATTTACAAATGTAAGGGGTTAGCCTTGCATTTTCATCAAAATTGAGCAAAATTTGACTTTTTCTTGAAATTATCAAATGTAAGGGGTTAGCCTTGTATTTTAATCAAAATTTAGCAAAATTTCACTTTTTCTGGAAATTTACAAATGTAAGGGGTTAGCCTTGCATTTTTATCAAAATTGAGCAAAATTTGACTTTTTCTGGAAATTATCAAATGTAAGGGGTTAGCCTTGCATTTTTATCAAAATTGAGCAAAATTTGACTTTTTTTGAAATTGTCAAATGTAAGGGGTTAGCCTTGCATTTTTATCAAAATTGATCAAAATTTGATTTTTCTTGAAATTATCAAATGTAAGGGGTAAGCCTTGCAATTTTATCAAAATTGAGCAAAATTTGATTTTTCCTGGAAATTTACAAATATAAGGGGTTAGCCTTGCAATTTTATCAAAATTGAGCAAAATTAGATTTTTCCTGGAAATTCACAAATGTAAGGGGTTAGCCTTGCATTTTCAGCAAAATTGAGCAAAATTTGACTTTTTCTGGAAATTATCAAATGTAAGGGGTTAGCCTTGCATTTTTATCAAAATTGAGCAAAATTTGACTTTTTCTTGAAATTATCAAATGTAAGGGGTTAGCCTTGCATTTTATCAAAATTGGGCAAAATTTCACTTTTTCTGGAAATTTACAAATGTAAGGGGTTAGCCTTGCATTTTTATCAAAATTGAGCAAAATTTGACTTTTTCTGGAAATTATCAAATGTAAGGGGTTAGCCTTGCATTTTTATCAAAATTGAGCAAAATTTGACTTTTTTTGAAATTATCAAATGTAAGGGGTTAGCCTTGCATTTTTATCAAAATTGAGCAAAATTTGATTTTTCCTGGAAATTTACAAATGTAAGGGGTTAGCCTTGCATTTTTATCAAAATTGAGCAAAATTTGACTTTTCCTGGAAATTTACAAAGGTAAGGGGTTAGCCTTGCATTTTTATCAAAATTGAGAAAAATTTGACTTTTTCTGGAAATTTAGAAATGTAAGGGGTTAGCCTTGCAATTTTATCAAAATTGAGCAAAATTTGATTTTTCCTGGAAATTTACAAATGTAAGGGGTTAGCCTTGCATTTTCATCAAAATTGAGCAAAATTTGAATTTTTCTTGAAATTATCAAATGTAAGGGGTTAGCCTTGCAATTTTATCAAAATTGAGCAAAATTTGAATTTTCCTGGAAATTTAAAAATGTAAGGGGTTAGCCTTGCATTTTTATCAAAATTGAGCAAAATTTGACTTTTTCTGGAAATTATCAAATGTAAGGGGTTAGCCTTGCATTTTTATCAAAATTGAGCAAAATTTGACTTTTTCTGGAAATTATCAAATGTAAGGGGTAAGCCTTGCAATTTTATCAAAATTGAGCAAAATTTGATTTTTCCTGGAAATTTACAAATATAAGGGGTTAGCCTTGCAATTTTATCAAAATTGAGCAAAATTAGATTTTTCCTGGAAATTCACAAATGTAAGGGGTTAGCCTTGCATTTTCAGCAAAATTGAGCAAAATTTGACTTTTTCTGGAAATTATCAAATGTAAGGGGTTAGCCTTGCATTTTTATCAAAATTGAGCAAAATTTGACTTTTTCTTGAAATTATCAAATGTAAGGGGTTAGCCTTGCATTTTATCAAAATTGGGCAAAATTTCACTTTTTCTGGAAATTTACAAATGTAAGGGGTTAGCCTTGCATTTTTATCAAAATTGAGCAAAATTTGACTTTTTCTGGAAATTATGCAATGTAAGGGGTTAGCCTTGCATTTTTATCAAAATTGAGCAAAATTTGACTTTTTCTTGAAATTATGAAATGTAAGGGGTTAGCCTTGCATTTTTATCAAACTTGAGCAAAATTTAAATTTTTCTTGAAATTATCAAATGTAAGGGGTTAGCCTTGCAATTTTATCAAAATTGAGCAAAATTTGATTTTTCCTGGAAATTTAGAAATGTAAGGGGTTAGCCTTGCATTTTCATCAAAATTGAGCAAAATTTTACTTTTTCTGGAAATTATCAAATGTAAGGGGTTAGCCTTGCAATTTTATCAAAATTGAGCAAAATTTGAATTTTCCTGGAAATTTAAAAATGTAAGGGGTTAGCCTTGCATTTTGATCAAAATTGAGCAAAATTTGACTTTTTCTGGAAATTATCAAATGTAAGGGGTTAGCCTTGCAATTTTATCAAAATTGAGCAAAATTTGATTTTTCCTGGAAATTTACAAATATAAGGGGTTAGCCTTGCATTTTCATCAAAATTGAGCAAAATTTGACTTTTTCTTGAAATTATCAAATGTAAGGGGTTAGCCTTGCATTTTTATCAAAATTGAGCAAAATTTGAATTTTTCTTGAAATTATCAAATGTAAGGGGTTAGCCTTGCATTTTTATCAAAATTGAGCAAAATTTGACTTTTCCTGGAAATTTACAAAGGTAAGGGGTTAGTCTTACAATTTAATCAAACTTGAGCAAAATTTGACTTTTCCTGGAAATTTACAAATGTAAGGGGTTAGCCTTGCATTTTCATCAAAATTGAGCAAAATTTGACTTTTTCTTGAAATTATCAAATGTAAGGGGTTAGCCTTGTATTTTAATCAAAATTTAGCAAAATTTGAATTTTTCTGAAAATTAAGAAATGTAAGGGGTTAGCCTTGCATTTTTATCAAAATTGAGCAAAATTTGACTTTTTCTTGAAATTATCAAATGCAAAGGGGTTAGCCTTGCATTTTTATCAAAATTGATCAAAATTTGAATTTTTCTTGAAATTATTAAATGTAAGGGGTTAGCCTTGCAATTTAATCAAAATTGAGCAAAATTTGATTTTTCCTGGAAATTTACAAATGTAAGGGGTTAGCCTTGCATTTTTATCAAAATTGAGCAAAATTTGATTTTTCCTGGAAATTCACCAATGTAAGGGGTTAGCCTTGCATTTTCAGCAAAATTGAGCAAAATTTGACTTTTTCTTGAAATTATCAAATGTAAGGGGTTAGCCTTGCATTTTTATCAAAATTGAGCAAAATTTGATTTTTCCTGGAAATTTACAAATGTAAGGGGTTAGCCTTGCACTTTTATCAAAATTGAGCAAAATTTGACTTTTTCTTGAAATTATCAAATGTAAGGGGTTAGCCTTGCATTTTTATCAAAATTGAGCAAAATTTGACTTTTTCTGGAAATTATCAAATGTAAGGGGTTAGCCTTGCAATTTTATCAAAATTGAGCAAAATTTGATTTTTCCTGGAAATTTACAAATATAAGGGGTTAGCCTTGCATTTTCATCAAAATTGAGCAAAATTTGACTTTTTCTTGAAATTATCAAATGTAAGGGGTTAGCCTTGCATTTTTATCAAAATTGAGCAAAATTTGACTTTTTCTTGAAATTATCAAATGTAAGGGGTTAGCCTTGCATTTTCATCAAAATTGAGCAAAATTTCACTTTTTCTGGAAATTTACAAATGTAAGGGGTTAGCCTTGCAATTTTATCAAAATTGAGCAAAATTTGAATTTTTCTTGAAATTTACAAATGTAAGGGGTTAGCCTTGCAATTTTATCAAAATTGAGCAAAATTTGAATTTTCCTGGAAATTTAAAAATGTAAGGGGTTAGCCTTGCATTTTTATCAAACTTGAGCAAAATTTAAATTTTTCTTGAAATTATCAAATGTAAGGGGTTAGCCTTGCAATTTTATCAAAATTGAGCAAAATTTGATTTTTCCTGGAAATTTAGAAATGTAAGGGGTTAGCCTTGCATTTTTATCAAAATTGAGCAAAATTTGACTTTTTCTGGAAATTATGAAATGTAAGGGGTTAGCCTTGCATTTTTATCAAACTTGAGCAAAATTTGACTTTTTCTTGAAATTATCAAATGTAAGGGGTTAGCCTTGCATTTTTATCAAAATTGAGCAAAATTTGACTTTTTCTTGAAATTATCAAATGTAAGGGGTTAGCCTTGTATTTTATCAAAATTGGGCAAAATTTGGATTTTTCTGGAAAATCACAAATGGAAGGGGTTAGCCTTGTATTTTTATAAAAATTAGGAAAAATTTGACTTTTTCTGGAAAATAACAAATGTAAAGTGCCTTGCATTTTTCATCAAAATTTGAAAAAATTTCGATATTCCGGAAAATCTAAAATTTAAGTGCTTAGTCTTGCATTTTACTCAAATTCGTCAAAATTTGATTTTTTTTTCTGGAAATTACAAAATGTAAGAGGCTAGCCTTGCATTGTTTTTCCTCAAAAAATTTGACTTTTTTATGGAAATTAACAAATTTGAGGGTTAGCCTTGCATTTTTATGGGGGTGACTTTATGACATGCTGTAGCATTAATAATAATCTCCTTTTTTTTTCTTTGATCATGAAAAAGTGGCATTGGGAAGATTGAACATGATATATAACAGCAATCAGTGTATACAAAGTTCATCCACCTCGCAAAGGTCATCAGAGGTCAAATATGAAATTCCCTTCATATGAAATTCTTTTCATACCATGAGCCATTTAACATTATGAATTGGGTCTTTCAAAAAGTTGGGGTTTAAAGGGTTAATTGTATAAAAATCTTTAAATTGAGTGCAGTTTATACAAAGGTCATTGACCTATGGAAGGTCATCAAAGGTCACTTGTGAAATTTCTCGGCATTTGGTCGTTATTTACATTGTATGAACTCTGAAGACTATTCATAGACTGAGGTCATATGAAAGTGACGTTTTCAACAACAATAGGTATAAATAGCGTATTCAAAGGTCATTCACCCCTCAAAGGTCACCAGGGGTCAGATATGAAATGCCTCCATAACTGAATTTTTGGTCATGGTATGAAGACCTCACATGCACAATTCTGTCCCTATGCCGCACCACTATAAAAGAAAATGGTCTGTGGAACTGCATTCATTAGAATTTCACAGCTGAATTGAATAGTTCACTAAACTCGACAAACCAATGAAAAAAATTGAACAAAAAGGCAGATTTGTACAAAACAATACCTTATTTTAATGAAATCTTCGGGGAAAAGCGATGCATGTTATGTGTACAGCTCAAAAATCACTTAAACAAAAATTACTTTCCGTTTTCTGCATGTATTTTTTTTTTATTGAACAGATAAGTACATTGTTTTTGCTATTTTACACCCACATGGGACACTCAAGAATGCATTAATTTTTTTTTTTTACCAAGTTGTGTCAATGAAAATAAACTGAAAAACTGAATAAGATGAAATTTCAAACAAAAAGATAATGATCATTGAAGAGGGTAATAAATATTAGTTTAAAAAAAAAGTCCAACAAAGCGCAGGAAAAAGATTTTGGCCAACACATTATTACAGTGATAAGCTATTCCAAAATCGAACATTTGTGCTGTCAGGACTGAGTGGAAAAGTCTAACCAATTTTCTATGTGAAAGGTTCATTTTCAACCATCGCCTTCTACAAACTGTGATTATTTAAAAAGTAAAATTTGTCCATTATCTCAGTCAAAGAATATCTTCTTGAAGCTGTTAAGGCTCACAAAGTAATCTTTTATAAATGAGCAATAAATATTCGTACATATGAAAGCATGGAGTACCATATATGGAAAGCGGCTATAAAGGAAAATATAGGTTTCCCCGGCCAATTTCCGAAAATGTTCATTCACTTCTGAATCGGTCACTTCGGTCATTAATTTTCGTCTGAAGTTGAGAATCACTTTGAACAGGCGTTTCATTTTCGCTACCAGAGTATTCGATTCCATTTCAGTTTCAGTCATTTAAGTGATTGAGCAGCACCTTTCGTCTATGTTTATTCAGCTTTGTTTTATACATGACTTCTTTTTCACTTTGAGAGGGCAATTTCAAATATTGACCATTCTATTTCACTTTTAGTTTAATGTACTGTGATGTAATCTGCTGTTTTGAATGAGAAAGACATACTTTTGATTACAGATTCATGAAATTGTATTCCAGAACTCTGCGGGGAAAGGCATGCTTGCATAAATGAATGTACAGGTATCGTAATAGGCCGTCTGTTTCTCAAAACCGAATGCACGGACAATGAAAACAATTGAAATTTCATTGAATTGAAATGGGAATAAAGACTGCATTCAAATTCAGACAAATTATCGATTTTCAGAAGTGCATGAACATTTCAGGAAACTGAAGGGGAGAAAACCTAAACTAAATTTACCATCAACGGAAGAAACAAAATTAACCAAAGTACATCAAAATAATAGGTTCGTAAAATTGTTTGGACAAAACGGGGACCATCAAATCGCTTGAACACATTTTTGGCTGTTAATATATAACAAACAGTGACTTCACATCTGCTTTTAATCTACTTATGGCTGTTGATTTTTTGTGTCCACGCTTGGCTTCTGCTTGTAGCGGTCATTTGCTTTCTTTTTTAAAAATCACAGGCGTTGAATATACAACGTATATATAATTATGTTATCTACAATTTACTTACAGCATGGGTATAACTTATAATCATGTAACATAAACTGGAAAAGGAAAAAAGAAACGATAAAGTAAACACGAATCAGAAAAAAAACCACAACAGACATGGATATGAATTAGTTACTAGTACTACATGAAAAATACAAATATTAGAAAGGATTTTTCTTAAACGTTTCTGCCGTCACATGGACTGAATGAATTGATGTAAACTTCAATGCAGAAAATGCTGGCCAAAAATCCCAAAGCTGAACAAAATAAAAATTTATTAATACTTTGAAAGTCATTTTTCAGTTGGCATGCTTTAAATTTTTCTGAGCGCAACATTATAGACTCCGTGCTTGAACAGTAGAGGGCGCTTTGTCAACACAAACTTGAGCTCCAGTTTGACAAACTGCCCACACGCACTGGCTTGCGGGTGTACAGCGTAAAATACGCACAACACAATCTGAAAACCCCAGAGTTGTAATGACTCGAGTCACAATTTTTGGTGACTCGACTCAAGTCCCAACGGGTAATTGACTTGATTAGGCTCGAGTCACTGAAAACAAATGACTCGACTTGACTCGAGTCCCTCATCGAAAGACTTGACTCGATTCGAGTCGAAGGCTAACAACACTCGAGTCCCAAAACTGTGCGAAAATTTGCGGTGACTTACGATCCAAGGGTATTCATGTTGGCACGCGTACTTCGCGTAACCGTCAAGTTGTGGCCGCTCATCGCATACATATATACATCTCATCACGGACTCTAGAGTCCCACCTCGTGGTTTTAGAATGTAGCACAGAAACTGCTATCCTGCATCCCCGACCTTAAATGCATTTCCAAATTCTTGGTTTTACCATCGGTTTCGGTTTTTGATTTTCTTCTTTTTTTCCCTGAAATTTATTAGATGGTGTTCAAATGTCAAGGACTCAAATGGACTCGAGCATAAATTCAGAGATGAAACTAGTATGTGGCCATTCAACCACTTGCATTCACACATGGGAAAAAATCAGGCATTACCGTCTTTCTCTTCCAACAAATGCCAGTGAAATGTTTCGCTAATGCTCTCTTCGCTATCCTCGAGATAATCATCATGATTTTTAAAGCATTGCATTTTGTACAACAGAATCTGAAACCTCTGAAAATCGCACAACATAACGATTTTATCCACAGGATCCTTCACAAGGCTACCCGTCCCGACCGGCCATGTGCTAGCGCGGACGGTACGGTGGTGCGGTACGTACGCACGCTGGTACCATTGCATATTCGCACGTACGTGCGACACAGTGATTTTTCCATGTCGCCTGTCAATGGTTAACCTTTTGTCCAGCCGGAGAAGGCTCCGATCAGTGTTATGCCCTGTGTTTCTACCGTTGAAACTCTCCAATAACGACTGGTGAAAGAGATTAAAACTACGTTCGCGATGATTTTAGCACGCCATTTACATCGACTTTTCTTCGAAATTATGATTGAAATAAAATGACATTTTGTGAAAAAATCATCAGAAAATCAAATTTTGTGGGACACACTGTAAAAAAATCGGAAATTTCGTTGGAAAATTCAAAAAGTCGGTTTTCCGATTAAAATCGGAAAAGTTTCATCTCTGTAAATTCAACTCTCGACCATCTTCACCTAATGACTTGACTCGACTCGAGTCACTTTCTTGAAATGACTCGACTTGACTCGAGTCACAAAATTCAGTGACTTGTTAAAACTCTGAAAAACTCGGCAATGCGCGTTCAACAATTGCTTCCAGTGGCCCACCCAACTTTCTCCTTCTAACCGTTGAGGGGGTACTTGTGCAGAGCGTTAATAAGTTAAACATGTAATATTCATGCAAAGACAACATCAAGACTGAGTACTTTCTCTAATAAAGGAAAGAAAATCCACAAGAACTAAAGAAAGTAAAATGGGTCTTTCCCACAATTTTGCTCAAGTGGTCACTGAAAATTAGCATTTCTTATCAGTAACTACTGCATTCACGGAAAAGACCGTCAAAGAAATAGCTTACAGATTTGTTAACGACGAAACGAACAACAAACACTTGGTCTGGTAAAATTAGCAAAATATAACACCTTTTAAGCTTGCCAAAGAAAGAAACAAGCATTTCGACATGTCCTTGCATTTTAATGTTAATAAAAATGAAGACCTTTTTTCTTTCAAAAGTAAGAAAAACGGCATTTCCAGACAGGAGCAAGGATTTCAAAATCTCCTGGTCCACGTTTGACATTAACTTTGGCATATTCTTTTCTGAAATATCGAAGGCGAAATTTGTTATTATTTACTGTAATTGTCCACGACAAGTGTAAATAGAATAGGTTTCTCACGTACAGTGAGATTTTTAAATTTTTTTAACAACACTTTTACCAAAAAATCTGAACCAATTTTTTTTCCAAAAATCTTTTTTTTTTAAACTTGTACATTTCTGTTTCAGTTGCCGGTAACTTTGGATGGTTCGATCACCTTTTCTGAAACACAAGACCCAAGTTTGAATCCTCTATAAAATAATCAGTTTTCAAAAATGCAAAGCTACTCGGCCGGTAGCCCAATAAATGCCCTTCAGTTCTTTACATTGCCATCACTGCCGCTCATTTATATTTTTGCAAATATAAACAAAACTCTGCTTCGGAGGCAAGTTTCTTGCATAAAAACATATTTCTTTGTTCTGACCAACAAGTTTTTACCGAATTCCACACACGTGACGTCAAGCAGGAAGAACACCGAAAAAAATCAAATCCAACAATTGGTAACATGAAAATGAGCATTTGGTTTTTTTGCATTATGTTTTGAATTTTAAATATTTTTTTTTAATCACGAAAAGCAGACGATGAAATTTTCTTTTACTTTCAACTTGAATCAACTGGATCCTTCCTGATGTCGAATTTGGTAGGAATCGGGTCAGTTATCGTAAACTACTTTCTGCCAGGGCTTGAGATCGGCTCCTTTGGACTGTTTCAGGTGTTTGTACTTGCAACGGTCGCCGAAGACGCAGCCAGTGGTCCGCCAGAAGTAACACTCATTGCCGTTGACGGGACCTGTCACCTTGTTGCCACTGCCGAGCCACCAAACAAAAATAAATATTCACACAAACTTCAAATACTTGGTTTTCTTTTGGAAATACTTACAAAGCAAAAATACTGCAAGTTAAACTTGCGCGATCCCCCTGGCATGCTGGTAGTTTTTATACAGTCAGTTAGTAAGCACACTTTTCAGTTGACCTAACCAAAATCAACATTGACCTCATTTGACCCCTAGATGACCTTTGACCTCAAGTCATCTGAAGTCCCCCTACCCAAAGATTATTGTCACCAAGTTTGGTTGAGATTGAAGTCTGACTTTTCATATGACAGCACTAACATGGACTCAACTGTAACACAAAAGTCTCACGGTGGGTTTTGACGGATACTGATTAGGGCAGATTGCAAATTTAACAGGCAGGAGCTTGAGGATTACCTTGATGTTTACCGCTAGGTTTGACAAGGTTTTACCATGTTTTATTGAGGTAACCGCGAGTTACTACATGTACTTGTTTAATTTTGAGGCAGGAACTTCACGTTTACCTCAATGTTTACCTCAAGGTTTCACCAGGTTTTACCATGTTTTACAGGGGTAACTGCAAGTTACTACATGTTTCATTTTGAGGCAGAAACTTGAGGTTCACCTCGATGTTTACCTCGAGGCTTGACAAGGTTTTGCCATGTTTTACAGGGTTAACTGTGAGTTTCTACATGTTTCATTTTGAGGTAGGAACTTGAGGTTTACCTTGATGTTTACCTCGAGGCTCGACAAGGTTTTACCATGTTTTACAGGGGTAACCACAAGTTACTACATGTTTCATTTTGAGGCAGAAACTTGAGGTTTACCTTGATGTTTACCTCGAGGTTCAACAAGGTTTTACCATGTTTTACAGGGGTAACCGCAAGTTACTACATGTTTCATTTTGAGTTCTCCCCTTGACGTGAGCACTGCGGCTTACCTTGCATCGTTCTGTGTTTGGCTGACCGGCTGAGCAATTTTGGGCTGCGGCTGTTTGCCCGCGGCGGCGGCGACGTTGGTTTTCTTCAACACCGTGGTGCGTGGCTGGCCTTCCACAATTGGGTTGTCCGGGAATTTTATCAAAAGATAGCGCCCGCCTACCTCCACGCCCTGTGCGATTCAAAGAAGGGGAAAAAAGGGATCAACTTTAGACCCCGTGCTGGAAAAGTACCGTAGATGGCGGTATGTGAGCATTCACGAGAGTAGATGTTTGAGGGACACGGTATATACATGCACTGATTCACTCCTGCACAGTGCCTTTTTGAGATATGACGGACAGAACAGGAGGGCGTGTTTGGAGTGGGCAAGTCTGGGTAAATAGCAACGAGTTTAAAGACTATAGTGCCCACCATATCTCTAAAAATCTAAAAAGACCAAACCATTTTCCTCTGAATGTGCAGAAAACTTGGGTGCCTTCACCATGGGTTCACGCATGCAGTGTGTCTCTTCCATTGGGGATTTTTTATAGTGGTCGTAGAAAGCGTGTTCTACGACGGAGTCCATACTGATAATCACCACAAGTTTAAATACAGTGTAACACTGACATGCTGACTACCAAGTGTAGCCTTGTATGGCATGTATGTAGTTCATAATGTGTTTGACAGACTAGATGTAACGTGATCTTGTGATGAAGACGACTTTAAAAAAAATGTGTTTCACAGAAAATTATCAGAAGTTGTGATGGGAGGGGGGGGGGAGGGGGAGGCAGAGGGGGTAGACAGCGTACCTGAAGTTGTTCCAGAGCTCTGGCCGCCTCCTCTGGACGTTTGTAGTTAATAAAGGCACAAAACCGGTCCGGAAGGCGACGAAGGCTCTCTATTTCACCAAAACTGAACACGCCAAAAAGAAACGCGAAGAGAATGATCATTTCCACAGTCAACATTTCCATTAAATCCTTACTCACTGGGCATTTTTGGTTAAGAAGTTCTAGTTCAAGCATATGTGGTAATATGTTAACCAAAATGATATCGGTCAATGGTGAAACAGAATACAAAAACTACATTTCTCAAGGCGAAATTCCAAAAGTCCAATTAACCTGTGGTAGCAAATTTCTGGGAGATCAATGGGTGCACTCTCTTCAGTAGGACTAACTTCTTGAAAACGCACCAAGTACGTACGGCAGGATTTCGTCCGATTCAGTCAAGAAGGCTTAAATGAACTAACAGACAGCTGATTGTCTATGACATAACTACAAATCAAATTCTCGGAATCAATCCTTCTAGAAACAGACAGTAATCAGGGATTGAATTTGGGGGATAATTAATGATTTTAATTTGTATAATAGAATGAATACTTTTCAAAAACAAAATCACTTACGGCCCAAAAAGATCTCTCAGTTGTTTCTCGGATATGGTAGAATGGAGATTGCCGACCCATAGGGAGCGTAGATTCAATGGATTGCAAGAACTATGGGAAAAAGGGGTAAATCCTCAATAAAACAAAACATGTCCAATATTTGTGAATGAAAGTGCAGAATACTGAAATAAGGTCAGTTGTTTTTTAACAAGCATATCAATTCTCGAGAGGCTTAAAAAAATCACGCCTTTAACATAAAACTTCAAAGTTTTACATTATTAGCGAGTTTATACTTCACACAAATGTTAATACAGAGTGAGTTCCAAATAAAGAAAATTTCACAGCCAAAATCTACAAACTCACAGCATCAGACCACAGCAAGTAAACAAAGAAATAGTCACAAACTTCTTTTTCAAAGGATTAAGTTTTCAAGATTTCAGTTTAAACACCATGTTGAGACAGAGACTGAAAAAAAAAAAAAAATCAGGTAAAAATCCCAAACTCTTGACTTACTCGAGTTTACTGCGTTCAATGGTTTCTGTAATGTAATCCTCCTCGTCCGAGATGTACACATCGTCAGGGAAGGAGTTGATGACGCCCTCTACGCCGTTGGTGAGCAGGGCGTCGAGGGCGGCCTGGACCGAGCCGTATTGACGGATGGCGGCGTCGCTCTGGGGCCGATTGAAGCCCATCTCCTGTAGGCCAGATCAGATTGCAACAAAAGTCACTAACTAGGCTCTGCACCAGAATTGATTCCCACCTCAGAAAATTGTGAGGAATTTGTGAAGAATTTGAGGAATCAACTCTTTAACCCTAATTGAACTCCACCCATCAAAGTTCTACAGCAGGTTTTGTTTAAATCTGTTGGGATAGATACAGTACCCCTAAACTGATGGTCTTTTACACTGGGGTTGGCATACCTCCAGAAACTAAGTCCAACAGTGTGTGTGTACAATGTGGGTGTTGGAATTTGCCAGAATGGGTATGGTTCCTAGTAAATTTGGCTGGGGAGTTAGGGTTAATACCAAAAAAAAGGATGTACGTGGCATCTGACAATTTTGCCTGAGTTTTGAGGTATAAAGGAAAAGCATATATACAATGTATGGTGCCAATATGTTATTTACAATTGCAAAAAAAAAGGCCAAAAAATCAGGCTATTGCATGAGGACTTACATCCCCATACAATACCCCTCGAGCCTCTCGGCTAAGGGGTAAAAAAAACAATTCTAGTTCCCAAAGAGTGCCTTAACCCTAAATCCCCAGCCTAATTTACTAGGAACCATACCCATTCTGGCAAATTCCAACACCCACATGGGAAATTGTACACACAGACTGTTGGACTTAGTTTCTGGAGATATGCCAACCCCAGTGTAAAAGACCATCAGTTTAGGGGAACTGTACCTATCCCAACAGATTTAAACAAAACCTGCTGTTGAACTTTGATGGGTTGAGTTCGGTTAAGATTAAGTCACTCTTAATGCTAAAGGTATTCTAACGACAAGTTCAACAAGTCAGGCAAGGGGAAAAGAACACCACATTTTAAAGAGTAGAGCTTTTGAACAGCATGTCGAGTCATAGAGAAAGTTGATCAGTTTAATCAGTGAAAAACAGGGACTCGGGAATGAATTCTACTAGGTCGTACATGTTTCAGAGGGCCATCCTAATCACTACCACAGTTCATTGCCTAATTATGTTTTCCCCTTTTTGGGGGCTGATCAAATTTGAGGATAATTTAACCAGAACTATGACTCTTGGACAGAAACAGAAATGACAGCGTTGCCCAAGCCATAGGTGTCGATATGTTATGGTTCTATCATTAACATCGTGGTTTTGCAACTGAGAACAGGCCTTGCACTTGTGATTAAGACATTGATAAAAAAGACATCAATAAGAAGAATCTTACCATAAGTCGATAGACTCGGACCTTGTGCAACTCCTCCACTGCGTCCTCACAATTTTTATCCAATTTTAGGACGTGCTCAAATGCAGTTTCAGCTTCACCGAAACGCTAAAAAAAAAAAAAAAAATTGCAAATTTTTTCTTTTTATACAAAAAAAAAATCAGAAAGAAATTACAAACATAGACACTTCATATTCCATTCCAACCACGGTCTCCTTTCAAAATCTTGAAAAGGGGGGGGGGGGGGGGAAGGAAGTATAGAACTAAATTCCTTTTGCTTATTATCACTGGAATGGTTGACGAAATATTATACCTCGTCTTCCACTTTTACGGCTTCATCTAGAATCTTTCAGGTTTTTCGTATAAAGTTTCCCCAAACTTTTTTTTTTAAATTATAATTTAACTCACTTGCTTACCTTAAGGCCAGCCAATGCACGACCTTTTCTAAAATATCCCTTTGGCCAATCCTTGGCTAAAGTAATAGCTCGATTTGCATCTTTTATAGCACTGTAAAGAAAACATTAAAAAAACCTATTCATGACAAAATCTACACATTTTACAATATTATTAACCCTCCTACTGTTTTAACAGTCACAGACAGTCAAAAATTCCATCCTCTTCCCCTGCCATGCTTTTTACACAGGCCAGTCACCAATGGTCAGATCATATTTCTGGCAAGCACTCTGACTAGTCAAATTCAGTCAACAGACAAAAGCAGGAACCTGGTGGCACACTGGCTTATCAATCACCTACAGTCAAAGCATAGCTGTATCAAGTTACAGAAACAATACAGCCAGTCAATCCTGCTTAATGTAGGCCGGGAGCTCTTAACAGTTAAGAAAACAGTCACTTGATTGATTTTGACTGAAAGGACAACTTGGAAAAGAATGCATGTTTGCATAGGAGGGTTAAACAGGATTTTCATAGCGCCATTTTATCTAGATACATGGCGCTCTACATCATTAAAATAGTGCTATCATGTCTCACGTAAAAAAAAATAATTTATGATAAACATGACTTTTCATGTCTGAAAAAAAAACCTTTTCATTAATAAAAAAAAATCAAGTTCACTTGATATCATTATTTTGGTGCAAAATAATTGATTTGAAATTCTGTTGATCTTACCTTTCATACTGTTCTAGTCGGTCATAGCAAAAAGAACGGTTACCAAAAAATCTGCCGAGAAAGAAAGAAACATTAAAATCTAGCAATCAACAAACCAACACAGCATTCTACCAAAAGATATTTAGTAAACCATCATTGGACACTTTTCTTATGTAAGATGCTTGAGTCGGTGAACTTCTTACCTAAAATCCCTTGGATCCAATTCAATCGCTTGAGTAAATAGCTCTATAGCTGCACTGTAGTGTCCCAAATTAGCCATTTCATTCCCTTTAACTGTGGAAAAACAAAAAGATATGAATTCTGTTAGTTTTTAAATTTCTCCAGAGTTGGATTTTGAATACAATCTGCAGGGATGTAGTTCAGTTCATCACAAGTCCAGTCACAAGTCCTATCACAAGTCCTATCACAAGTCCAGTCACAAGTCCAGTCACAAGTCCAGTCACAAGAAACAGTTGATAACCAACAAGAAGGGAATGCCTTGGCCAAAGCTCATTTGAATAGCTTGTGATTTGAACTGGGACTGGAGGACTTGTGATGGACTTGCAGGGAATTGTGATGGCCTCCAGTACATCCTAGGCCTGGGCAACTAGTGAATTTTAATAGTCGCGACTAGTTGCCATAAAAAGTCGTGACAAGTCGACTAGTAACACATTATTTAATTATCCAGTGCACATGTAATAACTCTGGTCAATGGACCTTTTTACTAATAAATTCAAATTTATGTGCCCATGCGTATAAATGGGCCTGGCGGTAAGAAGCGAAAGCGGTCCGCTGAAAATGTAAGGGGTACAAACATTCTGGTCATTTTCTCTCAATTTCTCGAGGATTTGTCGTTTTTTTCTTTAGAAATTTGAAGACTGCTTCTGTACAGGTAGGCCTACGTCTTTGTGTGTCTCACCACATCGCTTGCTACACGTGTACCATTATTACATGTGCAACAGGGCAGCCAGTGTGGTGGGGCAGTCACAGTGTCAGCCTGTGTTGCATTACGCAAGCACTATTCATGGACCCTGTAGTCACTTCGGACTTACAGTGCCACACGGTCGACTACTATTGTTAAGTTGAGGGGCAAAGATCGGTACTTGCGGTGCAACCGCTAGTCGCGGCATAGCCAAATGACAAGTCATGGCATAACGACAAGTCGACTATTCAGAATTTGATAGTCGTAAAATTTGTTGGACTTTGTTGGATGCAGGACAATTAATTTCTGATAGAGGGCCAGCAGTTTGACCTTGACGTAAATTAAACACAATGAATACGTCTATAGCAAAAAAATGGAGGATAGAAACAGACGATATACTGTTTAATTCTTTGAAGCTCATTACCTTGTCAATTATTCACCTTTTTCAAATGGATATATCACGTTTTGGAAATGATCTCTTCAAATTTGTCCTCCAGAAATCATAAAAGATCAGCGATTGCGTTTTGACAAGATCAAGACAATTCATAATTAGTCCAACTTCCCAGGATATATTTTTTTTTTGAAATTCAGCGAGCTTACCTGCAGTTTGTCTGCTTTGTAAAACAATAGGATCCATGTTGTCGATCTGCAAACAGACAATGACAGGATTTGAATTAAAGAAAAATATCAAAAATATTTTTGAATATATTTATTTATTAATTATGATTTGAATTTTTTTTTTCTGCCTGCAATTTCACTCACTGCAATGACTCCACTCACCGATTCCGCCTCCTCATTCTGGCCCTTAGCCCCGCCCTTCTTCTTGTTCTTCTCGGGCTTGGCAGCCGTGGGGGCCGAGGTCGTTGACCTCTTGACGGTGGCCGCCGCCCCAGCGAAGAAAGCGCTGTGTTGGTCCCACCCTAAGATGTCGTCATCTGCAACGGAGTCCGAGGGTACTCGCACCCTGTCAATGATTCAAAATAAAATGTCCGTATTATAGGGGTGTGCATTCACGAGTAGTACGGGAACCGGATACCCGTTTGAAACAAACACGGGTACCTGGGTACCCGTTAAAGAAACCCAACCCTAAACTTCAAATCCCGGATGCCCCTGTTCAGATTGTTCATAAAGGTCGGCACGACAATACTACTACATCGGTGCGTCAATGAAGCAAGATTAAAGTGTGTACAGTGAGCTCTATAGCAGTATGGTGTAAACTGCAGCTTTCCTGAGAGTCATAAACGTGGAATATGTTTTGTTTTCCCATGTAGCCTGGTTTTCATTTTGAAAATTCCCCACAAATGACATTCATAACCTATCATTTCATTGTCTTAGAAGTTACTAATTAACTTGTAAAGTTGGTTACTGGAACCGGTTTTTGACATCAACGGTCCGGTGCTCGGTTCTGATGCACAGTCCTACTGTGTTCGTCATCAATTTTGATTTTTTTTTTTCGCCCCACCGAATGAATTTTTATTTTTGACCAATGAGTGTTTTGTTTTATAAAAAAAAGAGACTTAAAAATATTTTTTTTTAAATACGTTTTATTTTGGGTTGCTTTTGCGCACAGACAGCTCTAACCAGCGAGTAGACTGGTTCCCGGTTCCTACATTATCAATTATGAAAGTAGGTTGGGACCCAGTCGAGAACTGATTATTTGTCGGGTTGTAATAATTTGGAATTTGTCAAGTATTTATTCCAAAACCAAATATGGGCCGATTTCTTTGGCCGATGTCTCATTCAAAAATGAACCACTTTTCTTTTGCTAGAAAAAAAAAGTAGCAATTTTATAAATAAAATCTATTTTTCGGGGTGAAAAACACAAAAAACATCTTTTGATCCACTTACCTACTGCCCGTCGTCCCAGTTTTGACTTTGACATCATTGGGAGCTCTGGTTCTACTTTTTGTAGAATTGAAATTGTTGGAAATAGTGTCGTGGTTAACTTTACTGGTAGACGTGGACTTTGTTGTACCCTGCGTGGACAAACATGAACGAAACAGAGACAAAATACTTTTTTAAGATTAGCATAGAATATTGCAGTTTAAACTTCAACGATTTTTGGCGGACTTTGATGGAATTGATTGTGATTGTGTCATAATTTGTATGTGTCAGACAAAATAAAAGTATTACAAATATACCGTAGCTGTACATAACTTTAACAGTAACTGGACAAAAAGATTCTGATCACTTCTAAGAATCTGGAAGAATTTGATATAATTTGTCACAGATAATTGTTTTGAGTGGTTTTTAATGGATTCCGACAGATTATATCAATCTAGAAAAAATTTGAATAATTTTAAATTATACAATGGTCTTCAGGTCAGATATAGAAAAGCAATCTGGTGTAGATTGGAGTTGGTAGACTGGAATAGAGTTAAAATGGAACACTTTGATCGATTTCTGTGAGTTGATAGACTGGGATGGAATTTGATTGGTTTTCAATGAATCTGGAAGAATTTGATAGATTCATTCCCAAAAACATAAAATTACAATGTACCTGGCGAGGAATCTGCGAGTTGGTCAACTGGAATAAATTTTGATTGGTTTTCAATGAATCTGGAAGAAGAATTTCACAGATTCAGTCCCAAATATATAAAACTACAATGTGCCTGGGGAGAAATCTGGGAGTTGGTAGACTGGGATGGATTTTGATTGGTTTTCAATGAATCTGGAAGAATTTGATAGATTCAGCCCCAAAGTACCTGGTGAGGAATCTGCGAGTTGGTAGACTGGGACATCTGCTGCTTTTTCTCTGCTTCTCGTCTGGCCTTCTCAGCCGACTCTTTGGCTTTTTGTAAAAACTCCGCCTTCCGTCGTTTCTCCTCCGCCTTCTTGGCCTCCTCCTCTTCCTGCTTGACTTTCTCCTCGCGCTTTTTCTCCCGCTGCCGCTTCTTCTTGGATTTCCGCTTCTCCCGAGATTTCTTCTGCCGCTCCTCCTCTTGCATCAACTCCTCGGCATTCTTGCTCGCCTCCTGATGCAAGATAAAAATGAAGTGTGTTTTCATCAACTTTGTACAGTTTCAAGATTTTCATTGACCAAATTTTTAAAAAGTTGGCTTTAAAAAAAGACAGGCGCAGTTGTTATCACTATGACTCAATGACCAGATTTGGACAGCTTTAAAAAAAAAAACATAACTGCTCTTCATAATGTTTTCCCTTTTCTTAAATGAAATGTGTACATCTCAAGTTCAAAAGCCGCTGAACAAAATTCATGTCATGAAAGAGATGAAACATACAATTTAAAGAATAAGGATTCTCTTGATATCGGACTGAACTGAACTGAATAATTAGAAGGAAATTTTCTTTTAAGGAATTGTCAATTTTTTTTGTACTCACACTCTCAGTTGGTCTGTTTGCTGTGTAGGAATATTCTGAGAACAAATACATGTACAAGAAAAAGGGGTTACAGCAAAGTTGTTACCGTGGGGATGTTTAACATTTTAAGCTGATACCTGATTTGAATGCCAAGGGATTCTGTTTAAAATCTTGTTTAATTAAAGGTCAAAGTTTGTCTAAGGGTAGAACAAAGAACGGATGTGCTCAGTCAAACTTTGCTTGGGAATTACATTTTACTTTGGCTGTGAAATTTAAGACTCTACAGCTAACAGCTTAAATTTCATCACACTCTGCTGCTGAAAAACAATCAGAAAGTCTTAAGCCATTGAACATTTGCTGGTTGTGGTCTCACAGCGAATACCAATATTTCACCTGTTGTTTTTCTGTGAAAGGTTCTTCGTTTGGACTCCACCGATTCCCAGAAATCCTCGTCACTGTCATCGTCATAATCGTCATCACTGGTGTCGATGTAACCGTTATAGGAAGCTGGGGGAAAGAAAGGCATTTTGTAAATAAAAAAATGTAAGATGCACTTCTGTCCTGTTACAGATTGGTAAGTTTTTTTAGCTGTGGAATAGCAGCTCAACAAAACATTAAGTCTCATTGTTAGTTAGTTAGTTAGTAAGTAACAAACGTTTTGTTTATTGCTCCTACATATTTGGACCGATTTCAACCAAACTTGGTCAAAAGTATCAGTAGCCCAGACCAAGCATGTCACATGACAAAACTGGGGTCAAAGGTCATCGTGAGGTCACTGGGGTCAAAAAGCTGATTTTTTTTTTTTTACTCAAAACACTACTCCTTCCAGAAATTACATGGCACAATCACGTGACTTATGCATGAACACAAATCCGTTAGCCGCTGCTTCCGAGACTTTTCCGATTAAGCTAGTTTTAAATCACAAACACACATTTTTTTTGTAAGGAACCTTTTTGTAGTTGACTTCAGTGGCTTCTTTGCTCAACAACAGTAAATAAACACAGTGCCTTGTCATGAATTAAGTCTTGTACATGTAGTCCTTTGTTTTCCCTCGGTGATGTTCGCACTTAATGATTTAACAACGTTAAGGTGGACGCTCCAAATAAATGGGGCCAAATTCTAAACATTATAATTGCATACAGCAATCCCATTTGTCCATTTGTACTAACTGGGAAATTTTATGGCTGTACCGTACTTGTACATTATTGGTTTTTAAGAAAGTAGAATTTATCCTACCTCTGGAACCAAAGAAGATCTGAGCAAACAACTCGAACATGTCCTCCTGTGGAATGCAACAAAGGAACCAGCATGAAATTCAAAACAAACCATCGTCAACGGAAAAATTCCGATCACTTCCTGAGGGGAATTCCCCCAAACATGATTCCCACACATAATTTCACAGCTCCAATGGCTGGCTTTAGGACAAAGCACTATGTAAGCTATATGTATTTACTATCACCATAATAGGGCTGTCCTTGAAATATTCGATTAACCGCATATTGTAATAGCTTTCTGCCAGTTTGAATATTCGAAAAGAGAAATATTGAGTACGTACACACATGATTGCGATATTATTTTGTGGTAAACTTGGGATGTTTATTGTCAGGTGCCACTTTTGTTGTCGACGGAGGTTCAGGGTTCACATCCTTTTAGGTTACATCCGTTTTACAGTTTAAAAATACATGTACTTCCTGCAACATACTCATGCTCCCCATATTGATTTCTGCATGTAAATTTTAACCGGCACGCTCTTCATGTAACATTTTACAGGCGCATCACCCAAGTTGCAGCTGGCAGTTTCGAAAATCCGAATATTCGGTCAAACTCAGTTTCGAGTAATCGACTACTAAATTATTTGAAAATGAACAGTCCTTGATTTCATTTTTTTTGTTTTTTTTTACGGATAAACCCAAACACACTAACTCCCTAGGGGTGTGGAAAATCATATTAAAATTGGAGGATTCAGGACTGTTAAGGATATCCTTAACATGAATCCTCCAATTTTAATATGATTTTGCACACCCCTAGGGAGTTAGGGCTGAGATTGGGCCCAAATACAACCCAAGACACACAATCAGAAAAAAAATCATAGTACATAAATAATGATAAACAAAGATTAACAACCACAGAAAATGAATAACATGAACATATATGTACAACACAGCGGAAGGACCAAATACTAAATACAAAATCAAATCTTATTCAGTCCCTGAATGTTTTTCATTAATTGTTAACTGTTGAATGGGATGGCGACAGACTGTTTATGCAGGCATAATGCAGCCTTATTTTACTGTCTTTTTTTAATTTTTAATCTGGCTTTAAACATTAGGGAATGTTTAATTACAAATTATAAATCATTCACTGAAGCAGACTGGAACAAATAAGTAATCAACTTGCTTGCATTTCTCTTTGCAAGTTCCAAAAATTAAGATTTGACCCCACTTTCAATTCAATATGGCTGACTCATGCTTACAATGTAAGGCCCATATGTAAGCTGCATGTACTACAACTATAACCATCAGATGACATGTGATATTTCCTAAGTACAGATGTTTTTCTTTTTTCCCAAAACCAGAAACTGTTGCCAAGCAATATGGAAGGTATACTGCAAACAATAGCTGTGAACCAGTGATAAGTAATATTTGTTGCACAGCACTTTAGCTGGTAACCTATATCTTTGCTGAGTGTGCTTTTTTTTTCGTGATTAATACATTTTAGGGAGTGGGCGAGCTCTTAACATGTACGTAATTACACCACAATCGACAGGGATTGGTTTACACAGCTGGAACACTGACCTCATATTATCTGGAACTTACCATAGTGAGAACATATTCGGTTTTGTCTTCTGCCGTCAGACATTTGTATGCCGCAGAGATCTCTTGGAATTTCTGCCGAGATAAAACAATTGGAACGTTCACATCACAATTTGTACACAAACAAATATTGCCTCTGAAGAGGGCCTTGTCAAGTTCGTAACATCAGGCCGCATTAATTTTTCAGACTTGTACATTTTAGGTCAATCCTGTCAGTGAGCAGTTTGCAGCAGTCCTATTTATTTTCACACAAAAAATGTATTGTCAACAATTTTTACTTGGTATGAATATTATCACTGCAATCAGAACTACCAGGCTTCCGGAAAATATGGTTAATGTTTGAAAGGACACTGCTTTAAAGTTATTTGTTCCTGCATTTAGTTTTAAAAAGGATATCACAACACGGATACAAAGCAGTACTCAGTTTATATTACATACATGTGTAATGGGATCCCAATGGGAGAAAAAGGCCAATATGGAATTGATTTTATTGGCTATCACAAACAGTGTCAGCTGTCTTATATTTTTTTATCATGGTATCGTGCTGTGCAGTGTGTATGTATTTGTTGATTTCTTCTGAAAAAAATATACTTCATGCTTCATATCATTTCCTGCATGAGAAGAATTTTGTGTTTTTTGTGTTTTTTTTCCAACATGTTCAAGTGGAAATATTTTATACAAAACAAAATTTAAACTGGTATCTATGTTACACATGTAACAGGCTCTTTACTTCAGTTGTATGATAAAAACCATCAACTATTTATTGTGTTTGTTTGAAGTAAAACAATGGCCCCTAGGCCCTTCTTTGCCACGAATCCTCCAAAATCCTCAAAACTTTTGCACAAGTTTATGTTCAAATGAAGGATACCCAGCACCTCAATCCTTCAAAATTTCAGACATTCCTGCCACTCAAAATGCATTCATCCTCAATCGTCTAAAATCCTCCTTTTCTTCAAACACCATCCTCAATCCTCCAAAATCCTCATGTGCTTCAACACCATTCATCCTCAATCCTCCAAAATCCTCATGTTTCTCAAACAGCATTCATCCTCAATCCTCCAAAATCCTTCAAATTCACCAGGATTATTTTGGAGGATTGAGGAGGGTTAGGGCTAACCCTTATCTTCCCAGATCCTCCAAAATCTTCTTCACACAAGTGGAAGATTTTGAAGGAATGAGGCTGTATGGCAAAAATGTGTCAGGCGATTTTGAAGGATACATTTTGTCAAGGTCTAGAGGCTGTAGCTTGTGTTATTTATGCTTGGCCATGCATAAATTTAGGCCTACATTAGAAAATACTTGAAATCACCCGCACTGCTTCTGGGTATCAGCACTGTCTCAACATATCAACAGTGATTGTTGGAGGATTTTGCAGGATTGAGGCAGTGGTCACCCCTCCAATGAAAAAAAATCAAGAAATAACGGATGATTTTGGAGGATTGAGGCTGTATCCACATTTTGACATGGAGGCAGTTGAAGGATTTTGCAGGATTGAGGGTGCATCGTAGCAAAAAGGCCTTGAAGAAGTTTGGGTTCTAATGCTAAAAGTTCACTAAAATGTTGATTGTCAACTTTCATGGTGAGATATGGGTAAACCAACCAATTTTATTTTAACAAAATATGTATTCTAAAGTCGACCAGTTTTGGCCTCAGTATCCTACTTTACCTTCTTACATGTCTACGTGTTTGTGTTGTTTATGTCTGGTTAGAGACTTTCTTGTGTTGTTTATGAAAATATACAGAAAACCAGACTGTTCTTATCGCCATGTCAATGATATTTGTAGTTATAAATAGACCGAGAAATAACAAAAGATAAGAAAATTTCATGTTCAGTTGGTGTACATGTAGTTCAACTGAATATTTTTAAAGCAATTTTTTTAACAAGAATTATTTTTATGAGAGCTTATATTGATTATCCTTAGGTGAAATAACTTTATATTAATATTAAATAAATAATAATTGCTCTTATTTAAAATTTAGAATCATACATGTCCTTCTTTTTTTGGGGGGGGGGGAGGGGGGTTGTTGAAGAAGGCCAAACCAGAAAATAAAAATTAAATAATTTCCTAGAGCCAAGAGTTAGAAATTTAGGAACACGACCGGAATCCATTCTGGACTGCAGCTACACTGCACAGCTGATTATAATACATGTACACAAAGAATGCGACACTTCGTTTGGTGCAGGGGAAATACCCAGTTATGAAATACATTATATTAATTATCATATTCACACAATATTCACACCTGGCATTTGCTTTACAAATTATATTTGCAATTGTTTTACGGTATTTGTTTTACAATTACATGGAAAACAAAATCCATAATTCATCTATTAATATTCGACATCAACATGCATTGGGGTGAGAATGTCCTATCAAACACAGATGTAGCGCTGACAAATTTCGGACTGTACATATGTCTAATAAGCAATGCGGGAGCTGGGAGCGAACTTGTAGTGAGGGGGGCACTTGCGGGGGCATTTTTTTTGAGGGGGGGGGGGTGGTACTCTATGTGTTAACAGCGAAAAGCTAATTCTTGCCTTTTTAAAACTGAGAACCAGCTTGGTATTCAACTGTCTTGACTGGATTAACACATGCCAAGATAACATTTCTGTTTATTGAAAAAAAAAATCAAATCCCACTGCTTAAAATTGGACAAAGGTGAATGTGAGCAGGGATGATAAACAACTACTCCATTTGATATGGCCACACACAATACTGCACTGCTGTTATTGGTCACCTTGTGGAACTGGACAGGAAGATCTGTGATTGCGTTTACTCACCTCGGTGGCGATGTCATCGTTGGCATGTTTATCCGGGTGCCATTTCAGCGCCAGACGTTTGTAGGCTGCTCGGATGTCAGCCTCACTGGCACCTGTCAACACATCAGTAAATAAACAAATGTAAACAATCAGTGAGTAAACAATGATGGCAAAACAATACCCCACCTAAACGGCATACTGGAACTAACACCAGTTACTGAGTTGGCAAGCATTTTAACCGATGATGCATGAATGTAAAATAAAACTGAGTTCAAATTTTTTTGGCAGTTTCGAGATGTTCGTTTGTAAAGCAGTCATGGACAGTCAAAATTCACTCCCACCTCCCCTGCTATACTTTTAACAAAGGCTGGTCAATGACAGAATTGTGTTGCTTGACATAAGGATTAGCTTGGACTGTACTATCGCCAGACCATGCCCGAATGTTAAAAAGGCGATAAGTTGGGTCCAAGTTACTCGGACTAGTTCCATAGTGGATATCAAATGGAAAAAAACAGTGATTTTGATTTCCTGAAACAAAACTTTTCCCGACACAGAGCTAGGAGTAATTGCAGAATACCCCGCCACTCGGAAATACACCCCTAAAATCACTGGCTACGAGGTTGGAATCACTGCAAAAGAAACAATTCAAGTCCATTGCCACCTACGCGGATACTGAGTGGGGGTCCATTATTTGAGAACGAAGCAACACAAAATGAATGGGAGTTGCTGAAAAAAAAGTCTAAGTCCAAACCAACCACCCTGTTGGCGGCTACGAGGCTACGGAGTGGGAGTCCCCTTGAATATGCTTGAGAACGAAGCAACACAAAAGGAATGGGAGTTGCTGAAAAAATTCTAAGTCCAAACCAACCACCCTGTTGGCGGCTACGAGGCTACGGAGTGGGAGTCCCCTTGAATATGCTTGAGAACGAAGCAACACAAAAGGAATGGGAGTTGCTGAAAAAATTCTAAGTCCAAACCAACCACCCTGTTGGCGGCTACGCGGTCACAAAGTAGGAGTGCAATGGAGCATGACGCATAGTACATACAAGTAGCGCTGAGAATGTTTATTGAGGTCAATCAGCCGTGACCTCGTAGCCGGCTACGAGGTGGATAGATCGAGTGGCGGGGTATTCTGCAATTGTGCCCAGAGCTATCCCTAGTGTGTGGCTCACAATACGGAGGAAGTCAAGTATTTGATTTTTAGCCACATTTACAGGATTTATGGGGATAAATATTGCGTATACACAGCCATGACAGCAACACATGTAAATTTTGCCGCGTAAGCAAGATGGCGCATATACCAATAATATTGATCAGATTAAAGCAAACAAATTAGGGCCTGTTAGTGTTCATAGTTTCTCATCAATGAAATTCCCCACGCAGAGACATATCGTCAAATGAAAAATAACACAAACACCAAATAAAACTTAAAAGAACAAGATTTGGAAAAGGCCCCACATTCACAAAATGACAAATATCTCCCTTTATTGGTCATGTTGGTCCAAGGAATACCTTACCTTCCTCCATGATTAGTAATGCAACTGCATTTCTAATTATATTTTGCACATACTGCGACTTGCAATTGTGAAAAGTTACAAAATGAAATCAATCAAGATCAAGAGCGTACATTGTCATTGTCACACATGATGAAAAATGACATGCGTGGTCGGGCATGTCGAGCATGTCGAGTTTTGACCACCAAAAAACAACGACAAAACCACAAATTCTCAACGTGTCACATACCTCTGGGAACACCCAAGATGTCACAAGCCTTCGCCTTGTCGAGTGACATTTTTTAAAAGAAGTTTTAGACGCTGTAAAGTTGACATTCATTCACTTCGTTGCGCAGCTGTCAATGCGAAATAAGCGCATGTTTCGCCATGTTTGCAACATATCGCCCGTGCGCGAAATGAGTCACGTGACCAAGTGTCGGACACCCAGTCTCCAATCCATTCGAATACGCACAGGGGCTCGAGTAGTCGGGTTACGTTTCAATGACGTCATCCCCACAGGAAAATGGACTTCCTGGTAAACTTTCCATTTTAAAATGGTCAACGCAATTTGTTTATTCTTTTTCTCAGAAAACAAACAAGGGGCATGGTGAATAGATTATGCCTGGCTAGATGTTGATAAACACTGGCGCCCTTCTATTACGTTCATGCAAATTCGCGGTAAATTTGTCCTTTGATGAACTACAAGTGTTTGGCGGGGTATTTAAAAGGGGATGGGGGACATACCAATTGTTTATACGGAATATTTAAAATAAATGTTTTTCCTCCACTTGTGTCTTACTTTAGATCTGAAAATGATATCGATGAAAGGGAAAACATTTTTTTTGCCAATAGACTTCATTCGAGAAAATAAAAGGAATTTGAGGAAGTGATAGCCAAATGTCAAGGTCGCTACTTTGGTCAGTTAAAAATTTTACCAAAATTGGCGGTATCGTCGTGTTTTTGCACTGTACTGGCAACGTGTTTTTTTGGGGCGGGGGGTACGAACTTAACGATTTCATTTAGTCCCTTAAAACTTATTTCCCTTAAAACATTTTATTTCTGTTCAAGTCCACGTGCTCAGCTACAAGTACAAACACAGTCTGAAAGCGCGCAACTTCACCCAACAACATGGAGGGGTTGGGACGGTTGGGGGTGTTAAAATTGTTATCTCTATGGTATAACTGCGTGGGCCCCCAAGCTCAGAACAGCAAATGTGAAACAGGCGGTGAGCTATAGCCGAGCCGCTGGTTGGGGTAGGGGGGATCTTTTTTGCATAAAACACTTCTCTCTCAGAAAAAGGCAAAACTTGACAAAATTAATCACCAGTGGCGGGGGACATATGACGGGGTTTGGACTTCTTTCTGGAGATCGATCGTTTGGTTTGACTGAACATGGAGGTAGAATTATCAGTCCAGCACAAGAAGCTATAGGCAACTAAAGTTAATACAGCAG
The DNA here is from genome assembly GCF_015706575.1 of Patiria miniata. Classification (NCBI taxonomy): domain Eukaryota; kingdom Metazoa; phylum Echinodermata; class Asteroidea; order Valvatida; family Asterinidae; genus Patiria; species Patiria miniata. The sequence continues at coordinate 25,567,593 of NW_024037076.1, read as the reverse complement.
CACACTTAAAAACAAATTATGGTGATACTAGCCTTCATTGCTCTGTGTTATTTGCAAACAATGTGTTTGTGCCGATTGAAGGAATATGAGTAAATATGAAGCAGGTTATTAAAAACCTCACCTGTGAGCCATTTGGCTGAAAATGGCATTGACAGGCTGGGAGAGTCGGATCAGGAAATGGTTTTCGGAGGGGGTGGACACTATGAATGATTAAGGAGGTATTTCTCCATAACCTTAAGACATATTGCTTTGAGGAGTATAAAAGTGGAAAGTCTTAATGTCTTAACGATATACTTTTTAAAAAAATACAAGCGGGGGCGGGCATTACGATGTAACATTCACTAAAGAAGGACAATTTTTTTCTCGGAAGCCATGGGTGTCACAGTTTTAATCCATTCATCATTGCATATTAATAATTAAAACCATTGCATTCATTTCATTTTAGGATGACGTTTCACACTGTTAAGTCTTAACTTATAATTAACAGGTAAAGGGAGTTGTTCTACTATAGTTTGAATAGCTGCTGTATAGTTAAAGCGGTGAACGTTTTTTTTTACAACTTCTATTTTAAAACTATTATAAAGAACATGCGTATACATCACTTACACAGGTACGTTTCTAAAGAATGGTATCGACGGTTTAACCCTTACCTCCCGAACTCCATCAAAATGCACTCCCCCCCCCCCCTCCCCTTGTAGTGGATTTTGGGGGACTTGGTCCTGCAGGCCTGGTTTGACTAAATAATGATGGAGTATGAAGGAAGTTGGGCCTGGCCTAGCGAAACATGCATTGGAAGCAGTGTGATTGATGGATTTCGGCGGACTTGGTCCAGTACTAAGTAAAAGACGGTACAGGGAGTTGGGGTTAATACCAATTCGAGAACCAACATTTGTTACTTGAGCCACGGAAAGATAGAGCCGCAAAAACAATCTGAAGCACCATATTCTAGTCAGATGGAAAATAAACTTAATACCAAATCAAGGTGTATTTATAAGAAACTAAACACTGTATTTTATAACACAAGAAAAACATTTTGTTGTTGAAATTATGGAGGAATTCTTATCCACCAACAAACGCCCGGGCCCTTCATGCAAAAATAAGTACATGTCCAATATTTCGGAAGATGTCGGCCCAATGCACCTGCGCGTGGAATGTGTGTATTTGTCGGGTTTTTTTTAAACTTATACCAAAAATCAGAAATGATACAAATCATTTTATTCTTGGTGAGCGGAATATTTCGGAACATTTCAAGGGATATAAAAGGTAATCCAAAAATGGCAAAGCAGAATTATAGAAAATTTTTGAAAGAAAAATAAAACCCTTAAGCACAGACAACCATAATTCACCACAAATATTATCAAATATGTTGCTTTAAAGGTAATATTACACATTTGCAAACATAAAACACAAAACTACCATATTATTTACTTGACTGTAAGTGAATAATAGTCCCAAGCATCCTGTGAAAGCCGGCATGGCACCTGGTATGCTGTCATTTTCAAGAAATTAAAGTGGAATTTTTGTATCAAAAACATATTTTTTCTTCTTCAAATACTGCCCCCAATTTACCAAATTTAGTTAGTCCACACTTTGTTTGCAATCGGTTACACACCCGTGCAGGGGTGTAAGCTAGCTCAGTAGTCTGGTTCCCTGACCTTACAATTCCCCAAACATCAGCCTCGACTGCATGGGCATGATGGGAAACAACATGGCGCAGCAAGATCTCGTACCCATGGGAACGAGGTTGCCCATACATTTATAAATCGCTCTGATTCGTCTGGAGTAGGGTCAGGGAACCAGACTACAAGAACTTAGCAGAAGTTTTTTCTTGGTTGTTCCAGCATGTATGAACACAAAACGTTGAACAGGTCTACCAGTGTGGCAATATTTGCTATCAAATACTACCCCCAAATCCATCCATTTCTGAATATTACAGCAACAGCAAATGTTGTATATTACCTTTTAACAACTGATATACAAGTACATATAAGTAAAATATCAGAGAACTGGACATCCACTATACAGTCACCATTTCCCAACCAAACTATTTCATACGAAAAAATATCAAATCTGTATTTCTGCACCATATTAGGTATTTTGCTATATGTACAGCGGCATAGGGTATAAAATAGATCTTTTCTATCGTAAAAAGTATCACTTGCTATTCTAGAGTATTTTTTTAAAGATATTTGAATTCTTAATTACAAAATAATACAAAAGTTTCTTTTATAAACCTCTAAATATACAACAGTGTTTAATGGTTCTCTTATTTAGTAACAATGCTGCCAGCTATGGTATAGATAAAATCACAATATGCTATTGGCTTAATATTGGAACAATATTGTGCATTATATTTCCATTGAGATATAGCAGTGAAATACACTTACATGTGCATGTTTTCAGATTGGAGTAAATAGGGCTATTTCAAAGTTATATTTGAGAAAGAGTTTCTTTAATAATATTCAAGTTGTAAAGGTTTATTATGAGACTGGAAAGGGAACAAATGCATAAACAGGGCGAGTCAAAAAGAAAGTTTTGAAGATTTCTTTTTAATGAAGTATGTCTTAAAAGAGCATGTTCGTCCACACTCTGAAAAAAAAAGAACTACTGAAATGGATCCATGTCATCAGAAGTTAGGCATGTTTTACTAAAAGAACCCATTTTTGTAGCCGTCCATGGAATGCCATTGGAAGCTATTGAGCTGAGTGAGAATTACAGATTACACACAAGCATTCAAATACAATTGAGATTTTAATAAGTCAAGTCTGAAACATTATTCTCACTGTCAGATTTTGTGTTTTGAGTATGAGGAACAAGTCAACTTTTTTTCTGAAATATTGATAGGGATTTTTGTATGTTTTCCTTTGCAATGTCCATTTTTCATTGCACTCAAGTTTGTAGAACGGTGAATGATCAGTGGTGGACAGCCGAGTTTTGTGATCTTTTTATTGAAATAGACATAAATTGGGGATAGAGTACGCAAATTACGTGAAATGTTCACAGTTACAAGTCAATAAGATGCACTTTATCCCTGTTTTTTATGAAATGGAGCAAGCAAAATGTTTTTGAAATATTCTTTTTCAAATTCAATAACTTACTTTTTGACTCACCCTGTAAAGTGTACTTGAGGAAAGACTAGCTTGTTAGTCACTCAATATTGATTTGTATGCATGCAGTGCCGGTTTTCATACGGTTTGGTTCAATAAATGACTATATCTTTAAATAAAATTTGAAAAAAAAATTAACTGGAATGGTTTCCTAAAACCCTTGCCTTGGACTGACTTAATCATGCTAATTTAGCCCATCAGGAAAAAGAAAAATAGTTGACTTCGGAAATTTTTTTTTTGAACATTACAGCACCCAATCGGTACAGCAAAATTAAAACTTTGTAAGTTTAAGCTGACCCCTTCTACTTTTTTAGGCTAGTCATACTGAAGAGAAAATATTCTTGGCAAGCAATTAAAAAAAAGAGAGTTAAAATTCCCCGTTGTTTTGAATATTCAGATTGACGAGAATAGTTCATGATGATTATATGAACTTTGGTCCATGCGATCCAATTCGACAAATACTGTTTACATATTTATATAGCTATATCAACATTCTTCAGGTTGGGAAGAATTCCAAAATATTCATTTTATAATTTTTTTTATGATCTCTAGGTGAAAGACGGCGTTGGCGTTGTCTGAGAAAAAAAATCATCTACATAAATCTAGAAATTTATCAACTGTTCATTATCAAAGCCCACACACGAACATATAAAAAGAAAGAGCTTTCAATGATATTTGAAATATTTCACCTAAAAGCAAAATATTTTAAGATTTGAGAAGACATCCCTTGATTTAATTAAACAGAAAAACTTGTTGTTTTGATGATTATTTATGATATTAATAATCTAAGACAGTTTCGGGAGCGGTTCAGGAAGACTACATGCATACGATTTATAGCTGCACTATTCAGCAGCCATCTTGGTATAGTTCCCTAGAAGAATGGCAAGAATTACTGTAGAATTGGTCATCTCCAAATAGGTACCAGTCTATTTTGAACATAAGCCTCACTCTAGTTTCCTAGGATGGAATGGTTTACGATCTGTACCAACAATAAAAAACACAAATCTACTTTTATTGTAAAACAATCAGTCTAGTTTCCTAAAGATGGAATGATTGAATAACACACCATCATATCAGCACCTGACTATATTGGAATGAACCTTCCGACTGTTCAAAAATTCAAGATGGTTGACTCTGTTCAATAAACTCAAACAGCAGCCTTGTGTGTCTAGTTACCTACTGTGATGTAAAAAGAATATGAGGTCCCTCTTAGCATCAAAGGGGGCCAGACTATTGATCCTGCTTGTTTACTTTTCTTAAGGTACACCGAGCCCCTATGTAATTTTTTTCTTGAATTTGTTTTCTATGAATCTTTGAAAGTGCAGGAACTCAATGGAATATTCGTTGTACATACCAAGTTTTAAGTCAAGTAACACTGGCTGGAATGTTCCTTCCTTAATCCTGCCAAATCCTCCCACCCTGGATTTGGAAGGATCTGGGAGGGTTAGGGTCACTGTGATTGGAACATCCCTGAATCTCTGAAAGTGCAGGAACTCAATGGAATATTCGTTGTACATACCAAGTTTTAAGTCAAGTAACACTGGCTGGAATGCACCTTCCTAAATCCTGCCAAATCCTCACACCCTGGATTTGGAAGGATCTGGGAGGGTTAGGGTCATTGTGATTGGAACGTCCCTGAATCTTTGAAAGTGCAGGAACTCAGTGGAATATTCGTTGTACATACCAAGTTTCAAGTCAAGTAACACTGACTGGAATGTGCCTTCCTAAATCCTGCCAAATCCTCCAACCCTGGATTTGGAAGGATCTGGGAGGGTTAGGGTCATTGTGATTGGAACGTCCCTGAATCTTTGAAAGTGCATGAACCCAATGGTATTCTCGTTGTACATACCAAGTTTTAAGTCAAGTTCAGTGGCTGGAATGCATTCCTAGATCCTGCCAAATCCTCCAACCCTGGATTTGGAAGGATCTGGGAGGGTTAGGGCCATTGTGAGGGAAATGCGAGTTGCTGGAAGTATTAGAGACTGGTTTCGGGCCCCTGAACAAAATCCATGATGATCTCCTTTGTATCTGCGCTGCTACCGACGGATTCCTGGCCTTCTGCTCTGTTTGTGTCCTTCTCCCAAGGGTCGACAGCGGGGTCTGTTTTGTCTTCGGGCGGTCTGTCTACCCGGATCTCGATGTTGTGCGGTTTAACGTATCTGACGGTGTGCTCGTTTCCTTGAGGGGTCCGTGGCGACTTGACTTTGCCGTCGCCCGGCGCGTTCCGCTTACTGTCCAGGAGTTTGGAGACCAGGGCGAATTTCAGCTGGAGGTAGGAATAGGGAGGGAAGGTTCAGAGACTACGTTAATTTGGAGCTGTGACTCGCAAAAACAACTTGGGATCAACAAGCAATGTTTTTTTTTTATTGTTGTCTTTCAATTTCTTGCAAAAATGATGCACTTTGATAGTTAAGCGATTGAAACAGAATGGAGACAGGCATCTTTCTCATTTCTGGAGGCTTATAAAAAAAACTTTGCGATCCCTCATCCTTTCTTCCAAAGTGCATGCATGGTGCAAGAAAACAAGGATGATTTTTTTTTTACAATTTTTGCAATTTCTAAGGTATGACCAAAAACTGCCATTTTTCGAGAGGGCATTCTCTACCCTAATTAACTTCTTCTTTTTTTAAATTGATAAAACAAATAAAAAATGGAAAGAAAAACAAAATGAAAATTAGAAAGACATACAGGTTTATGTCAAAATAATATATCTTCTTTGTTTACACTTTCAATTTAAATAAATCTTTATCCGCTCAACTATTCAGACAAAAAATCAAACCGGAAAAAGTTGTCATTCAATTTAACAATAAAAAAAAAAAGCAGTTCTGCTTTAATCATTCACTTACAGCGAGAGTTAGTGTTGAATATGCAGGGCATGAACATTGCTCAACGCTGAAGACACCATCCGAGGCATGCATGAGGTTAAAATATAAGGTTAAAAATTAACAAGAGCAAACAAAAATTAGGAAACTCAAAATGATAAACCAATGAAAAGAAACAAAAGTAGGAATGCAAAAAAAAGGATTATGGGATTTAGGGGAAAATGCAGGTATATGAGAATTATAAGTTACGATTTTTATTTTCTTGGCGGCTTTGAGCAAGAATAAAAAAAAAGGATAAAGTCGGAAACAGAATATCCAGATGCCATTTTGTAGTTGAAGAATATTCTCCACATTAGCCTTTTTTGAGATATGGTGGACACATATAGAGGGCGCTATTGGGTTTGGGTAATTTCCTTTTTAAAGGGAAAATACAACATTTGCAAACATCAAAAATAAAACTACCAAATCATTTTGAAATACCTTGCTCGACTGTAAGTGAATGACAGTGTAAAGCATCCTGTAAAATCATGGCACCTGGTATACTGTCATTTTCAAGAAAAGTGGTATTTTTGTATAATTTCCAACGCT